>NC_135369.1:124085764-124390764 GCF_049243985.1 Paroedura picta | reverse complement strand
TTACGTCCTCCCTGGCAGCATCCTCTGGGCCCTCTTGCTGTCCCCGTGCACTTATATTTTTCAGCTCATCAGCAAAGGAAACCTGTTCCTGACAGTGAGTGTTAGAGGAGCAATTATTCCCTTGGGTGACAGTAAAACCATCATAAGTCACTTGCAGACCATAAATGTATCAGGGTTTACTCTGCAGAGAAAGAATGTTTGAGATAGATCACTGGTCTAATAATAAAAAAGAAATCCATTTGGACTGTGAGCTAGGAAAAGCATTAATAATTTTTATACCAAATGGTTCACCATGTTCAGGAGGTTTAAAAAAAAATTAAAAGCTTCCTCCAAGTAAATCTTGTTCCAGAAAACATATTTCTTTGTAAACCTTTTCCTAGGAAATGCCACTTAATCTCAATAATTCTGCCCCTCCCCCATTATTCCTACCAATTATCCCTAGATTGGGGAGGAGCTGCAGAAGCAAGTATAACCCATGTTATTTTTGTTTTAATATTTTCATTAAACAGTTTAGGATTAAGGCTTAAAGAGCCAAAGGTTACCAAAGTTACCAGCTTGGTGTAGTGGCTAGGAACCAGGTTCGATTCTGCCCTCTCCCACATGCAGCCAGCTGTGTAACCTTGGGCTCATCATGGCACTGATAAAGCTGTTCTGACCAAGCAGTAATATCAGGGCTCTCTCAGCCTCACCTACCTCACAGGGGGTCTGTTGTGGGGAGAGGAAAGGGAAGGTGACTGTAAGCCGCTTTGAGCCTCCTTCGGGTAGAGAAAAGCGGCATATAAGGACAAATTCTTCTTCTTCTTCTACCTCTACCTCTACTTCTTCTTCATATATGATGTTTCAGAAGCCCCCCCCCCCTTGACTGAGAAAAAAATGGCTAATTCCTTTGCAGGCCTAAGCCAGGGAAGGAACTCCAGAACTGCAGCAGCATTAAGAAGAAGAAGAAGAGTTGGTTCTTATATGCCACTTTTCTCTACCCAAAGGAGGCTCAAAGCGGCTTACAGTCACCTTCCCTATCCTCTCATTGAGGATCCTCTCATTAAGATTCATTGAAGAAGCTCCCTTACACTTCTATAAATTAAAGTCTGTCCTTTCTCTTTCCTTGTGTTACTAGGCATTGTTTGCTAGGTTTAGCTCTGTTCTGAATGCACTTTCTGAAGAGCACTGAAGATCCTGTTTCTATTGAGTTGTGTTCATAGCTATTGTGAATACTTCTGCAGCTAGTTGTGGAGTTCTTGGGTTTATTGAAAACTACTTAATGCCTTGAGTGTTTTTACTTTGAAGCAATTTGACATTTTTTCAAGAATCAGAATATCTTTATTGGCATAAAACATTTTGTTAAGTCACAAGGGTGTTGATTTGACTCCCTCCAGTAGAAAGGGTCACACAAGTGTGAGTTTACCTCTTAATTCAAACATGAAGGTACAGGAGGCATTTTTTTTGGGGGGGGGGGAGAGAATAGGCCATCTGGCAGGCATCTCTGGATCCTTTACCTGCCAGGTCTCCAACACAACCTGTCCTTCTTGGCTAGTCCCCCCCCCCCAAAAAAAAACAACACCACCAAGATATCAGGCAAGAAAAAAAGAGCAGCCTTGAATGACAAGTCTATATTTATAAACAAACAAAAGTTATTTTTTACAATCTACATATTACAAATGGAAAATTATTTCAGTCAACTAGTGTGACGGTAGGAAAGCTTTTATTGACTACAGTTAATAAAATATTAACTAATAATATTGAGTTAATAACAAAAGAGTATGAAGTTAATATGGTGGTGGGAAATGTTGTCAAGTCACAGCTGATTTATGATGACCCTGTGAGGTTTTCAAGGCAAGAGAGGATTAGAGGTGGTGTGCAAATTGTCATTGCGTGCCCTGCTGGCCAACCCTGGGACTTCTTGGAGGTCTCCCATCCAAATACTAGGCTTCAGTTCAGGTTACTGTCTGTGCACAAAAGTGCTGCTGGAAATCTCATCAAATATCTCCATCCTATTTTAAGGGGGCCAATCCTTGTTCAGTGGCAACTTTAACTCTTTCTCAAGTGTCTTCATGAATTGAGTGTAATGCAACAGGGAAGAAGGATGGGCAGAATTCGGCAAAGAACCCGCCCAGCTGAATTCAGTGGGACCATAAGTGCTTCCCTTTGGCCAGATCCTCCCGTCTACTACAAGGAGCTTAGAGCTTATTAACATTCTATGCATATTGTACACAATCCAGGAAAAGTTATGCACATCTCCAAGCAAATTTCCACCAAATGCCATGGAATGGGGCATCACTGCCATTCACTTTAGTATCTCTGAAGTCATGAGTTTTGCTGTGGCTGCTCATTCCTCAGAAGGACTAAAGAATGCATATTATTTTATAACTAGAAATGTAGCCCATTGCACGCAGTAATGCAATGGGCACTAGAACGGGGCTGGGAGGGGCAGGCGATGCATGGCTCTGGCGCCCAGGCCCCCGGTGAGGGCCGCGGGTTGGTGTGGTTGGTGGAGGCGGGTCAGCAGCGGAGGGGAGAGCAAAAGCTATGAGGCAGGGATGGGACACAGGCGCGGCTCCCCCGGCAACCTGGGCAGTGGTCCGGGTGGCGATTCGTGCCACAGCAGGCGCCGGCAACGGCATGACCCATGCGCACATAGCAGCCTAGGGGCAGGATAGGGCTGGAAGGGGCCAGCGCATGCGGGTCTCCCCCCGGGGCCCCAGGGAGGCCAGCACATTGGAGTGGTCGCCAGAGCCTGGGCGCAGTTATCGGGGAGAGGGAAGGTGTTTGGGAGGGGGGCAGGATGAGGTGGAAGGGTTTGTGGCATGCACGTCTCCAGCCACCTACCTGTAGCGTTGCCGGCAAGTGGAGTAATGGTGGCAGGCGGCCACAGGCAGGCATGGGAGTTTGTGGGCTGGTCGGGAGGTGCTGTGCGCCTCCCAACTGGTTGGAATGGCAGTCCAGAGCTCTGGGGGTCAATCGAGAGGCACGCTGCGCACCCCTCCCAATTGGCCCCATCATCCCAGACTGAGCCCACCCTCACGCCCCTTAGCCTTTTATTTATACAGCAGAGTGGTGTAAAGATATGGCTGCATAGCACTACCCCATTGGCAGTAGATCCACAATGTAAAAAATTAATTTGCACTGATCCAGCTTTCATTAGTGCCAATTGTACTGTGCCTTCAGAACTCTTATTGGTATGCTGAGGAGAGAAATCTGCAGCTCAACAAGCTGCAGGAATTAATCACTGTATTTCTGTTGAACTTGTTTTATTTCTTACACTGTGAAATTAATCTGCTAACTGGGGTGCTCATATGGAAACAGAATTATGACTAAATCTCCCTCTCCTTCCCTCCCTCCCCCCTCCCCCCTCCCTCCCCCTCTGCATGAAGATCTCTTTACTTAGTGCTTCCTTAATCTGGCACATATTCAGACTAGTTATTCCCAAACACTTGAAACATTGGAACTAGCATTATTCTGTATCCCACCACTAAGCTCATAGAAGTCTGATGCTTTCTTCCAGCATAAAGACCCCCTTCCCTAATTAAAGAGACAATTCTTCCAACGGAAGGTAGAGGAACACATCAAAATTTGGTGAGAGGGAAGAGGCTATGAAATCCTCTAAACTTTTCTTTTTAAAGGCTTCTTGGTTACTTAACATGTCTGAATGAGGTGTATCTGTTATACCATCCTCCAAGCATCTTCAGCTTTGAGATATTGCTTCACTTTTGTGCTACAGAGTCTTCACAGGTAAGAGGAATCTCTTCATGGACTAGACTCCATGCTCCATGCAGACTTATACTTTCATGCACACAACCTGTTCATCTCTAGAGAGCTATAAGATTCTTTGTTAGATCTTTGTATAACAAATGACTGGTAGTACAAAATGAGGGAACAATTTTATTTTTAAAAGAGGCTTTTTTAAAGCAATTGTATTTGTTTGGTGACTCTGCATAGGATAACCCTGGAAGCAGTGTAACAGTAAGCAGAAAACCCTGTCAGTATAAATCACAGAGCAGTTTTATGCCAAATTGCATGTTACATATTACCCAGAATAAGAACTACTGCTCCTTAGTCACAGACGGAAGTCCTGTCCCGATTTACTGAAGTCACTGAACTGAAGGAGAATCTCAGACTGGGATTCTTCTGTGTGTGGCTGGTGTAAAGTCCCCTTGCTGGGTCACCTCTAGATGGGTTTCTTCACAATGTATAGAGTCACCAAGTAAAGGTAACAGATATGAATCAGTTTTGTGCATGAAAGTATAAGCTTTCACGAAACATGCAGTCCTCTGTCTATGAAGAGGTTCCTGGCAGTTTACAAACTGCTTGACAATATATGCTGCAAGGAACAAACATGCAAACGTTACGCAGTATGCTTCAGTTTGTGTCTGGCTACACGAGGTGGGAAGCAACAGTGAGCTATGTAGAGGGCAGTGAATGTAAATATAAACATTCCCTGGGAGACTGCTTCTTTTTGTCACAACTTGCCAGCTACTGGGAAAAGGCTAGGTCTCTTTCTTGTTGTGCTTCACTGTTCTCCAGCGTCTCAGTCCTTTCCGGGCAATTATTCCATTTTGTTATTTCTTTATTGTCCACCAGGGAAAACTGATTGCATCGGTAATAATAACAATGATGGCAAAGCACAGAGAATTGCTCTTGGTGGACTGGCAAGGGTCCATCCATTGGAATGAGTTTTAACAATAAGAACAGGGCAAAGTAGATTTGTCTACGGTTATAATTAAATATTCATTCACTTTCTACAGCTAGGTGCTGCATGCAGCTACTTGGTTTAGTAACTGAAAACCCAAACATTTCATCTGGTCCTCTCGGCAAGCCGTTCTAAGTCTTCCTAAGCTGCAAATCCACAGTTAGAGATGGAGAGCTCCTCTCATTCTAGCATGAGGAGAGGATTAGCTGAAGTCTACTTCTCATTGAGATGCTGGCATATAACTTGTTCCACTTCACACTGCAGGTAATTGAACTGATTCCATATAGAAAAATTCCCTCACACGTAGAACATTAACATTAGAAAGCTAGATTAGAAGCATTTGATCACCCCCCACGGCTCACATTCTGAAACGCTGCAGACCAGATGCAGTTTGAAACATCATGGAATGCACAAAGATAGTCTTGAGGTCCTCACCCTTGTTAGCTGGAGGGAGGACAGTTCTCTAAGCCAGTGGTCCCCAACCCCCGGTCCGGGGACCGGTCCCGATCCGTGGATCAGTCAGTACCAGGCCGTGGCTCCTCCTCGTCCTCCTCCCTGGCTGCTGCCTCGGGGGCTGCCCTGCCACTCTGCCGCTTGCTCACCTTTGGTGCTCTCCAGCAGCTGCCATGGCTGGGGTTCCCCCTTGGTGTGGCACTTTGCAGCTGCTGCTGGCAGCGCCCCCCAGTGGACGGCAGGAAATCAGGGGCACTGGCAGGAAAGCAAGTGGAGCAGGGGCTCAGGCGGCAATGTCCCTCAGCAAAAGACTGCCCCCCCCGGGCCTCAGTAAAATTGTCAAGTGTTGACCGTTTCCCAATGATAAAAAGGTTGGGGACCACTGCTCTAAGCTTCCAAGGAGAAGACGGTAACTGCCTAAAAACAGGACTCTGGGGACACACAAGGAAACAACTGTTTTTGCAGAGGAAGATGATGGAAGCTCGTGTTCCTATCTACATGCTGCCTGCGGTGTTGCGGGAGCTTCTTCTCTCCTTTTATGTACACCAGACATTGCATATTTCAACAGAAGGGACTTCAGAGTTCACCCCACACCATTTTCCCTACCTGAAATAGCCCCAGAATGCGATTTGCCTGTTGGGGAAACCCACATGCATGCCAGGGAACGTTCCCTAGGGTGCCAGGTAGTACTCTCAGGACCATTTCAGTTTGAGAAAGGGGCCCGGAGGAAGGCTGGACTTCCAGTTCAAATCAGGAACAAAATGCACAGGAACTAAGGAGAATTATCAACTCCCATGTAACATTTAGAGTGGGGATCTAGATCGATCCGTCTAACATGGACTGACTGGAGCACAGAGAGGGGCAAAGAGAATTCTTCTTCTGCTTGTCACATCCTGGGATCTTGGGAAGCAGAAAACGGGAGGGAGGGAGGGAGGGAGGGAGGGAGGAGAGCTCCAGTGTCAAGAAGAGGGAATAACATGAAAGAATGTTCAGAGGCTGGGCGAGATCCCCAGATTAGCAGTGCTAACCATGAGCAGGATGAAGAGAACTGAGAGATGAACAAGGAGATGAGGAAAGAGATATTGTTGAGATGACAACTAGAATACCAAAGCTGACTCCAAGGAACTGCTGCCTCAAAAACATGCAAGATGACACTATCTGCTGTAGTAACAGAAATGTGAGAAAGTGAAAGTGTTACAGAAAGAGATAATGTTGCGAAAAGTAAATTCTGTGGTGTCAGTGCATGTCAGAGAGAATGAAACTGGTGTAATACTAATATTACAGTTTTCTTTAAGACAAAGCAATAGATGTGTTAGAAATAAACTTGAGATTGTTCAGTAGCTGTATTACACTTCACAGGTGAAGTCGTGAAGAATTATAAAACTCTCATTAGTCCATTTTCAAATGGCTCCACGTTTTCTTTCCCAAGCTAGACAAGGAAATCCTAAAGACAATCCTATCACATGTGACCAGGGCAGAGTCTGCACTTACTTTGTTTATTCCATTGTCAATCCTGTTGAATTCAGATCGGTTTGAACTCGGATCTTCCTCTTCCCCCCCCCCCATTGAAACCAGAAAGTCTTCTGCACGTGGTTAGGGTAATTCAGAAGGGGCGGGGGGAGCCAAGCCTCTTTCTTTTCTTGAAGGGGGGGAGAGGAGCCAAGCAGGGCGCCTCTTCCTTTTGTTGGAGGGGGTGGGGGTGGGCGGAGAGGATCTAAGAAGGCAGAGAAGGGAGAAAAAATCCAGGACCGACAGAAGTTGAGATAAATTAGGGGCTTCTCCTTTAAGGCAAATTCATCACATGACCACCTGTGGCCAATCATGGGTCCTCTACCATGGAGGAGAGCTCCGTTTCAAAACAATGCAATTTTATAATATATTCAGGATTAAAAGCACTCCAAGATATTGCACAATAAAGGTAGGGTCACTCCGGATCAATCCTTCTTGCTGCAGAAGGAAAATTTAAATCGCCCCAAATCCAAACGGAAATCGCATTCTGTGTAGAGGGCAGGAACTGAATCGACCTGGGGTTGGAATAAAAGCTCCGTGCAGTTTACACCCAGGAGTTGAAAAGCTGAAGTAAGGCTGCTTGCAGTAGCTCAGGCATCTGCTATCAGTCCACTAAATCTACGTGCCTTCCCCATCACTGCCTCTGAACTGGAGCATAACATATCCGTCAGTTCTTTAAAAAACATTCCCATAGATGGCATTGAACAGACACAGTTGTAGTGATGAAGCAAGATTTCTTCATTGCGATGATCATCACAGAGCATGCCATAGAAAAGTTTCTAATGGGCAATCAGTGAGATTTGGCCTGAGTCTGCTACTCATCATGTTTCGTGTGTTGCACTGCTTATAGAGCCTTATTAACCATGAAGTTGAACAGACTAATCACTGGAAGATGGCATTTATGAGAAATCTTGTAATCTTCCCAGGCTTTCTGTCCATTCCAAAGATCAACAACTATTTTCACAACTGCTAGCAATACCCAACAGAAAATCCCCCAGGGTACAACTCTAGGGGCCATTCCACATGACTTAAATATAGCAGAAGTCTTACCTTTGGTAAACGCTACAAATTCAAGGTTCTGCATGACATCGTACACAATCTGCAACACTCCTGCAACACTCCCGCAAAAAGCGCTTTGTTGTAGCACTTTTTGGGGAATCGGGAAAAGTGGATTCCCACTGAAAAAAACGGTACACTTCTGCGCACAAGCTGCAAAAAACCAGCGAAAGACATGTGTGTTCTCAATGTAGCGGTAGAAAGAAAGTCCCTTCCCCACTCTTACCCCGAACTTCCGGAGAAGCGATCGCCAATTTTTTCCCCTTAGACCTGCGAAAGCAATGAGCGAGCGAGGCTTGTCTGGCTAAAGTCCCTCCACAAAAGTGATTTAAAGTAAAACAAAGCTCCCTAAGTTCCCAAGCACAACACAGCCCCCTGTTCGGCACTGCCTGTGATTTCGGCCACAAATCGCGCCCGTGGTGGGGGGTTCTACTTGAGGAGCATGTAAACGATTAATCGCCAGATCCTACGCCGGCAAAAAGGTCCTTCCGATGTAACGATTGAACACAGATCCGTTGCAACAGGTGTATTTGGTTTTAAAAAAAAACAGTTCTTAAAGGAAAAGGGGTTTTTGGGAGCATGAACACAACAGCCCATTGGCTGTTCCATTTGATTGACGGCCAGAAGCGGGAAGAAGAAGAAGAAGAGTTGGTTCTTATATGCCACTTTCCCCTACCCGAAGGAGGCTCAAAGCGGCTTACAGTCACCTTCCCATTCCTCTCCCCACAACAGACACCCTGTGGGGTGGGTGAGGCTGAGAGAGCCCTGATATCACTGCCCGGTCCGAACAGTTTTATCAGTTCCGTGGCGAGCCCAAGGTCACCCAGCTGGTTGCATGTGGGGAGTGCAGAATTGAACATGCCAAATTAGAAGTCCGCAATCCTAACCACTACACCAAAAATCGCTTCCTTTGTTGCAATTCCAGCGAGACCAGAAACCTGTGGGGAATGAATGAAATGCTACTGAGACTTCTATATTCCACTAAAAAAAAGGTATGCGGAATGACGAAATTCCACTATTTAATACAGCGTTTCTGCATTCTGTGAACAATTGGCAACATTAGTCCTTGTGTGGAATGGCTCTAAGTGTGGTTTAGTCTGGGTCCCAGGGTATATCAAGAACTAGTTTGAATAGTGCATTTGAAATTCAAAGTTGGGCATAAATTCAGATTCCCCAGAGGTTTTGTGGCAGCCATTTGAAGAATGTTGGATGGTTACGCATCACAGGGCCTTCTCCACAGTGGTGCTGAACTTGTGAAACTCTCTCCCTAGTGGTGGCAAACAATCTCCCAATCTTATTTTCAGTCCCCCTGCCATTGATGATTTGAGGAATAGGAGAAAACGGGGTAATGGTGTTGATGGTAGAACATCACTCAGAATTGATATCTGTGTGAAAATGATCTGTGCCATTCTAGGAATTTCCCCTATCTCTATGGTAAAGATCATAGAGACTGGGAAATTCTAGAGCTTCTCTCAGAAAATGATGTCACATTCCCACAAAACTCCACCCTCTCCAGGGAGCAAACCACATATCTTCTGGCACCACCCCTGGGTATTGGAGAATGCTACTGTGAGGTCACATTTTGGACCTGTCTTCAAAGTAGTACACAGTTGTTGTTTGTTGTTGTTAGGTGCAAAGTCATGTCCGACCCATTGCGACCCCATGGATAATGATCCTCCTGGCCTTCCTGTCCTCTACCATCCCCCAGAGTCCATTTAAGTTTGCACCGACTGCTTCAGTGACTCCATCCAGCCACCTCATTCCCTGTCGTCCCCTTCTTCTTTTGCCCTCAATCGCTCCCAGCATTAGGCTCTTCTCCAGGGAGTCCTTCCTTCTCATGAGGTGGCCAAAGTATTTGAGTTTCAAAGGCCAGATGCTGAAGTACACAGTTGGATCCAGAGGAGGAATAAGAATTATTTGCTGGCTTAGGATTCTGCTAATATGAACACCTTGCAGGACCAGAACTAATCTGCATGTAAACTCTACAGTTGTACAAGAGATTTCTGTGTTCAGTACAGGTGACAGCACCTCATGGAGGGGCAAGGGGAAAGTGGCCAAGCTATAGAGAATTAGTCCAAGTAAAAAATTATTTTAAGTACTTACAAGCTTAGTCATAGGCATAAAACATATTTTTTCTTGTGGGGAAATCCATTGCAAAATCAATATTTTCTGGTAATGAGAAAATAAAGGTAGAAAGATGAAATTAAAAGAGGAAACAAAAAGGAAAAAGAAAGATATCTGCATAAAATGTATAATGAAAAGCTCAGCCAAAAAAAGACAGAGCTCCTACCCAGTGGGAAATATTAAGCAACTCTTACAGCAGGAAAAATAGAGAAAGTGTTAACAAGAACTAAGAATGGAAAGCAAGTTCAAGACATCATCACTTGGCAATCAAGGCAACATTTTAACTGAAAACAGATGATAATCTCTTATGTTTTGCTAAATGCCAAGAAAGTCCAGCCCTATGCCTTAAAAAGACTGACCAGGAAGAGTGTCTCGCACTGACCTTCACCGTCTCTGTTATGGATGCAGTTTTTCCTATGGGAGATGCCTTAGCATACCAGGCAGGTCCCCATTTCTCTTGGGTTGTTTATGCTTCTGCTAAACAAAACTGGTTTGCAGCTTTTCCCCACTGGGAGAATAAGCTTCCCTTGGCCCTTGTACAATGATTCCTGACTGCTGCTTTCTTCTCCTTCCTTAGGGAATTGTGGTTCTGTGTGTATATTTCAGACTAGAGCTGTTTGGAGTGGAAATGTTGGCATAACAGAGCGTTTCCCACCATTTTAGGCCAAAGGTCTCAGTAGGACTGAAAGCTGAAAGTGGGATTTGTACAGCCAACAATGCGTTTATTTATATCCGAGGACCACTTGTGATTAAAGAACTTTGATGTACAAAGTAACAAAGTAACAAACCTGATCCACATTTTTGGTAAATATCTGTGCAGGTTGTATATTACATATTGCTCACTAATGACTAAGAACTGGTATGGCATACTGATGAAAAATGGAGTTTGGGAACTCTCTGCTTTGAATTTCAGCCTGGCTGAGCCATGAAAATATAATGTAAACTCAGGAAAGTGTTATTTGCTCAGCCCCAGTCCCATGAGATAAAAACATTGGTCTATCTCAGACTAACTACTGTACTACGATCATGTATGCCAAGAACTTTGGAATTCAAACTTTGCTGTACAACCCAAATGATGCAGGGATATGTAAACCTTCCTGCCAATTGAAAGTTACAGATTTGGTGACTTGTTAATTGAGAAAAACTGGAAACTTAAAGTGGATCATGATCAAGATTTATACATTTCTGCACCATGTTGTTTTTCCACACAAGACAAATTTGTGTGGTTCCCCTGGTGTGGCTACCAGTATGGCACAGTGACAATGGGGCATCCACATGCAGGTTTCCTCATAGTTTCCCTGCCTCAGTTTCCCAGCATTAAACAACAACAACAAAAGCCCAGTGGTGGGAGGGGAAAATATAGCGATGGACACAGTGGCAGGGGAATAGACTGTGGGACTAGAAAAATAAAAATTTGTCCCAGTCATAGAGCAGCCATTCAGGCTTTGCTGCATTTTCCCAAAAATCTTCACAGCAGAATGTTGGGAAAGTACTGAGTAAGGGTGGGGCAAATCAGGGAGGTGCATAAATGCACCATGGTACTGTGGAGGAAATAGGGGGAAATGCACTTCCCATGTGCAAAAGACCCATGGGTAGGAAGTGGATAGAGATAACTTTTTATCCTTCTCACAAAATGGTAGAGACATCCAATTAAGTTGATAGAATTAACTGCCTCTAGCAAAGGTGACTACTTATTTCCTTCATTTGTAGCCCTCCTTTCTCGCCAATAATCCAGGCATATTACAGAACATACAACAACTGGACATCAGAGAATTCCAATTAACAGTGCAATAGGACTATCTAATGGAAAATGGACAGATTCATGGAGGAAAACTCTGTCAAAGGCTACCATGGCTGAATATCAAGAATTAGTGTCTATTGCCTCCATGCCTGGCATATGAGCTTCTTCGATGCATCTGGTAGTCACTTTGAAAACATGGCTAAACTAGATCAACCTTTAGTCTGATTCAGCAGAGCTCTTCTTTTGCTTTTGTGAGTAAGCAGATCTGTCTGTGTTCTCCAACAGTGAATAGGGATGCATCATTGTAGTGCATCCCAGGTTCTACAACAATCAAAACATGTCTGCTGTTAGATTCTTCTATCTTAAATGTGGAATTACTGTTTACCTTTATGAAATATTTCTCTCTTAAGGGTTGTGCCAACCTTTCACCATCATTATGTGGTGTTACTCTAATTTTCATGGATAACCTATAACCATTTGACAGCAATTAAGGTGAGCAAACACTGAAAATATCATCTTCCCAGGTTCTTCCATTCTTCACTCAATCCTTCTGCAGCACTGCATTCTCTTGTAACTGGGGCCTGACTCTCCAACAGTCTAAGTTGCTGTCTCTGTTAATTCACTTCCCCACCCTCCACCCAACCATATTTAAAACCAATAAATGAATAACTTGAACAAAAGTGTATAATTTCAGTGACAGCAGTAAAAATGGATGCTGAACATATATGGCATTTTTCAATTCTTTTCATGTTATACCTGTCTGTCTTTTGCATTAAATACCTCATCAGCTTATGGAAAATGTAAAGAATATTTTCTCTTCAGCTGGGAGAAATGAAACATGTAATATGTGGCTCCAGACAAGAGTGATGGCCTTATTAGTGAGGAGGATTTATTGATTAACTGCTGCTAACAAAACATCCTCTTCAAATGCATTTAGTCTGAAACAGACCGATATTCTGCTGCCTGAAGCCCCTTTTATTCCTCTCAGGGGGATAGTAAAGAAATATTTCTCATTTCAGCAGCTTTAGCTTTGGCCTTTCAATAATTTTTATGGCCTCAACTAATAGGTTAACAATTAGTTAAGAGAAACTACTAGACTAATGTCAAGTCATTCACAAGGGGGGAAATTCAGGAGAAAAGTAAGTATTTAAAAAGATGGCTCATTTTCTCTCTAACAAAGAACTCAGATTATTTTTAAATACCTTGGAGATATAAATGAATGCAAACTAAATATGTGACAGGTTGTTATTGAGGGCCTAATTATTCTTCACCTTTGCTCTGGGTACTTTCCCCACAGATGTGTTCTAGTGGCTAGGACATGGGAGAAGGATTGTGGTCAGGACAACAGCATGTGAAGAGAAGGGGCTTAGAGCTTCTCTACAGATCCATGCTGCTTTCCCAATCTGGGTGGTTTATGCATGACAAGAAACCTTGCAAAAGTCTGCCCCAAAAGATGTTGGTGTTTTATTTCTGCATGTGGAGCTGATTTCACCATGGAAATATCACTGTTGTATTTTTGATTATGCACCCCATTCCCCCCCCCCATAATAACCACTGTATCTTTTTAATGTGGTATTTAAAACTAGCTTCTAAAACAACCCTTCTTTTACAATGATCATGAAAGGGCCATACTAGGGTGGGTTATGCATGTAAAGGTTTTCATCAAAGCCAGCACATTAGTAATAAACAAGTTAAAAAACACCATACCTAGTTCTGAGCTCTGCAGTACCCCACTGCTTATCATTTTTTACTGTGAAAGCTAGTTTTTAATCCATAAGATTGACCTCTTATCCCATGACTGCTGGGTATTCTTGGGAACCTTGGATGAGGAACTATCAAAAGCTTTCTGGAAGCCTCGATAAACAACAACTACTGAGTCCCCCTTGTCCAAACGTTTGTCCCCTCCTCAAAGTACTCTAAAAGGTTAGCAAGACAAGTTCATGGGGGCAAGATTACTGAGATGGAAACAGGATAATTCTGTTTTTCTGGTACTTGGGATGAGCCACCATTTATGGTAGCAGTTAGCCAAACTTTTGAAGTCCTTAAGTATTTCTTCAGTCTTTGATTTGTCCCTTACTGCCATCACCAAGTAATTACTGTAAGCAAACTTCCTGGATATCATCTCAGGAAAATCAGAACTATATAGATAGAAAAGGACAGGAGCACATGTTATCTGTGTTTTTGAGAAAACAAGTTTGTTTATCATACGATGAAAGATTAGTTGCCATGTTTACTTAAAAATACAGTTTATTAGACAGTTTATTAAAACATACATAAAACCAAGTGAAGGTCATTTTTATTAAAAATACAGAAATAATTTGGCAATAGTAAAAGAAAGCACCAGCTTTGCTTGAGGAATATATATGTGAAAGTGAAGACTCTTTCTGCTTTGTCCAAACAAGCGTTCAGTACACTTCATCTTAAGCAGCCTACTGCTTCAGGTACTAAAACCAAACCCAAATTAGTCTGGGATAAACTGATCATCATTAAGGCCAGTAATACTCAGCTTAATTAGATGCAAACAACAGCATCCAGTACACAGAACAATCAATATACATTTAACACGTTAAAAAACATGCGTATAAATAGTGACAGAGAATCGACTTTGAGGAATAATTTACAAATATTTTTTTAAAAAAAATTGTCTGAAATAAAAACACAGTTGGACATAATGCTTCATATACGGGAGTAGGTGACTTTTAATACACGACACAAGATTAAAAATGAATAAAGCTGCCTCATACAGAACATGCTGAACTTAAGGTCTTTATTTCACTTGCATTTATCTGCATTTGATACTTAAATATATACAGGGAGGTATATGTATGCTGTATGGAGATCTTTTGTTCAGCCAAGCAAAAACTATAGAAGCAGAAATTAATGCTGGGTTTTGGGGTGCAATAAGAATGTGCTAATACTCTTCTCCCCCCCCTTAAGTTATGCACTGAGATTGAAACATCTCATTACTGGTCTGCTCTCCAGTTCTGTAATTACCTAGACTATTGATCACAAGCCTGTGATTAATTTCTGGTGCATCCCAAAGTGTGCACAGATTCCCACTCACCATCTGCAGAGCCTTCCTCATTCAAGGAAGGAGCTAGTCCATGGGCCCAGACTGAAAGGAAATTAGTGCTGGGGCTTTAGAGATGTACCAGAGAGCACATGGGTGGGAACTCTAAATGGGGATATTGTTCTGAGTTCCAACATAACTTTCAGTGTCTGCAGAATAGCTCCTCATCTTGGTGCTGATAGATGAAAACATCTCTTACAAATAGATCACAAATGATCCACAAAACCACAGTTCCATTCTCTCCGACTGTATCCCATGGGTTCTGAATGTCCCATAGAAACTGGTCCACAGATACCATCTTAGAGGATACGGAACTAATGATTTCGTGGCATAGGGATCATCATCATGCTCTTTCTAGTTTTCTGGACAGTTTATCTCCCCGAGTAGTTCGTCCTATAAGCTCCCATCTGTCAACTATCTGCATACTTATAGCAGGAATACAAAAAGAACTCCTCAGTAGAACAGAATGCTCAGTTACATGATAAGTGATGATTATTCAACATTAATATCCTAGCTTACTATCTGAGATAACAAAGGACTGAAATGTCTGAGCAGTGATTTCAAGGAGGAGTAAGATGGCTTTAGTTCACAATCGCTTAAACGTTACTTTATTAGCATACCATAGATGCTACAAATCATCTTTGATGAATGTTCCTACCACAAATCTGGAGCATACTGATTTTAAAAAGGCACTGCCCCCTGTTCCTCCTTTAAAAGATCAGTGGGAATTGCCCCCCAAAAAGCAATACATTGTATTCATTAAAACTCATGAGCAGCAACATCAAACATAAATTTCCAGGCTCCTTATTCCTTGACAAAGGGCTCCACTGTAGGGCATTTCTCACTCAATGTATAGCAGCAAGGAGAGAATGTGCATATCCATCTTCTGGGGATGTCACTTCACTAGCAGGATCTAGCTCACTGAGACATATGGCTTCCTAGTAAAATACAAAGCAGCCATATGCCAAGTAGAATGGGTGGGACTCAGTATGCTGTGCAACAGTCCATCTCCACAGGTATGAGCAATGTCCTCTTCACAAGTATACTTGCTTGTACAATACAAAAATATGAAGCTCTACCCACTGAACCATCTTCAGTTTAAATGAGGTGTGCTTCAATTCCTTAAAGGGCATAACTCTGCTGAGGATTGCTGTACTGCTTCATCCCAGGATTGTGGTTTGTTTTGGTTTTTTTTTTTGCAGGTATAGCTTTTTCACAAGAACCTAACCCAGCAGCCACAAAAGACTGGCTGCCTTGAACACCCCTCCCCCCTTTCACTCTCTTACCATTTAAAGCAAAGAAATCCAAGATTGATAGAACTGTTTTATGGCATACTAGCATACAAGATGAAATAAGCCTCAGTGTTTTTGATAAGTTGATGCAGGCTGAGCCAGAGAGGCTGGAGCATGGCTCTGTGATGTGGAGGTCAGGGGGGTCTAGGAAGGTGATGTCATCCAAAGAGTGTTCTGGGTCATGTGCTGGGGGGGATTGTTGCTGTTTTTCACATCATATTGTGGAAAAGCATGAGTTATTTTTCTTTTTCTCCAATGTTACTATGGTGGTTCAGGCTTATGGTGAGATCACGCTACCTGTGTGTGAATGCGTGTGGAGCATGCATAAGCACACCCGATCCAAGAGATTAGAGGACAGTTTTCCCATATGAATATACAGGAACTGAAAATTAATAATTATAAATAAAACTAAGATTATACACATTTTACATTTAGTCACAAATATTTATCTATTTAGCTCCATAGCCCACCATTACAATAAATCTATATTAAAAAGAATGTTTAGATTTACATTATTGATATACAAATTGGCAATTATGATGCCTAATAACCTCAATTGTAATTAATATGCTTTCCAAAAGAAGCTCTGTTAATGGGGGTGGGGAGCTGGCTTCTTTGGACTCTGATAAATATTAGTTTTCCTTAATAATTTGAGAAACCTGTTTATTCATAGAAGCAAGGTAATGGAATGTGGTAAGTTTCTTAATGTAAGCCCAGTAAAATTCTGTAACATGCTTTGGAGTGACTACCACCACAGAATTTTTAAAAGTGGATTAAATAAGTATTTTAAAGAGTTTAATCATTTGACAAAGATTTATTCCTAGGCTGATGTACATAGTTTCATTTGCAAATATAGGGGGAAACAATTATTTACAAATACATCAGGATATGAAGTCCCCTTTGTTTTAGCTAAAATTTAAAGAACCAATGAAACAAGACATTAATTATATGTTCTAAGCAAAGGAACTAGCTGAGCCCTGCCCCCCCTCCTTTCAATGAAAAGCTTTTTGGAAAAGGGGACATCTGAGAGCACTACAAAGTTCATGAAAGAGGAGCAGTTAAGGGACACTTGCTACATGCCCATTCTCAGGGCCTTTTCGCACAGGGATCTTTGTTGCAAATTGTTTGCGGAATGAAAAATCGCCATTTAAAATAGTGGAATTCGTCGTTATGCATACCTGCCTTTGTAGTGGAATCAGTTGCGTTTTTTAGCGTTTCCCACAGGCTTCCGGTCTCGGCAGAAATCGCTAGAAAGGAAGCGCTATTGCCAAGCTCGTCCCGCCCCTGGCCGTCAAGCAGCCAATGGGCAGCCGTTAGCATGCTCCCAAACAGCCCCTTTCCCTTTAAGGAAGGTTTAAAAAAAAAAAAAAACGACCCATAGCAACGAATCTAGGTAGATTCGTTGCTACGGAGAGACCCATCCAGCTGCCTAATGTGAGCTGTCGTTTGATTGTATGATCGTTTGCACGCTGCCTCGAGTGATAAAAAAAAAATCCCCCCCCCTCTCACGGGCCCCATTTTCGGCTGAATTTATTTGTAAAAAATAAAGGGACTTTATTTCAGCAAACGGGCTTTTCAGTGGTTTGTGCTTAGTGACTAAAGGTGAAGGACTGAAGCCAGGGAAGCCTCTAAACAGAAAGAGGCTTGCCGGTGCGTTTATCCCCGCTCGCTCGGAGAAAAAAAAATGGCGATCGCTTCGCCGGAAGTTTGGAGGAGAGAGCCAGGGGGAGGGACTTTGAAGAACCAGCAACAATGGTAACACACAGGTCTTTAGCGCTACTGTTGCAGATTGGTTGCAGGAGTGTATCGCTATCCGGAGGGTGAATCCACTTTTCTGGATTCCCCTGAAAGCGCCACAATGAAGCGCTTTTTGCTGATTGGTTTCAGGATTGTTGCAGATTGTCTACGACGTCGTGGGTTATGGCAAATTAGTAGCGTTTCCAAATAGCAACCATTCTGCTACTTTGAAGCCGTGCGAAATGGCCCTCAGTCTTTGCTTCCCTAAGTAGTTTTGTTGTTGTTTAAATGGTGTTGAGCATGACATCAAGCCAGTCTCTCGTGCAGGCTAGTGTAGCACCCCTTGTCCATGACTGGAGTCACAGTCAGATGCTCCTTTGCTTGGCTATGTAAGGGAGTACTACCAGGAAGCAATCAGAGCTTTCAGCTTCCCTTCCGCTTTCTAGCAATAGGGTTGCCAGCTCTAAGTTGGGAAATATCTGGAGACTTTGGGGATGGAGCCAGGAGTGGGTGGGATTTGGGATGGAGAAGGACCTCAATGGGGCATAATGCTATGGATTCCACCCCCAAAGCAGCCATTTTCTCCAGGGGAACTGATCTCTGTCCCCTGAGGATGAGCTGTAAAACTTTGAATGAGCTGTAAAGCTGGAGAATCCCAGATCCCACCTGGGCTCTGGCATTCCTAAAGTGGAGAATGAATTTAATAAAGTAGTATAGCATGTAAACATGTGTCTGTACTGTTCTGAGCATGTTTTAGGGACACCAAACAGAAATAACATTCCATCTTGTGTGTTTATGGCATAACCCAGCTGCTGGGTGTTCAAAAAGTAATGTTGGAAACAAGGCTGTTGCCCAAATCCCTGCCCAGGAATACCTGTGCTGGATTCTCTGTTTCATGTATTCTGTTTCAATTGCCAAAATTAGATCAAGTACATGATTCAATTATACATTAATTATGGTGGCCTTTCTAAAATTAGCCAATAGGGCTTACTTACAAACCAATTGAGTGGAGGAGGGATAGCATGTGGGGCAAGAGAGCAAGATGTGTTCTCAGCTGGAGCTTTTCTGCATTCAGCTTCAAGTGGAATTGAAACAAATCCATGGGAAATAGCCTACTGTCTTTCTGCTTGTGTAAGTGCAACTGCCAACTTTGGGCTGGAAAATTCCTAGAGATTTGAGGGTGGAGCCAGGTGAGGATGAGGGGGGCAGGATGGGGGCGGGTTTGGGGGGGACCTCAGCAGGGTAGGAGGCCAGCCATTTCTTCCAGTGCAGCACTGATGACTAATGCTTTTATGCTTTCTGCAAGAGAAGAGGCTTGAGGTTTTTAAATTTATTTTGTATAAGCAAACACCAGGGCTTATATTTTTTAATTTTTTTATCTTCCTAATACGAGATGTAAAATTGCTATCACTTAAAATGGAGAATTTGTTTCCAGTATCTATAAATCCTATTGATTTCAGTTGGCTTTGCACATATGCAAGTAATTGCAACATATTGAAGGTGGGGAAATTCTTCCTGATCACAGAATTAATTTCCAGCTGCAAACATACAGCCTTTTCAATTTTAGGGATTTTGAAAAACTTGGCTATGCAAATTAAACCCATCCCGCCATTTTTAAAAGTAAAAATGGCTGTCTACAAGCTGACTCCTGGAGACATCAAGAAGACAGATCAGAGAGAGAGAGAGAGAGAGAGAGAGAGAGAGAGAGAGAGAGAGAGAGAGAGAGAGAGAGAGAGATTTCCTTGTTCTGAAGCTCAGGTGCTTTGATCAATTCCCAATAGAATGCTGCTCCAGCAAATAGAAGGAGTAATAAAACACAGTGAATCAGGAAGCTATCAAAGAAACAAAATTGACCGTCCATCTTTCATTATGCAGTCATTTATGTCAGTTCTGGTCAGCCTCCGCAAATATTCCATTTATTTCTGATTTTTCCAAGACTGAGAAAATCCCATAAGTGTTTATATTATATATATATATATATAGGGTATTGTTGCATAATCCTAAGGGCCAAAGCATTGAGAATATAACGAAGTGAGTACCCTAAAATATAGTGACAATGTTTTAAAAGATCTATTGTCACCAGCCCAGTACATATTCAAATTTTGAACAATGTTTTGCCTGCATTAAATTGATGTGGGAAAAGGCCAATATTGGGAAAAGGCTTTCTTTGACTTGTCCTGCTGCTAGCTGGAGTGCCACATGACTCTGATTTAGCTGAGTGACAATGGTAAAGCTTCACTTATTGTCATGGCAACTAGCCAGGTACAGGTCTGAGCAGAGTGGCCCCAGCAACGTGGGAAAAGGTGAAGGATGATGCTACACCTGTCACACCACCACTGTTGGTCTGGTTTAAGTTGAGCTGCTCCTGGAACCCTACTAAGACCACACAGACTCCACTTGGTTGGTTCTGAGCACCAAGGAATTAAATTTAAAGAGACCACATGCCTCTACGCAGTCCTAAACACCAACAGACAAAGGGAATATACAGCATGTTATTTTTCTGGCCTGAAGTTTCAAATAATGATTTATTTATTTATTTATTTAACCATATGGTGTATTTGTATTATAGCCAGGAGATCCTATGCTGGTATAGTGGTTAAGTGCAGTGGCTTCTAATCTGGTAAACCAGGTTTGATTCCCCATTCCTCCACGTGCAGCCAGCTGGGTGACCCTGAGCTCATCACAGCCCTGATAGTACTTCCCTGACAAAGCAGTAATATCAGGGCTCTCAGCTTCACCTACCTCACAGGGTGTCTGTTGTGTATAGAAAAAGGGAAGGCGATTGTAAACCACTTTCAGACTCCTTCAGGTAGACAAAAGCAGGGTACAAAACCCAACTCTTCTTCTTCTGACTGTAGGATTGTCTGGAGGCTGCAAGAGATGTTCAGAGGTAGTTTGCCATTGCCTGCCTCCACATCCTCAGTTTTCCTCAGAGGACTCCCATGCAAATACTAACCATGGCTGATCCTGCTGCCTCCTGAGAGCTGATAAGATCAGGCATGCCTGGGTAGGTCCAGGCTTGTAGTGCATTATTTATCCTCTTGGAGAAACTACAGGTGCCATGGGAAATGCTTTTCTTTGACATAACTAGTAGTGGTCATGGAATTCATACTAATGTTTAACAGTATTAGTGTTAATGGAAGTTAAAATATTCTGTGTCCTCCCCACCCCCACCCTAAAGGTTTATAGGTTGCTTGGGCATTGTGTAAAGATGTAATATTGTTTACCTTAATCTTTTTACTATCAGTGGATCACAAAATAGTTTGTACTGAGAAAGTGACAGAGAGAGAGTACATACATATAAAACTGTAGGAGAGTGACAGGTCCCTGAAAGTTCTAAATAAGTGTTTCATTACAGATAGACTGAAGAACAGGGAGATATCAATCTATTCCTCAGTCTGAGTTGGCCCGGAGGGAATTGGTGGCATCCATGCAGAGCTGGAGGAAAGGAGAGACAGAAGGCATTTTTTCATATTTCCTCTGTTCATGTGAAATAATAAAACTACAGCCACAAAAGAAATTGTACAAGGAAGCCTCACAGCTGTTGCTTATTAGCATTAGCACAAATCGCACAAAGCAAATTGTAAGCAGACTTGTTTCCATAATATTTAACTTGCTGCAATGAATGAAAGTGATATTGGGGGGAGGGGGGGTAAAAAAATTTGGTTTCCAAAAAATCAGTTTCCAATTGCCCATGAACAACTGGATTTTATGTGGCAACATTTTACCACTGCAAGGAATCAAAAGCAGCCTGTGCAGCAATCTGCTAGTGCCGTTATTAAAAAAAAAAAAAAACTATGCAGATTTATGTACATTTTTCTCGGGAATGGATTTTGCCATTCCTTTAATCTTCGACCTAATTGCATAATGTAAAATTGAAGCCACTTTGGTGCATGCCTTGAATACTGGATCTGAGATTAGCAAAACCTCTTTTCAGGGAGAGACAGGTGCCTTTGGATTTTCCCCCAGCTGTGCTGAAATGGCTCATCCTTTAGTAGTTCTTGAACAGCTGGAAGTACATTTAAATGATCCAACTGCTGCGAGGGATGGGGAGGGGACAGATTGTGTCAGCTTTTCCCACAGAAATTGCTCTGCTTGGATTGAACATTTGAATGGCATCACAACATGGTGTTTCCATATATACTATCCCCCTTGCTCCTCCTTCCTATATGGAAGGACAAATGGGATATACGTAATGTAAATAAATAAATAAATAAATAAATAAATAAATAAATAAATAAATAAATAAATAAATAAATATAAAGGACAGTTACCCAGTCCTAATTATGTTAATTTAATGTATTGCTAGCTATCCACATTGGCACAGTTACATTTGTGTGCAAGACTTACTAAAAACTCCATGCCTTTTACAAATTTAAGCCTGATTAGTTTTATAATAACTGCTACAATCATATATTAAGTACTGAAAAATAGACTAGGAATCTAGAAGAACAACAAAATTTACTCCAGCATAAGTTTTTGTAGGTCAGCGAGCACTTCATCAGGCACAGTTTTTAAGGTGCCACTGAGAGAAAGGTGACTTGTGTTACTGACAGACGGAGAAGCCCATGTAGAGCGTAGCTCTCTTCCACCTTTACAGGCAAGCGTGCAGAGTGCCAAGAAGCGAACGAAGGTGGCAGAGGGAAGTGAGAGAGCCAGGAGGTGAGGAATGGTGGGAGGCGTGTTATTTTTTAGTGTTACACCATTGCGCTGGAATAGCGTTAATTATTTCAACGTGTGGAAATGGCCTTAGAGTGCTTGTTCAAGTCCCCCTACATTCCCATTAGTAACGGAAACCCATTTTAGAATAAGTTTCCCTGAGTGGTGCTTTGAAAGTGTTCCTTCCTGCTGTCTCTAGGATGTTAGGAACAGAATATCTTCCTCCATCTCAAGAAGCAAACTGTTCTCCTTCCACCCTCATGGTATCTTCTTATTATATGATTTAGTTCTGGATTCCTGTTATTTATCTGACGTTTAACTAATACACATATGGATGGGCTAAAGTTGTCTCAAGTTGGAATGCCCTGTCTAAGACTGCATTTTCTATCTGCTTTTTCTCTTTGATAAACAACTGTTGGTTTAATGAGTGTTGGTCTGACAAGGACAAGGTGTTTGCTGGGTTCTGGAATTTTATGGAGGAGCCTGCCTCATATTGTTTGAAATGAGCTTGTTTGGGACTCCAAGGTTGCCTTTTGACAGAATGAAGATAGGCTGGTAATAGCCATTGAGAAATTGCTGAACAGTGAGCAGTTCAGACTGCTAAAATATCTTATTATATGACAATGCATGAAGGAATAAAGGTTGTACAAACCAGAAATTTTAAAAACTCTCTCACACACATACGCATTGCCCAGTGATGGGCAGGGGAGCTAACTGATGAGTTGGTGACTCCTCTGGAAGTCAGGAGATGGACTTCTGGTCACACAGTCTATCACTTTAATTAGATAAAACAAAAATAAACTAGACCAAGATATTTACACATGGAAAACAACAAAAATTCATCTTCATCTTACTATAGATAACAGGCTTCTTCCTGAATGCTGAAATCGATTCTATAAAAATTGAATCTTCATAACATAAAATTTGCTTCAAGCTATAGCTTTTGATCTATCAGAGTTCTTTCATAAAAGAAAACAGACATATATAATTGAGTTGGAGGGCAGATATCTATTCAGAACAAGTCAAAAACATAACTTGATTGGCTGCAATCTGAAGTGAAGGTGAAAGGATGGCCTAGCAAGCAAGGAAATTCATACAAGCCATGTCTGAAATAACACCAAATTTAGAAATGAATGGCAGGCATTTTCTGACTTCATCATCCACATAGAAGAAACAATCTGACACATAGCAGCAATTTAATGCCTCCTTTGAGAAATATGTTCTAATTGCAATATTGCCACTACAATTTTTGGTTCCTAAATATCTATCAGTGCAAGTTATGCAGCAAGGCTAGTCTTCCTGTACATTAGTCTTGCTAGTGAAATCTATTAAAGCTTCTCTGTTTTTCTCTTTCCTCTTCTCCCATAACATTCACTATGAAGGTTCCACTTCTTCATAGAAGATTATTTTAAAATTACTCATTCATGATCTGTTCAAAATCTAGTAGTTTTGTCTTTTTCAATAATAATAATAATCGTGCCACACTGGCTAGATAGCCTGTTTGTTCTATTATAGCTCAGAGATTATGAGATCTTGTTTTCTCATTTTGGCTGAATGCACTTGCTTTTCATGAGCAAAGTGGGTTAAAAAGGACAGCAATACTAAAGAGAAAGGGTAGGAGGGGAAACATATTCAAGGTGATTTAATATGGGTGACTCTTAGACCCACCTACCCCAACCAACCTACAAAGAACCAGCAGAATGCCAATTTTCCACTGTTTTTTGATGAAACAATATTTTATACTACTGATGGACTTGAAACCAGGAAGTGGTACTCAGTCAGGATGTTAAAAGCAAAAATAAAAGTTATGGCCTCATGGCAGCATCTTGTTAAGAGGAATAGTGGGTGCCTAGCACTGGTCCAGTTCTGTAGTTTCAATGAAATTGTACAAATGAACTAATTAGCAAATTAGTGAAGTACTGTAGTAGTAGCATTCCTACTCCAGCATACAAGGGATGAATGACAAAAAGCAGGCTTTCTACATCTGTCCTGAAGACACAAAACTGAACCCTGTGATTCTTTTTCACTAACTGAGGAGTTTTGTTCTGGCAAAAAGAAACTCGGGTGTTTTCTATGCAGTAATAGGCTGTAGGCATTTCTATAACGTTTTAGACATCACTGGCAGTGGGGCTTTCACTTGGCAGGTTTCCTCATAGCTTCCCTTGCTACAGTCCCCCAGCAGTGACCACCCATCATCTCCCTATCCACACACCAAGGCTTTTTCACATTTTAGAAAATGGAAACTGAATATTGCAATATTGCTATAACAATCCATGCATCAGGTTCCCTGAATTCATTTTCTTTCAAAATTAAGGCTCCCTGGCCCCTTTCATTGTGAAGATATGCCTTTCCCCAATGCACACACTGTTTTAATATTTAACAGTATTAATTACTGATTTAATTATATTCTATGATAGTGTATCTTTAAAATCAACATATGATGGCCAGGGCTGTCAGAAGTAAAGAAGGGATAACTAGGGAGGAATGAAGAAATGACTTTACAGGATTGATCTGTCTTCTAGGCCATTTGATGAAAGTTCAGAATCAAGCCCTAAGTAGATAGCTTTGCTTTTTTACATAGAAAGAACTAACATCAGGTTATACAATGTCACTGGAATTTTGCTTGGCAGCCTCAGTTAATTCAACATCTTTGGATGAATGACTAAAGGTAAAGGTATCCCCTGTGCAAGCATCGAATCATGTCTGACCCTTGGGGTGATGCCCTCCAGCGTTTTCATGGCAGACTCAATAAAGGGGGGCCTGGCCAGTGCCTTGACTAAGTAAGCACAAAAAATGTTGTGTGTTTGGTTTGCTATTACTGTATCTATGAATGAATATCACTATGGTTTTACTTGGAATGGGGGAGAGGAAAGGGAAGGTGATCGTAAGCCACAATGAGACTCCTGGTAGAGAAAAGCAGCATATAAGAACTAACTCTTCATCATCAGCAGCAGCTGTTTGTGCATCTGCTTCTGCTGCTGCTCTGAAAGGGTATCTCTGTGGTCTTTGTAAAGAAAACAAATATTACAGAGACATCAAAAGCCTTCAGTGTTCTATCAAAGCAAACCTTTGGAAAGCTGTCTCTAAAACCTCTCAGGGAAGTGGGAAATCTTTAGCAGCATCTATTTATGATCATTATACTGAGATTGGGCTTCATAAGAGGCAAAGAGTGTCTTTAGACAGTGTGTGATGCCATAGCATAGGCATGCTTCTATCCCTAGAAAGGGACACAGTGCTACTGTTTAAAAAGTTATCTACTTTAAAGAATATGTCGTAGCATAAAGGACTGCCATATGATTTTTGTATTATATAAATATATCAAATTCTTTGTACCCACAGTTTTAAGATAGTCAGAACACCCCTGTTTGACAAAGGTTAATTCCACCCTGAAAAGGAAGGATTATGGCATGTATAACTATAGACTACTATCACCTGCTATCATTTTGTGGTGTCAGAGCCATTACCACCGTTCCTGATAACAGGACTGACAAAACTCCGGTTGTGGTGTCCAGGCCCGCCCCAGGCATGTTTTCTAAGATGGGATAGCAGAATTCATCATCTGTGTATCAGAAAGGATTGATTTGTATAGAAGTTGTAGTCCTGTATTTGACTGAAGGAGAATACAACTCCTTAGAAAGCAACCATGACATCACAGGTCCACTTTGAAGTTTACTAGCACCAGCCTAGGTAGCGGGGGGAAATAAGGTGTCTGAGCCTGTCCCCATTTTTTATCTCCACCAAAGAGTTCAAGTTTTCCAAACCCTTCTCCAATTTCTCCATGAACACATAGGAAAATGTAGGGGAACTTTGTGGGGACTATTTATATTATGTTCGGGTTTTAGAACAGACAGAAACAGCATGGATCTGTAGTTTCGGCAGAACTTTGGGAGTTCTGGTCTGGATCTTCTGTATCCTCTTGTGTCTGTTCCAAATCTCAGCACACTATTAGAGTTCTTTCAAACACCTTATAAGTCCTCTGTAGGTAACTGACAGTGTGATAGAAAAGAAACGTCAGTGGCAACCACAAACAGTAACTGGCAACTGAGCTAAGTCAAAATCTGTGGACTCCTGATCATAACCTTTAACCGCTCCTAGCGGAGCGGATTAAATAAAGCAGTAAGGGCCCTGAGGGAGGGCCCTGTCCGGGATGAGGAAGGGTGCTGATAGGCCCCTTCCCCTGGACTGACAATCAAAGGGGCCAATCGGCAGGCGCAAAGCGGCGGCGGCGCTGGAGCCGTGAGCGGCAGACCTGGCAGCAGCGACGGCAGAGCTGCTGCTGGCACCGCGGCCACTACTGCCCGCTGCCCCCGCCCCGCCCGCACACCCCCCCGCCAACTCCAGCCACGCATGTAGGCCTTGCCGCGGGGGGGCACAAACAGCTAGCGCCCGCTGTATCTAGAGTACAGCGGGCTTATTTTCTAGGGATGTAATATTGGTAATAGTGACACAACATGCTGCAGTCCAGCCAATACATTTCCTCTGGATTCAGCTTATGAAATCAGGAATATGATTCAAATACTGGCCAGTTTTGAATTTCTGTATAACTTCTAAGGCTTTTGCAGCAGACCCTGTAAAGACCACTTTATTTATTGTTTCTCCCGTAGGAATAAACATGTATAAACAGATTATAGTTCACATACCCCTGCCTATATGAGGTTGCATGTCTTTGTGGTTATGATGAAACTGGTGAGTAGGTAATAACAATAATGCTACAATGTTTCAATCATCCATTTGTATTTGAAAATGATATATCTTTCGAATTCATAGGCTGTTTTTGCACCTGTGTGACTAATAGTCACCAGATTAGGCAAGCTGAGGTCAGCAGCCACTTTTGGCACATGCTCACCTGTTGATTTGACATAACATTTGACATAACATTTAACATTTGACATAATCTTGATGACATTGTTCTGGTCGCTGAAACTGACCTTAGCTCTTGGTTAAATGGGAATGTAATTTTCCTGGACTGCTGCTGCCTTTTCCTTCTTTCCTTATGGAAGACATTAAAGCCATGCTCATGAGGAAGAAAAGGGATACATGGGAAGATAAGAAACACCAAGTGATAGGGATAGCAGCCTCCAGGTGGGACCTGGGGATCCCCTGGAATTAACCTCTACTCCAGACTACTGAGATCAGCTCCCCTGGAGAAAAGGGGTGCTTTGGCTGGTAGGCTTTATGGCATTGCATCCCACCGACCACCCTAGAATCCATCCTCAAATTTCCAGGAGTTTCCCAACCTGACTATGGCAGCCCTACCCTCCCATCCCCCACTGGTAGCCAGGGAGGGCTGGCAACCCTCAATAGCCTGGATGACACATTGCCTTCCTCCTAGGGGAGGGAAACATGGGGAGGGAAATTGCATACTCTCACATTATTGCCTGTGAGAAAATGCAGTTTCCATCCCCATATTAGCTAATTTAGCAATCTCTTTTTAAAAGTTTACAGATGCTGCATATAATGGTTAGCCAATTATGGTCTGAGCTATGAGGAATTCATGCATAATTATTTGACTAGCAGGGAATCATAGGAAGATCAGCAACGTTTCTTGGTAGCTTTTAGGGACATGATATCAAACAAACATTCCTTAAATGTTTATTCATGTAGCTGCACCTCAATATAAGTCCCATGTGCCTTCACATTACCAAGAATGTTTTTACCTTTACTGATACCCAGGCTGCAAGGATAAAAGGACCCATGATAGGGAACTGTCAGTGATTATGCTAGAAAAGTAAACAACAAGGAACAGAATTGCTTCTGGAACAGTGAAAGAAGTTCTGTCTGATGGCTCATTCACACTGGAAAGTCAGCTCTGGATGCTGCAGTGAAGTTCATCAGCTGCAGGTACTTGTGCAAAGCCAAGAAGTTTCCTAAAGGCTCTCAATTTAGCAAATTTCTGCTTCTGACTGATTACAAAAATAGGCATCGACAATAATAATATTAATAATAACAATGATATGCATATGAATAATACAAAATAATTATCATTATATACTTTTTGGAAAATTGTTTAACACAAATCTGTCAAACAGACCCCCCCCCTTTGGATAGAAAAGGTGATACGTACCCTTTTATAAAGACAAAATTCTCAGTACAAAAAAAGGAATAAAACAATTTGAAAATGGACCCATGTCTGTAAGGCAGCATGTTACCTTTCATCTACTTTCTCAAATTACGTCATGACTGGTGGTTCTCAAAAATGTCAGAACTTGACTTGCTTTAGTTTATCGATGTGATAACAGAGTTTCAGCGCCGGTCCCAGCTTGAGGCCCAGGTATTTCATGATCATGTCACTCTTCAGTAGCAACAAAGCATTGCCGTCAATCTCCTGGTTTGAAAGGGAAGGAAGGAAATAGTCAGGCAGAGGGATTGTCCTTTTCCACCTGTGCTACATATGAAGTAACGTGGACTGGATGAAGCTGCTTGAAGATGCATAGACAAATTGAAGAAACAAGGCAAATTGAAGTGGAAAGTTCCCAAATTTGTGGAAGTTCCCAAATTTGGGAACTTTCCACTTCATGTATCTCTAGTTTAACATATATGGGGGCAAGAATGTGTATTCTGATTTTATTCCTCCTTTCACCCATTCAGGACTGAGGAAGATTCACATAGCCTTGAATAGTTTACACTACTTAGAGGGTCTTGAATCCATTGTTAGACTGAACACAAATGAAGCTGCCTTATACTGAATCAGAACAATGGCCCGATAAGGTAAGTATTGTCTACACAGGGTTCTCCAGGGTCCCACGCAGAGGTCTTTCACATCATCTACTATCAGAGACTTTAACTGGAAATGCCAGAGATTAAACCTGGGACCTTCTGCATGCCAAGCAGATGTTTTACCACCGAGCCATAGCCTCTCCCCAACAGTCAATGATACCTGCCTAACTCATACTTCAGAAGACTTTCTAATTAGATCCCTGTATGCAGTAGTGTCCACACTTAGGGCCAATTTACATTTTTGGTGATGCACTTTGATTACAGCATGCTGCGACCCATTTGTATAATTACATCTATGACTGTTGATCACTACATTTAGAATACTTTCCCCAAATGGACACTGGGAGAAAAAGTGCCCTGTTCCCCTTAATGGGAACTTTTAATGTGTGGAAGTGGGCAGCTGAAACATTTATTTATTATATTTACATGGAGGTAAATAACCTGACCCGGTAGATAACATCCCAGTCAGCCTCTATAAGCACAGTTTTGATTTTTCGTTGTTTTATCCAGCCTGTTGGCAGCCCTAATGACAAGAGCTGACCCACCACATACTCCATGGTCTGGGCTTGATTCAATTAGAAATCTCATCTGTATTAATAATTTCTATATTGGTTTATAACTGCCAGGGCAATGACCTTTACTAGCGTATCTCACTCTGCTCGAAAACTGCAAAAGTATTTAGCGTTGAGCATATTTCATGTTTTATTAACATCCAATTCTGTGAACACTAATTGGCAAACTCAATATTTCAAACAGTCTTCAACACTATGAAAAGACTACTGACCAGTCCTTTGCATCTTCAGTTAGAGCAGTGGTTCTCAGCCTTCCTAATGCCATGACCCTTTAATGCAGTTCCTCCTGCTGTGGTGACCCCAACCATAAAATTATGCAAGTGTTCTTTCACAGAAATTAAACTGAAACTGACCAATGGCGTGAAGATCCATTATTCATGATTGTATATACATTTTTTTTGGGGGGGGGGTTCTCAGTTCTGGCTCTTGTCCCACCATGCCAATCTCGCTCTTTTCCGCTGCTCTAGACAGATGAATGCTCTATCTCAATCTACCTTGCTAGGCAGTTGTGTGGATGGTGCCCCCCCCCCCCGGCCAAGCTGCTTGCCCTGCCGCGACCCCTGTAAAAGGGTCATTCAACTCCCAGGTTGAGAACCACTGAGTTAGAAGGATCAAACAATGAAAGGGTTTCTAACTGCCTGGAGAAAAAGTGTTTGATTACTTTAACTGAGGTATAATGGGATGTTATTTACTAGATTTTATGTTATTTACTTTCATGTCATGACAATTTTGTTAGCAGAGTTTATACATGCAAAGGATCTGAGCATTGGCTGCTTAAATAATAGTTTTATTCTGAAAAGAAACTATTTTGCAAGGAGAATTCTAGCAGCCTACCTGTTCTTCATCTGAAGGCAAACAGAGAGGAAGAGTCTCAAAGGAGCAGGAAGACTCCAGTTGAGCCAATCAGGACACAGGGAGTGATTGAAAAATAACAGGAAGTTCCTGCCCTAAATATGCTAAATACAAACCTCTGATGCCCCCTGTTGGATATTTTTCATATCCTTTTGAATCATTCATACTACAGATCTTGCATAACCCAACACTCCATTCTCAGGATCTAATGTGCATAGTCCTTTATCTTGTTCTGTAGAGTCTTTTGTGAAAGTCCATGTTTGATCCTTAATCAGAGGTTCAGTTTCCTCTTCTGCAACTTTCTTTCATCTTTATCATTGACTGTTGGGCATCTTCTCTATGTCTTCCAATATGGAAGTTTCTATCACAGCCTCTGATTTAGTTAGATAGGAGAGTCTTTTCGGTGGTACTCTCTTATTTGCTTTAGTTGAGCTTCCGACCTCAGCTTTTTTATTCCTTTCTGGTTCCTGGTGTTCTGTTGGTTCTTCATCTGCAAAGTTCATGGTGCTTAGTTGTACTGCTTCTTGCTGTTGTGCTCTGTTTTCTTTCAACGGTGTCGATTCTTTAATGTTCAGTCTTTCTGTGTTTCTTGGATTTTGTTTTTCAGTATTGTAGTACAGATCTTTTCAGTTTGTTATCAGATTAAGGATCCTGTATCCTTTAAAACCCAAGGCAATCCTGAAAAAATGCTTTGTTCAATTCTTATGTCTATATTGTTTCATTTCCCCATGGGAACATAGGCATAGACTTTTGACCTTCAAATGCTATATTCAAATGCCCATACCATAGTTCATGCAGCATTCTGGCACCTTTTGTAGGAAACGTATCCTGTAAGTAGGTAGCAGCATTAGTCACTTCTCTCCAGGATTTTTCAGTTAGTCCTTCATGTCACATTCCACATATTCTCCTCTATTGTCCATTTCTCTGGAATCTGTTGCTTACTATTGCTATATGCCTTGAGCTTCTCTACTTGGCTTTTCTCCTTGGATTAAGTATACAGTATACTTTGAGAAATCATGAATAAAGTAATACTTGTTCCTACTAGGGATCTTAGGTTGTTTTTCTGAATCAGCGATGGAGGAAGAGGCAAACTGGAGTGCTCATGGGTACTAGAATCATAGAATCATAGAGTTGGAAGGGGCCATACAGGCCATCTAGTCCAACCCCCTGCTCAACGCAGGATCAGACCAAAGCATCCTAAAGCAACCAAGAAAAGTGTGTATCCAAGCTTTGCTTGAAGACTGCCAGTGAGGGGGAGCTCACCACCTCCTTAGGCAGCCTATTCCACTGCTGAACTACTCTGGCTGTGAAAAATGTTTTCCTGATATCTAGCCTATATCATTGTACTTGAAGTTTAAACCCATTACTGCGTGTCCTTTCCTCTGCAGCCAACAGAACCAGCATCCTGCCCTCCTCCAAGTGACAACCTTTCAAATACTTAAAGAGGGCTATCATGTCCCCTCTCAACCTCCTTTTCTCCAGGCTGAACATTCCCAAGTCCCTCAACCTATCTTCATAGGGCTTGGTCCCTTGGCCCCAGATCATCCTCGTCAGTATCCTCTGTACCCTTTCAATTTTATCTACATCCTTCTTGAAGTGAGGCCTCCAGAACTGCACACAGTACTCCAGGTGTGGTCTGACCAGTGCCGTATACAATGGGACTATGACATCTTGTGATTTTGATGTGATGCCCCTGTTGATACAGCCCAAAATGGCATTTGCCTTTTTTACCGATGCATCACACTGCCTGCTCATGTTTAGTTTACAATCCACAAGTACTCCAAGGTCTCGTTCACACACAGTGTTACCTATAAGTGTATCCCCCATCCAGTAAGCATGTTTTTCATTTTTCTGACCCAGATGCAGAACTTTACACTTATCTTTATTAAATTGCATCATTGCATTAAATTTGCCCATTTTCCATTGTGTTCAGATCTCGTTGAACTCTGTCTCTATCTTCCGGAGTACTTGCCAGTCCTCCCAATTTGGTGTCATCTGCAAACCTGATGAGTAGTCAGGTTTGAGAGCCAGTTTGGTGTAGTGGTTAGGAGTGCGGACTTCTAATCTGGCATGCCGGGTTCGATCCTGCGCTCCCCCACATGCAGCCAGCTGGGTGACCTTGGGCTCGCCACGGCACTGATAAAACTGTTCTGACCGGGCAGTGATATCAGCGCTCTCTCAGCCTCACCCACCCCACAGGGTGTCTGTTGTGGGGAGAGGAATGGGAAGGCGACTGTAAGCCGCTTTGAGCCTCCTTCGGGTAGAGAAAAGCGGCATATAAGAACCAACTCTTCTTCTTCTTCTAGTCCCTCCACCCCCTCATCTAGATCGTTAATAAATACGTTAAAAGGTACCGGGCCGAGCACCGAGCCCTGGGGTACCCCACTACTCACCTCTCTCCAGTCTGATGAAACACCATTGACAACAACAACACCATTGCGTGCGGTTCTCTAACCAATGCCCTATCCACCTGACTATCTGAAAATCCAGATTGCAGTCCTTCAACTTATCCATCAGAACATCATGGGGAACCTTGTCAAAAGCTTTACTAAAATCAAAGTAAATGACATCAACCGAATTTCCACGATCCAGCAAACCTGTTACTTGGTCAAAAAAGGAAACCAGGTTGGTCTGGCAAGACCTGTTGGAGACAAATCCATGCAGACTTCCTTGGATCACCAAATTGTCCTCCAGATGTTTGCAGATCGCTCCCTTTAATATCTGCTCCATTATCTTCCCCATAACAGAGGTCAGACTCACTGGTCTGTAGTTTCCCGGGTCATCCTTCCTCCCTTTTTTGAAGATCGGAATAACATTTGCTCTCTTCCAGTTCTCCGTGACATCTCCAGTCCTTAAAGTGGTCCCGAAGATGATGGACAAGGGCTGTGCAAGTTCTCTGGAAAGTTCTTTGAGCACTCTCGGGTGCATTTCATCTGGCCCAGGGGATTTGAACTCATCCAGTGCAGCTAAATGCCTCTCGACAACCTCTCTATCCATGTTAACCTGCCACCCAGACACTATCCTTTGGCTACTGCCATCTCTAGATGTGCCTAAATCCTTTGACCTGTGGGGAAAAACAGATGTAAGATAGGCACTAAGCCTTTCTGCTTTCTCTGCATCTTCCGTTAGAGTTTGTCCATCCGCACCCAACAGTGGGCCTATTGCCTCCTTTACTTTACGTTTGTTCCTCACATAACTGAAAAATCTTTTCTTGTTACAGTGGGCTTCCCTGGCCAATCTTAGCTCACTCTCAGCTTTGGCCTTTCTGATGATTGATCTACAGTGCCTAGTAACCTGTAGGTACTCTTCTTTAGAGCTCTGTCCTTCCCTCCATTTCCTGAACATTTTACTTTTCTTTCTTAGTTCCTCTTGAAGTTCTCTGTTCATCCAAATAGGCTTCTTAGAGCTCCTGCTGTGTTTTTGTCTTTCTGAGATAGTCATTGATTGAGCATGCAATAGCTCTTGTTTGAGTAGCGCCCACCCTTCATGTGCTCCCTTCCCTTCCAGCATTCTCGTCCATGGTATGACACTCATCAAGTCTCTGAGTTTATTAAAGTTTGTCCTACGAAAATCCAACATCCGTGTCTGGCTACAAGCTTCCTTGGCTCCCCATCTCAAAAGGAATTCTATGAGGACATGGTCACTTCCCCCTAGGGTCCCCACCTCCTTCACCTCATCCACCAACTCTTGCCTGTTGGTCAGTATTAAGTCAAGTATGGCTGAACCTCTTGTGGGTTCATCTACCATTTGATAAATGAAATGAAATGAAATTGTACTGAAACACAGGCTATGGGGAGATTCACAAACTCAGGTACTCCTCTGACTCATTTGCAAGGCATGGGTCCCTTTTTCTCCAGCATCACTTCCTCTCCTCCTTTCCTCCTTCTCTCTGTCTCTATCTATTGCAGGTTGCAGTGTGACTGAATTTCCATGATCTAGTAAGCCTGTCTTTTGACTGAATGATGGGTTTACTAAATCATGGAAACTCAATTGATGTTGTTTACCTGGATTTCAGTAAGGCTTTTGATAAGGTCCCCCATGATGCTCTGATGGTAAACTGAATGGGAGATACACTTCTGGGTAGCAGTGTGTGTGAATGAGATATTGGGGTACTCATGGACTAAGCTAAATATGAGCAGACAGTGTGATGCAGCAGTAAAAAAGCTGAATGCATTCTTGGGCTGCATTCAGCAGAGGAATCACATCGAAATCACCAGATGTTATTGTCCCACTATATACCACATGAATGATGTGACAAGAATGATCCAGGAGCTGAGAAAGGAACTTAGGAATATTCAGCCTTGAGAAGAGGTGGTTGAGACATGGTTGCTGTTTTTAAGTATTTGAAAGATTGTCACTTGGAGGAGGGCAATGAATAGTTCCTGTTGGTAGCAGAGGATAGGAACTGCAGCAATGGGTTTAAACTATGTGGAGAACAGTACTGGCTAGATATCAGTGGGGGAATTTTCACAAGTAGTTCAGTAGTAGGATATTCTTCATATCCCCATGAATCGTGCATTCTACAGATCTTGCATATTCCAACAAATTTTAAGCTGCCCATTTTGACATAGTCTCTATTATAGATACAGGACACTCTTTCCTCCTGGCCTGTTGGCAGCCTTAGACAGCAAGGGATATGAAAGATCTCCGTCTGAGATCCTGGAGAGCCAACTGCCAAATGAGAAAACACCAGTATTAATAGACCAATGGTTTAACTCAGAAGTCAGCTTCCTTTTGTAAAGTGACCAGCTCAAATGATTTCATTGACTACTTAAGGGGTAATACATTGTACTTGGCAATGAAATATAAATTTCAAAATTGCCCTGCCAGCCCAGCCAGTGGTGTGCTATTCTGCATCTCCTGCTTTGAAAGAAGATAAAAACGCAGGTTTTGCTTGGCAGTAAAAGCACTCTGCTCAAGAAAGAGTACATCGAGTGGTAGGATAATTGGAAGAAAGCTAGAATAATCAATATGAAGATGCCTCAAGTCTAAGGCACATGTGCTTTCAGTTATAATATCCATCATTGCAAAAGGCAGGACATATCTCTGAGAGAGCAGGTTTAATTATCTTCAATTCAAAAGCTTTACTCTGCCTTCAATATTCATTTTCCAGTTACAGATCAGAATTAAATGAGCTGCACACTGCATTACTTATTTTTATTTATTTACAAAATTTAGATTCCACCTTTCTGCCCTTATGAAGGCCTCCAAGGCAGTTAACAATTCAAAGCATAAATGATAAAATACATTATAAAATCATTAAAATAACCCCCTTCCCAAACATATCTCATTAAAACAACTTTAAAAATTAAAAGCCAATTTAAATACATATAAAACCAATAAAATATATTCAAAACATTAAAAGCTGATTAGAAAGGAGCAATCATTGAGGCAATACCAAATACAATTTAAAAGTCTTCACCTGCTGGCAGATGATAAATCTCTCTAGAGAGAGCGTTCCAGGGCTTTGGCTTATCCTCACTGTGTGTTCTTTGCACCGAGTCTGCATTCCTTATTGCTTTCCAGAATAATGTTTAGGTCAAGCTTTACCTGAAATTCCTGTACCCCTTCCTTAGAAATGTGGGGGCTGATATTATTTTGTAAAAAAAACATTTGTGGGACTTTGGGGAGGTACTTGTGAGGGATGAGACCCAGCCTGGGGGGGGGGGGGTGTTCAGCTATTTACATATGTAAAGGTAAAGGTATCCCCCGTGCAAGCACCGAGTCATGTCTGACGCTTGGGGTGACGCCCTCTGGCGTTTTCCTGGCAGACTCAATACGGGGTGGTTTGCCAGGGCCTTCCCCAGTCATTACCGTTTACATATGTACATAGTGCCATCATGTGATAACTGTTCCATAGGATAAAGAAATCAAAATAGAACTTGAGCTGGCTGTTCTTGAGGATGAAGTTGAATGGGCTTTGAATCAACTGCCAAACAACAAGGCCCTAGGCCTTGTTGATCTGTTTGTAATCTAAGGAAAATGAATTCTTGAACACATTTGCTTTTTGCCATCAATTGCTATTGAGACATGCTTGTTTTTTGTAGTGGTATTTTTGTCTTTTTAATGGTTAAGACAGAGTCAAACTTCTTGCTTTCTTCACTGATTTTTATAATCAACTGTTCCACGTCTTCCTAATAGGAGGGAAGTATCATCAGCATACCAAAAATTATTTATATTTCTTCCTCCGATCTTAGCTCCAATGTCTCTCATAATGATCTCAGCATACAAGTTAAACAGGAAGGGGGAAAAATACAACTTTGGCACACTCCTTTTCCTATTTTGAACCAGTCAGTGTCACCATTGCCTTCCTCTGCAAAGTCTTAGGTGGTGATCTCCCATCCAAGAATTGGCCCTGCTTAGCTTCTGGGACTTGATGAGACTGGACATGCCTACCCTCCCATCCTGCCTTTTATTGAAGCCTTAATATGTGGCAATGAGGAGGTGAAGTTTTTCACAGAATGGAAACACATCACCTGGTAATAAGCATCCTATCAAATCTCAGTTAAAGGGATATGACATTTTGTTTCTCCAGCCAGTCAGGAACCCTAAGTGTAGGTCATCCTCCTTTGCAGCTGGTCAACCTCAGGGAATGAAACACTACTTACTTGGAAGCAGCTATGTGGAGAGAAATAGGAGCATTTGCAGCTAACATGCTGTTGGTGGGAAGGTGTTCTTCTCCAATGTGACACAAGCCCTGGGATGTTCAACTAAGAGTTATCTCCTGAGTTTCCTCCTTGTTCTGCAGTCCTGGCATGTCATGGCCAAATTAGCTGACTGCAATAGCAATGATTTCAGGTGCTTGTTGGGAATGTCAATGGCATTCAGGGCTGCAAACTAAATTATGCACCTGCTCCTTAGAATGATTTAACTGGAAGGAAGACATGGCTAAGGTTAATGGAGTAATCACTTCTCTCTCACCTCTGGGTTCTTCATGCTAATCTAGTTCAGAGATGACGGTTGAAAAATTGCATGGAAATGAGTAATTCAAAAGCACAGTCAAGTAGAATTAATCAAGCTTCAGACAACTTGCATGTTTCCCCATGAAACTGACAAAAGCCAAACATTAAACAGGGAGGGAATGTTTCCATGCACAAAATGCAGACCCACGTAATTTTTAATTTTAATTTTATCGAATGAGGCTTACTCCCAGGAAAGTGTTTTTAGGATTGCACCAGTAAAAATGATGAGCCTTCCTAGAGACACCACCTGTCACTTCTTCAATGGCCCAAAACAAAAGATTAAGATATTCAACTCTGCCCCACTTGATAGAGTAGCCATGAGAAAAATATGGTGGCTGGAATTCATTTTCCACTTGAGCTAGATTCTGATAGTGACAGCTCCTGCCCTGGAACAGTCTTGAGAATGTATCCAAAATACTTGAATATGCAGATCTTAACTAGGTTAGTGCTGACAACAGGGATGATATAGCAGACAGCAAGGAAAATCAGGAAAGCTCTCAGACAGGGATTGAGATGGTTGGTTTCTAACTACGAATTTTAATATACTTGTGAAAAGAAGCTCCTTTAGCCAAAGGCTGAAGAAACAGTAGTTCTATCGATAGTAGTGTTTGACACAATTCACATGTTTAAAAGTGATGCAGTAACTGCCAATACTCACATATGTCAAGTGTGAACATACTAACGGCAAATTCCAAAACAGTGTCCTTGCTAAATCATGGAAGTAAAAATATATGAGGCCTATTGGTGGATATACTGGTAAACACAGGTGCGGTTGATCAGCAAAGGACTGTGGGGATGTCTGATGTGTCAGAGCTGTGTTAGAACTCCATACTGAAATTCATGCACTTCATTAGCTTGGTCACATGCTGTGCAGGTCTCGCTTATTAACTTGAGAATTAGATACAGATACTTGCAATCCATCCTACACCACTTCATACCTACATGTTTTCTGAAGAGTTCCACATGAGGTCCTAGAGCATGAGGGTCAGCATCCTTCACAAACCATGCCACATCATCAACGGTCCATGTTAAAGGGTTTTTGCTCAAGGGCCGAGCTGCATCTTGCCTTTCTGGTGAAGGGCTTGAGGCTAATGGCACAAAAAATTTCAACAAATGCTGATTAACTTGCTGTGATAGCATGCATCTGCCATTGTTTATCAATCTAAAAAAGCTGAGCAAGGTACACACACAAGCTCCATATGCATGCTGGCAGGGAGAAAAAAATCAAAACAGGGAAGATAGGGAACATGAGATTCAGTGTTAAGAAATAGGTTTTCCCCAAACCTACAGCTCCATTTACTAATTTTAAGAATGCAACGGAAATCAATCTATAGATTTCAGAATATGAATCTCTTCCCTAGTTTGGCCCTCAGATGAGTTCTGAAGGGGAGTGGGTGAACATTATAAGTAAGACAGCACAACTTCTTTGACAGCACAAGGGTGGTTTCCTGTTCAGTATCCTCCTAACCACAGGCTTTCATGAAACAGAATGTCCCCATAGATTGCCTATTTGGAGACCTGATAAAACTGCACAAAGATGAATGTTGGGCATGTGACTTTTTAATGGCATCAAACATGAGTTGATTTAAGGTCACATCAGCCCCCTTCAGCATTAAATCAAGGCAATAAAGCACACTGGGATGAAAGTGCATTTATGTTCTTATTCTTAGTCTCTGTAGAATTATAAATCTCTCTTGCTATCTCTGTAACTATTCCCCTCCTGAACTTTCCCCTATTCATTTGCTTATTTCCACTTTCTAATTACAATATTAGAGTAAATGAAAGCTGCTTGTTTTTAAATTGTATCTCCAGTGCACATACACATGGGAGCATGCATGCACACAGAAAAGGAGACTGGTGAGTTCAAGTAAAATGTCAGTTGCCACTATTTTCATTGCTGCTATATTCTTTTATAAATAGCTGCTACAGCAGAAGGCAGCCTTTACAAGAGATTTCCAATTTATGATTTTGCATACAAGTTGGAATGCTGAATGGGGGGTGGAATACTAAGATTGTGGAATTTTTAGTGCTGTGGATTCGAACTGAGATCATTCTGTCATTTTGGGGATTGTATCCCAATACTGCTTTTTCTACTCTTTTATTGATTATGAAGGCTACTCCATTTCTTCTGTGAGATTCTTGCCCACAGTAGTATATCTGATGGTCGTCTGAATTAAATTCACCCATTCCTGTCCATTTTAGTCCACCAATTCCTAAAATGTCGTTCAGTCGTTTCTTGTCATCTCTTGTTTGTTAATATGTTACAATGGTAAATTTAAGTATTAGCAATTTTAACTCAGTTTCTCAATTCTACCCAAACATAGTTTCTTAGGAGTCTGTGTATTGAAACATATAGTTTATTCCAGATATTTATTATGGCACTATGGGGGGGGGGGGGGGTCATTGGAAGGAGAAGGCAGAACAATGGGAACTGAAAGTCATGTTACAATTTTAAAGTAGAGCTGATTTTTCATAAAAGTAGGGTGTTTTATGTTTCTTACCAGCAATAGTCTACGTTTTTAAAATGTTGTCAGCCTTTTGGTGAACAGTTAAATTGGAACTTGTAAGAAAGGTAACAAGATAAAAGCAGCTCTCCTATATGGATTCAGGCCACAGCAAAACTTAACACTAGCAACTTACACATGAGCTGTTTTCCCCTGCTTGAATGCTTTGGCGGGCACTTTCCCCCTTCCTCACCACATCATCATTGTGCACAACACAGATTATTTCAGAACCATAGCAAAGTTGGGGGAGCACTCGTGTCAAAGCAGAAGTTTGGAACTTCCTGACCCTACTGGCACCAGCACAGTTTTCCCTTTCACCGCACCCACCCCTGACCTATGGTGGCTATTTGCTTCCCTGTCTCCGGGGGCTTTTTCTAAAACCAGCAATCTCATATTGTTAGAACATTCCAATGATACATCCATGACTATTTCTGCATGGAGGTGGACAACGAACGCTACCTCCTGTTTGCAAATGCCCAATATTAAACCACATGTTTGCACTCTTCCTGACAGGAGACTTCTCCTGCGTTATCCCACCATCTCATTGTGGACAATGGAAGTGTGGACAACCCACAGGTTTCCCCCCACTCCTTAGGTTGTCGATCAATGCAAGTCACCAATCCCTTCACAGTGGTTGTTTTGGGGACTCAAACTTCCATCCCCCCCCCCCACATACACACACCACTTCTACATTGCTACGGGACACACCACAACAGTATAACAGTTGAAAAACAACAACACTAAAGCATTTCTTTCAATTTCTTTTCAGAATTCTTTGTATAATGGTCTCTCTTTATGGTATTTGGACCCTGATGCTAATAGGGAGAGGGCTGCTTCATCACATGCCCCCCCCCCTTCCCCGTTCATACTCTACCATCAGAAAACACAAACAGGAATGTGGGTTTAAATTTCCATATGAACATGGAGAAAGGAGGGTAGGTGTGAGGATGTGCATGAATGTCTTCTTTCAGACATGCTTGCCCCTGTTTGCGCCTCATTGTGTGCCATGTCAAGAACGGGGGAAGTGGATTCTACCACTTTCCCTCATTATGTGGCAAAGAAGCCAAAAACTCACACCACCCACTGGAGAGCTATGGGTTAGGGTTGTGTGCTTCAGCTGCCAAAGCTAAAGTTCGAGCCTGAAGCAGCCAGTGCCTTGGCACGGGGGGGGGGGGAGGGGGAGGGGTGGCACTGGTACACCAGTCAGTGCACGCATGCAGGGGCAGAGCTCTGCGCCTGCATGTGGGTACCGGGTCACGTGCTGCCACCAGCGCTGCCCCGCCTCGCGTCACTGGCCGCTTCGTGCTCGAACAGCTGCTTTGGCGGCTGAAGTGCACAACCCTACTATGGGTTGTTGCTGACATGAGGAAGCAGCATTAAAACCCACGAATGAGAAGCCAGGCAGGGGCAAATTCCTTGTGTGGAAATGGTCCCTGTGTTTTATTCAAGTTGTGAGCTTTCATGTGCAAGCACACTTCCTCAGATGCAATGTCATGGAGTGGAAGTCATCAGTTCATACTTATAGGCAAGTATGATGGTAAATTAACATACAGCATAATGAAAATGGGTAACGGATTCCAGAGATAAGAGGGGAAAACAGAAATTTTGATTTCTTTGTATTCACTTGAGATTGAGTTGCATGGGAAACATCTTGGGTTCAATATATGTGTCTATCTTAAGAGAATAATGGATGACTAGATAATCAATTGCTGACAGCAGTTTTCTGTGGCAGTATTAAATTCCCAAATGTAAAGAACCCGGGAGAAAGTCCCTAGTGATGCAGTGGAAAGGGGTGCAATTACGGCTACTGCCTGGCAGGCGGGAAGGAGGAAATGTGGGAGAACCTATTATAGCTTTCAGAGCTCCCCAAAATCTCAGATATTTTTCCTTATAACTAAACTACACAATCCAATTTTAATGGTCAGGTCTGGCTTTCACAGCACAGCTAGGTTTTCCAGACCCAAATTGACTCATTTTCTCAACAGCTAGAAGCAGCTGAAGAAAACAGCTCTCTAAGAAGTCTGGTCGGCTAGATGTAGCCTGGGTCAACGGCATAGGAGAAGGAACTTCTGCCTTCCCATGTACTATTTTTCCAGACAAAATGTTCATGGATGGAGTGGCATTATGTGGGTAACCTGAACCCAACTCAATAAAAATCATATTGTCCAGTATGACCCTTGGGCTTCCTACCCAAAAGATGCTGTTATATACATAGTATGAGTTCTGCTACTGAACTACTGATTCTCATCTTTTTCATTTTTAGCTGTTTAGAGGTGGGGTTGGATTTTAACTCAATTTTAATGGAAAACAAATTGGTATCAATAATGAAAGGATTCACTGGCCAGTGTTTTTTTTTTCACGATGTGACTTTTAATTTGTAGGATTGCCAGGTCTTCCACTATGCAAAACAACAACAACAAAACCCTGTGAGAAATATAGTGATCCAGTTGTAGTCACCTAAGGTTTTTAAATATCAGTACAAGGACCGAGTTTACATTGTACTGCTATTTTAAAACCTTAGATAACTATCACTGGATTACTATATTTCTCATGGGTTTTTTTTCTTGTTGTTTTGCATATGTCCACCTCTGTGACCTCCTTTTGTTTATTACTGACATTACAGACTTCCCTGTTGGTGCTTCATCTGCCGGCAGGAAGAAATGGGGAAGAGGAAAACGCATGCCCAAGTATTGTGCTGGCACACTGTGGTACATTCACAGTTGTGGGCATAAATATATGAACCAGTGTGATGATTTTGCTGAAAGGTTTGCATAAAATGATATCTCTTCAGTAAAATCTAAGGTACTGGGCAAGTACAAATTCACTGAATATTTTATTCAATGTGCCCAGTATTCATGTTCTGTGTATGACAGCTTTAATTTTTGTGCCATAGTTGAATTCCAAATATGTATATTTGTGTACTTAGGAGGCATATGTTGCAATAACCTGCAATACTGTGAATACAGAAATGTGGGCTTATGGCCTTTTGTTTTTCAAGTTTGATGCAAAACATCTTGGCTTCATTGCAGGTCCCTGAATGGATACATGTCCTGGGAGTAAAGGAGTAGCTTGTTTGTTAACAGCCCTTCTAAATTCATGGAGGAACAATATAAGACAGACCTCATTGAAGAGCAACCCCAAATTTCAGACATCCTGTTGGCATAAACCTCCTGTTGGCATGGTTGTTATTAGATTATATGTCATGTTAAGCTAGAACTTCAGGCTGTGTCTTCCCAGCCACTCTTAATACATGGAGAGAGAACTCATAGAGAGAGGCACTCTGTCAGTAACAAAATAGATGCATAAACTAGCATATTGAATTAAGTTAAGAACCTAGTCAGTGGTCAGTGAAGCTGCTACAAAATTTGCTATGTCCTCAGTTCTTCTTAGAAAGTATAAGGAAGAGTCCTACTTGTGTATTAATTCTGCACTTATGCATCTGAAATGATTCACACCAGGGATTAAATACATTAATAATGATCTCATCTCTCACATGTCAAAGGCATCCTAGGGCATTGTATAATCACAGTTAATCAAGTTGATAAAGAGAGAGGAGTGTTTGGTACCAATAATTATACTGAAAGATCATAATTTAGGCAAAATCCAATTTCCTGTCTTTGGCAAGCAGCAAAAAAGGGGTGTTAAGGGGCTAAAGAAGCATTTCAAAGGAGAAGTGAATCTATTTCTATATTCTTAAACAATGCATGTGAATGATGAAATACCATCAGGTACTTTTTTGGATTAGGATAAAATTCAAGCAGTCTTTTATTCAACACATAGTGTATCTGCAATGAACTGCCCTTTATAAAATCATAAGTGCTTTGGACTGTGAAGGGTTAATGCCTCAAAGAGCAAGAGAGCCTTGAGTGACAAAGGAATATAATTTGTTAACATGAGTTGAGCAGAGGGAGACTTCAAAGTAAACACTGAGGAGAGCTGAGTTTGGGTCTAGCCCAAAGAAGAGTTGAGTGCTGATTGAGATGGACCCATAATGCATGGGGAGGAAAGGCTGGGCTGGCGATGGTATGGCAATGGGGCTAATCTGCACTTATGCACAATTTTGCTGCCAGCCTGGCCCCCTCCCAGCCATGACCCACTGTAGGGTCTCCGATGGCCCGTAGCAAGGGAACACAGCTTTTAAAGCATTTCCTTTTTGGCTGTGGTTGGCATCAGCAGCCAGGCCAGGCCAGGCCAGGCCAGGCCAGGCCAGGCCAGGCCAGGCCAGGCCAGGCCAGGCCAGGCCAGGCCAGGCCAGGCCAGGCCAGGCCAGGCCAGGCCAGGCCAGGCCAGGCCAGGCCAGGCCAGGCCCATACACATGGGAAGAGCTGGGTCTGGAAGACCTGGCTCCTCCCTGTGCTACGATGGTCAGGAGGGGACCAAAAATGCCCCACTTGGCTCTGCGGCGTTTCATAGCACCGCAGGGATGAACTTTTTTTGTAATTTTGCAGGAAGATGGGACTGCATTCTTATGCAATCCCGCCTTCCTGTAAAATAAGCCCTCTGCCGCTGCCCCCCGTGCTGTGGCTGTGTTCCACAGGGGCAGGGGGGACACATGGAGCTGGTCTATGCTGGTCCAAAATGAGTTTGCTGCGGGGATGCAGAAAGTTTTCACCACTGAACTGCATCCCCCTTGAGGACACAATAAACAGCGAAGCATGGTGCTCTGGCAGTGGCCTGGTGTGGCCGCTGCTGTGCATAATAGGCTTTTGTGTTTACCCCTGATTGAGATATGTTTATCAGTTTATCACACAGGGAAGGTTGGCAAGGAAGAATGGGTAGATCGGTGAAGACTCCCATTCAGGCCAGAAAAAGGGACAGATCTTATACCCAGTTAAAAAGGGCTGTATCTCTAAGGAGTGGTATGATCCCTGCTCTGTTGTGTTTAAAGACCACCTGCTAAAACCTGAAGTGTCAATTAAACTCAAGAACGTATAACAAAATTTGGGTCCAATAGCACCTTTAAGACCAATGAAGGAATGAGCATTTGAGTGCATGCACTCTTCCTCAAACAATGGAACAAGGATCATAAGAGTACAGATATAAGGCTAAAGTATATTAGTAGCAAATTAGTAATGTACTTCAGTGGAACAAAAGAAAATTCAATGTTATCAAAAGGGGGGTAATATGGAGACATTTCTCTTCAGTTCTGCATGTCAAGATTTTGAGGTACTAGGTAAGGACAGAATGGTTTATTTGTGACTATAGATTTGTGGAGGCTTTGGTGAAGTTAACTCAGAGATGGAGGATGAGGAGACCTCAAATTATTTACTTTTAACAGTAAGAGTTAGATTAGACATACAACTAAATTGTCATTTCAGTTAGCCTTAAAAATATGAGTCAAGGGTAAGACATTTGAAGAACTAAAGCAATTAATACGTTAAGAACAGTTTTATAGACAAACGAGGCCGAAAGCCCGTTGCACCCAGGGATGCAACAGGTGCTAGTGGTGGGAGGCAAGGACGGGGAAGCTTGCTCGATGAACCTGGCAGGACTGAAGTGGGGGAATTGATGCACCGGCCTGCTTGAAATCAGCAGCAGCTGCAGGGCCAGAGATGGGTGGAGGGTGGAAAGGAAGGAAAAAGTGCATGCATTGGGGTGGTGACCAAAGGTGCGAGGGGGGGATGCTCCAGCATTTTAGAGAGGAGTGCCTAGCAAGTGGAGCTTTCCCCAGGGCTACCTGCAGTGGGGCAAAGCTCCCTGAGACATCCTTCTCCTCCCCCTCCCCCAGAGCAGTAGGCCTGGCTGAGCAGCACGGGACTATTCTCCTGGGTTGCTGTATAGGGCACAGTGTGGCATCCGTCTTCCCCTGGCTGCCTGGCCATGGCATTGGTGAATTTCCCAGCTGGCAGGTGGCCGGAGTGGCAGGCTGGAATGGGCAGTGTGGGACCAGCACCTTCTGTGATCAGGAGCAATTGGATGGGAGGCTGTGAGTGCGCCTCGTGACCAGCTTCTTGGGGCGGGCACTCTATGGGCTGGCCCAATTTGGACGAACCCAGCAAAGTTGGGCATGCCTGAATTGGCCCATGCAGGTGGAAACGGTGTCCAGGACTATAGTGGCTCTGCTGAAATATTAGAAAGCCACTATGGTTAAGAGTCCTACACAACTGAAATGGTATCTGAGGGATAAAAAATTAAAAACCATAGATGAAGCTGCCACTTTATTAGATGAGACAGAAGGGAAGTTTGAAGGATCTTTTTCCCCACCTTCCATTAAGAAAAATAAAGTTTGGGGCACCGCAGGAAAAATGAGCCATCTAAAACCAACCCAGAAAACCAGAACACTCCCAAACCAAATAGCAAGTTGAAGGAAGTGGAGCAGCTAATAAAGATGCTCAATTGAGTTAGCCGGTGGGTTCTGACAGTGAGGCCAATAGATCGGTTTCCTTAGGTCTTAACCATAGACCTGGCACAATAGTTCTATCTTGAGGCCTTGAGGAATTGTTTAAGTTCCCACAGGATGTTTAAAATTGTTAACCACCTTGGTAGCCCCTGTAAGAGCCGAAAGGAGGGATACAAATTCTATAAATAAAATAATCCCCTTGATTTCAGCTGATTTAGACTACAGTCCCCTAGGTTAATAAACAGACTGTCACCTTGCTGACATTATCTCAAGCCTCAACTGAACAAGTCAAGTTATAAAAGGCTGATCTTCACTGGGATGCCATTTCTGTTAAGATATATGCATTACTAAATTGTTCTTAGTGAGTTTATTGTAAATATGCAAGAAGAATGATAAACTTGCTACCATTTCAAAGAAGGTTATTATAGTGAGAGGATAAATAGGTCATTTGTGCTTTGGCAGAGACATAACTTATTCTATTTCCATGGTGTAAAAGAACTGTCTCAGCTGGCAGAGAATCAATTTTTGGGCTGTGTAGAGTATGCAGAAATACAAAAAAGTGAAGAAAGTATTGAGATGAAGGGAGGAAGACTGGAAGTATTCCAGAAAAGTTTACACATCTTACAGTATTAGATTTGGGGGAAAGAGGAGGGTATCTGTGTTAGAATGTTGCAGCAAAAATAAACCAGTCGTATGGCACCTAACAAAATTATATTCTGGTATAGGGTTTTGTAGACTAAAAGGGAATGACCTTTTAGATGCATTGGATCTGGTTGAAACGGAAGAGCTATAAGCAAGTCTGAGACCAGATAATTGACACTTTCTTCATTAACAGAGATCAGTTTACCTAGATAAAATGATGGACTTTATGACATTACACCCCACAGAAGTCCCTCTACTCTTTATATCCTTCTCTTCTCAGGCTGCACTCTCAAATTCTCCAAGTATTTCCCAACCTAGAATGGGCAACCTCTGAGTTTTCCATAGAACTGACTATCCAGTATCTGCTCTGTGAAAACAATTATTGCGATACTAGGCAAAAAGCCCGCTGCATGCCTTAATGCAGCAGCCGTTAGTGAGGGGTGGTGGGAGGGAGGGAGGCAGAGGGAGGAAGGGCTATGAAGGTGAAGCGGGCTCCCAGGATCTCCCTTTCCATCTGTGCAGAACGTGTAATGGGGAGCAAGCGGCAGGCTGGGGCTGTCTGTCCTTGATCGGGCGCTCGTGCAGCAGCCCCACAACTGCTGTGTAGGTGGTGGCAGGGCAGAGACAGTGGGAGCAGTGCAGGGCCGTGGCAGCTGGCTGGGGCCCTAGGGGCTGGCAGCTTGATAGAGAGATAGATAGAGATTGAGAAATTGATAGATTGGTAGATTGAGAGATTGATAGATTGAGAGAGAGAGATACATGGGTTGTGATGGGTCGGACATGATTTCACAACTAACAACAATGTCTGCATGCATGCATGCATGTATGTATGTATGTACTCCTATCCATTTGAGAAACCCTTCCAGGGAACTCAAGAATCCCAAGGTATTTGCGAAGCCCTTGTTGAGAAAACATGCATTCAGTAAAGAGCCTTGTTCTGCTGGAAAAACCCTTTTTCCAGAAGAGGAAGACTTTTCACTTAAGAGAAGGATCCAATCCAAGGGGAACTACTGAAGCATTACATGCAAAAAAGTAGAAAAGTGGTTCTAAAACCTCATTAAACTTTTGCTGCTTAAGAAGTACGGGACTGTTTTGGTTAGTGGATATGGATCAACACAACATTAGCATTATAAAAATAAAATTGAATATATTATGTTACCACTTCTGTTTCCTTCCAGGTAGGTTCCATTTCGGGTTGGGCTTGATGCCTGATGCCTTAAACCAGTTGTTGATGGTCCTCCAGAAGGCATCTGACTGGAACGATGACTACAAGATGAAGAAGAACCTCCTCCATGATGTCCATCTCCAGAACTCTGCCTCATGGAGTATATGGAACCCATACAATTGAAGGCAGAATCAGTGGGATCTACATTGTAGTGCTTTGTGGTCCCTGGATCAACCAGGTAATCTTCAGGTATGACTGTTTCTGATCAAAATAAGATAATCAGGATCAAACTACTGGAGAATTGGCTTTAAATTTTTCTTGCAGTTTTCAATTAATTTTTAACAATAACAAATCATTAATATATAGTATTAACAAAAAATAACTGTAGATTTGAATTGTATAGGATTAGAAACAAGAAAAGATCTACATTAATTTCTGGGCCAGTATTTCTCTGCATATGAAATTAATTAGTAATATGCGTACATCAACTTAGCTTGAGAATTTACTTTATAACTGCAGGCTTGGTTTGTTTCATAAAGATTTCTACATAATGGAGAAATGTGTGGTTAGACAATGGACTATGTTGGCTGAGAAGGTTCCTGGTGGGCTGGAACACAGGTCTCATTTGCATAATTGTATAAGGGGAATTACACGGTAGATGTGATTACTTGGCCATCAATTCCCTTAATTGCTTGCGCTAGCAACATGAAGAAGAATGGGAATAATAACAATAATGTGCAACTTAATGTGATTAAGAACCCCTGCCAGTCAATGAAGAAATGTAATAAATTGAAACAAGCTTTGACTGTAACTAAAAAACGAACATACAAAAGGCTCTTGTCTTGCATAATGTATCATGTTCCTCAGCAGAAAATATAACAAATAGTTTGCAAAACAGATATGAGTATCTACCATAACAGATAAAAAGTGTTATGGAGCCATTCAGAAGGCGTATCTGATCTTATATTCCCTATAGAAGTCATATTAGAATGAAGCTCACTATGGATAAGGTATAAGTGAACAGACAAGTATTTTTTTTAATGAGTGTAGTGCTAGAATACCATGAGGAAATGGATAGACAAAGCTTGCCCAAAGGATAGAACTTGTGTTCTATGCTGTGTTTCTTCCAATCATGTTTTGTGCCTTTACATGTTGCTAACTACTATTTTGTACCTACAGTTTGTTTGGCTCTGTAAAACAAAGAGCAAACCAGATTTCTGCTCCAGAGCTTTCAGTTTATGGTGCAATCCTGAGAGGAGGGTTCAAAAGTGCTCAGGGAACTGACCAGCCCTATTAGCTTGGGTTGAATCGGAACACTAGCCTGGTACTGCTGTGTGATTGCTGAGTACTGCCACAGGTATCATGTAGCCTTGCACCAGAGCACAAGTGCAGCACCCTACACTGACAGGTGAGCAGGCATGACGGGAATGAGTTGGTTCTCTAAGCCACTCCACCAAGAAACACCATGCTGACACAGAACTACATTCACAAAAACTGTAGTGTAGCCCATAGGTGCCCACTGAGCTAGAAGTAATCACATTTAATAAAGCACTTTAAATGTGCTTTTGCAGCTAGATTTTCCTGTGCAGAACAGGGTGTAAACTGCATGGAGCTTTTATTCCAATCCCAGGTTGATTCAATCCCTGCCGTCTACACAGAATGCATTTCCGTTTTGATTTTGGGCGATTTAAATTTTCCCTGTGCAACAAACATGATTGATCCGGAGTCACCCTACCTTTTCCCCATACAGAATTTATTCCTTCCAAATTGTGTTTTGCCTGCAGGATTCTAGATACATCTTTTCAAGCTAAATAATTTACTGCAAAGGCTTATATCTGTTGTAATGTATGCATGTAGCCTCAAGGGGGGCAAGTTACTGCTTTGCAGGTCTTAGGGCAAGATTGTCCATGCAGCACGTGCTATGGGCCCATGCTTCCAGGGGCTCCACACAATGCCTTCCCCCTATAGATCAAAGCCATAACCTCTCTCCTCCCCCTTTCCCAACTTGAAGAACACTTGGAGTGACACCCCTTTCTACTGTGGGGGACCCTTCTGCCCCCAGTCTGCTGCTCCCACTGCAATGGCACTCTTCCTGGGCCGTGCAAATCTTTAAACTGGCTCTAGTGCTATGGGCCTCATGAATCTTTAAATTACTCCTGCTTCCCCTCCAAAGCAACATTCTGGAGGTTCTCCAGGTCCCACCTGAAGGCTAGCACCCCTGAACCATGGCACAGTGGCAACATGGAATACAGGTGTTCTAAAAAAAAATATTACATGGGAACTGAATTGTGAAAAATAAGAATACAAGTTTTGTAATAGCATAATATGATGCTAGAGCCACTGCTTGTCTTGTCAAGCTCTGTATTTCTGAAGTTAAAGGCTGGCTAGAATGGAGGGAAGAAATTAGCATAGATAATTTTCTTAAACTCTCAGGTATGTCATCAAAAACCAAAGCAGTAGTAACACCAATACAGAAAGTACTGAAGACATAATTTAAGCTACTGACTTCTTGACACCATCCTTTCCCTCTAATTCCTCTCTCATTTTGGTCTGTGCTTCTTCCGCAACCACCTTTAAGTAATTTCAAATATTAGCCCATGTCTTCGATCCTTTTATTTATTACTGATGGCACCACTCTGACATCTGATATGCTTTTCTATTGCTAGAACATTGATCTCCTTTGTGATCAGTGCCTTCCTTCCTTCGTTTGACATGACAAAATGGAACGATTTGAGATAATAGGACTTGTATCACCTTACTGCTAGTGATTTCTCTCTCCCAAAACACTTCAAGCAACATGCATAATAAAGCCCAATGTTTTATTTATTTATTTATATGCCTCCCTCCCCAAAGGCTCAGGGTGGTTCACATGAAACAGAAACAATACAAATAACTCAGTTAACATAATACAGTGATAACAGCAAGTAACATAGTAGAACAATAGAATAATAGGGAGAACAGTAAATTAAATGCATACTGATAGTCCAGGGGTTGGGCGGAACTGCAGTTGGTGCCATTGGAGGGAGGCTCAGGAGAAGGGCCCATGGGAAGTTGTAGTTCAGGTCAACCTCTACCAAATGCCTGGTGTAGGAGCTCCCTTTTGCAGGCCCTGCAGAACTGTTCAAGTTCTGTTAGGGCCTTGATCTCCTCTGGGAGCTCATTCCACCAGGTGGCAGCCAGGATGGAGAAAGCTCTGGCCCTGGTTGAGGTCAAGTGAGTTTCCCTGGGGCCAGGGATCACCAGAAAGTTGGAGGTGCTGAAGCGCAATACTCTTTGGGAGATGCAAGCAGAGAGGCAATCCCTCAGGTACACTGGGGCCAGACCACATATGGCCTTAAAAGTGACAACCAGAACCTTAAGTCTGATCTGCTATTCAACCAGAAGCCAGTGCAGCAGCTGGAGGATGGGTTGGATGTGGGACTTCCAAGGTGTTGCTGTGAGGACCCTGGCAGCTGCGTTCTGGACCAGTTGCAGTTTCTGGATTAAAGTTAAGGGCAGGACTGCATAGAGCGAGTTGCAAAAGTCCAGTCTAGAGGCGACCATTGTGTGGATCACTGTGGCTAGGTGTTCCAGGGCCAAGTAGGGAACTAGTAGTTTGGCTTGGCAAAGGTGGTAGAATGCCAGCTGTGCTACAGTTGTGATCTGTGCCTCCATAGAGAGGGAGGCATCAAAGATCACACCCAGGTTCCTGGCAGAGTGGGCCACTGATCTCTGCACTCCATCCAAATTGGGTAGGCATGCTTCCTTGTTTGGGGCCTTCCTGCCCAGCCACAGGACCTCCGTCATTGAAGGGTTGAGCTTCAGATGACTTTGCTTGAGCCACTCTGATACTGCTTCCAGGCAGCTGGCTAATGCTTCTGGGGGAGAGTCAGGGTGGCCATCCATCAGGAGGAAGAGCTGGGTGTCATCAGCATATTGGCAGCAACCCAGTCCAAACCTTTACACTAGTTGAGCAAGAGGGCGCATAAAGATATTGATCAGAATTAAAGAGAGAACAGTCCCTTGAGGGACTCCACATGCCTGTTGGTAACAGCTTGATGTGCTCTCTCCTAATGCTACCCTCTGTGATCCTGGAGAAAGGAGATCAGCCACTGAAGGGCAGTTCCTCTGATCCCAACATAGGCAAGGTGGTGAGCTAAATGCTCATGATCGACCATGCTGAAAGCAGCAGAGAGGTCTAATATTACAACCCACTCCAGTCCACCTGGTGACAGAGGTCATCTGTTAGAGAAACTAGTGCAGTCTCTACCCCATGGTGGGATGGGTCTAGGACCGAAGCTTCTTCCAAGGATGTTGATAGTTGGTCCGCAACAACATTTTCAATCATCTTCCCCAGAAACGCTAAGTGCAAGACGGGGCAGTAGTTGGAAGGCTGTTGCGAGTCGAACCACTGTTTCTTTTAACCTGCCTGGGAATTCTCCTGTTGAGAGGGAGAAGCTGATTATCTCCTAGAGAGGGGCCACTATTCTTCTATCTGTTGTTTTAAGCAGCCATGCTGGACAATGGGTCTAAGGAGCAAGTAGTTGGCTTCGCTGCCTTTAGCATCTTGTCCATTTCGGTCAGCATGAGTTGTCTGAAGTTACTCAGTGTACACTCCAAAGACAGCCAAGGGGCCTCTAGTTTACTTTCTGTCTCTAAAGTTGGGGGGAAGTCATGGGAGAGTGTCAAGATTTTATCTGCAAAGTGACTTGCAAATGCCTCACAGCTGATGCCCAATTGGTTATTATTTTGGTGCCTTTCCTATAGGGCAGTAAGAGATCGAACTATCCTAAATAATTGCGCTGGGTGTGAATTAGCAGACTTAATTTCAGTCAAATAAAATTTGCATTTTATTCATTTCACCATCATCTCGTAGGCTCTTAACTGCATTATATAAGGTGTCCTCGCAGCTTCGTAACAAGTCTTCCTCCAGCCTCGCTCTAGACATCTCAGTTCCCATTTATTCTCGTGGAGTGCCTTGATGTACCAAGAGACCTGCTTGAGACAAGGGTGGAGAGGATACTGGGGGGCTATCTTATCAATGGTGGCCAGCATTCCACAATTCCACAGGGCCTGCAAAAGGGAGCTCTTCCACCAGGCATTTGCTTGAGGCCAACTGACCCATAACATCTACAGGCCCCCCTCCACCCAGACTGAGAGGTTGAACCTACCAAGGGAGTGTCAAAGTTATTGTTGTTGAAATACTGTTCTACTTGGTATGTTATTGTTATATTGATATTGATAGTGTTCTGTGTAAATGTTACAAAATGTTTTATGTAAACTGCCCAGAGCCGTAGGGAAGGGCGGTATAAAAATCTATATAAAAGTATATAAAAGTAAATGAAATAAAATAAGTAGCTGACCAGACCATTCAGAGAAGTGTTGGGAGGCATTGGGCCCCGCAGTGCATTCAGGAATCCAATCAGATCCATAAAGCTCTATGGATGAGCTAAAATCTGCTTGGTGCCCAACTGAGGATGGGGTGGCAGCCTTAACCAAGCCTTCAGGGCATAGTGGTCTGACCATTGCGTGGGCTCTGCCTAAACCAGATCCACATTCAAACCCTTGCCAAAAATGAGGTCCAGGTTAGGACCAACAACAAATGGGTAGGACCAACAACAAATTGCGAGTGCCCTAGTGTCACTATGGCTGACACCAGGTCCAGCCCATTTCTAGAGGGTGGCAGCTAGGCATGGATGTTAAAGTCACTCAGAACGAAGTGTCTGCGGAACTGTAGTGTCCAGGCTGCTACCCCCACTAGCATGGCTGGCAGGACATCTGGAGGTGAATTAGGTGCATGGTACACCAACCAGGTGGCCACACTTTCAGTTGAGTCCCACCCAAGGCCTACACATTCTGTTCTGAGAATGAATATGAATGTATCCTATAGACCAGGGGTAGTCAAACTGCGGCCCTCCATATGTCCATGGATTGCAATTCCTATGAGCCCCTGCCAGCATTGGCTGGGAATTGTAGTCCGTGGACATCTGGAGGGCTGCAGTTTGACTACCCCTGCTATAGACAATAAGCAAAGGGGATATCTATCAAGATGAAGATAGTATTTTAAAGACAGGATTTTAAAGGGAGGATTCTGGTGTCATCGGGCCACAGCACCCCATTAAAAAATGGCCCTAAATATTAATATGCAAATATAGTGTTGTAATGATAGTATAAGTAGGTTCTCTGAATTCCCAGCTTTCATATTTTAAAAAATATAAGCCTTTATTCCCATCCCTCACAAAGACAGATCACTATATCTATGTATCAATACCTTAAATCCATTTTTTTTAAACAAATCAAAATCAAAACTACTCATCTGGGTGGGGGGAGTGGGAGTAGTTTAACAATGATAACAATCCCACCCCTACATCTCCCAAAGGACAGGCTGGATAAGTAAGGTGGGGAGGGGGGGCTGCCTCCTGTCCATCTCCCCATATCTCCCCAGTGGCAGGGTGGTTGGCAAAGGCTGCTGAATCACCCTAGCCACTCTGAGGAGAAGGAGGGTAGGGCAAAGAGTACTCCGATGGTCAGTTGCAGGGACATGGGGAGATGTTGTGAACCCAGGTCCTGTTAGTGAGGACTCCTCGGAGGAAAAGCCTTGCCAGAAGATCCCAGTTTAACCAGGGCCTCAGCTGGATGAGAGCTTAGTCCAGTGAGATGTTCAACAGGCAGACAACTCTGATCAGAAGGAGGGACTGGAGCTGCAGATAAACCAGGGCTTAGATTACAAAGTTGTTGCAGGAGCTCCTCATTCTTCTCTCCAGCCTCCAGCTGCAGCTCCTTGCCAGCCCACCAGAGCCAATTAAGCAATGTTAGCTATGTGCTGGAAGAGAGCTCCATTCTAAAAGACACTGCCCCATGTTAGCAAGACAGTTGCTGACTGTGGGAGAATGCAAGTCATCACAGAGTGTAGACTGAGAGGCGGCTGACAGTCTATATTAACTTGAGGCTGGGAGGCCTGGGTTGTGGACCCGCTCCTTCTGCTGGACTGAGTTAAAAAATTCATTGCATTCTGTCGGTCCCTTGACATTCTGTTTTTGAAATACTGAGGGCCACTCTGCACAACCACCTATGTACCCAAATGTAAGTGCTATCATAAAGTGCTGCAATTAATAGATCTTGATAACGCACACAGCCGTTCCTACCGGGGGAAAAAGGCTCTCCCACTAGCGCTGTTTTCATTACCCACAAGTTTCCAGTCTCACCGGATTCACAACAAAGGAGGAGATATTTTTCTGCACTTCTTCCCGCGCCCGGCTGTCAATCAAACAGAACAGCCAATAAAATGTTGTGTTCGTGCTCCCGAAAAGCCCCTTTCCCTTTAAAAACTGTTTTTTAAAAATCTGAAAACACCAATAGCAATGAATATTTGTTCATTCGATGTCTCAGAAAGACCTTTTTGCTGGCGTAGGAGCTGGTGCTTAATCATTTACACGCTCTTCAAGTAAAAAAAATCCCCCCCCGGGTGCAATTTCTGGCCAAAATTACAAGCAGTGTCAAACAGGGGACTGTATTGTGTTCGGAAACTTTATAGCCAATTGCAGACAGGGGCTTTGTTTTACTGTGAAGCACTTCTGAATTGCTTGTGGAGGGACTTCAGCTGAAGAAGCCTTGCTTATTTGTTGCTTTTGCCGGTTTGAGGGGGGGGAATGGTGATCGCATCTCTGGAAGCTCGGAGGTGAGAGCTAGGGATGGACATTCTTTCTACTGGTATACTGAGAACACACATGTCTTTTTCAGATGTGTTGCACATTGTTCTCAGGAGTGAAACGGGTTTTTTTTAGGAGGAATCTACTTTTGACGATTCCCCGAAAAGCACTACATTGAAGCACTTTTTGTAGGAGTGTTGTAGGAGTGTTGCGGATTGTGTACGATGTCGTGCATAATGTTAAAAAAATAGCGTTACACAACAGTTAAACTTCAGCTACATTAATGCGGAATGGCCCTGATTCTCTCTGTCTTCCTGTGTCAGTTCATTTGTGTTTCTTTCCAGCAGAGCACGGAAACCTGAGACCAACACAGGAGGCAAGGGAAGCAGCTGGCTTCCCTCCCTTGCCTGGGAAAGATAGAGGGTGGGAAGAGGCTGAGGATGGGGTAACTTACCAGCAGCAGGGATTTCAGAGAGTCCAGCACCTCTTCCACCCAGCAAGCACGAGGAAGACAGATAAGCCCCAGATCTGCCTGGTCCAGCTCTAATTGGGAGAGAGCTCTTTCCCTATTGGTGGCACATCCTCAGGGTGGGGGGCAATCTGGTTGGGAGTGAGTTGTCTGATTGGGCCTCATTGGGACAGTGCTCTCTCCCTATCTGCATGCAATTTGAACTGATTTGCCCTCATTGAGACAGTGCTCTCTCCCTATTGGCAGCACTCAAGTTATCAACTTGAGCTTTATTATGTTTAGTGATAGTGATGATTAATGTGTTTCACAAGTATCCAATATATTTAAAGACTGAAAATCCCCCTCCCCCCGGTCCAAAATATGTGACAATGGTAAGCAGTATTAGGAGCAAAATGGTACAGCAGAATTAGGATAAAAATAAAAAAGCAGGCCGAAGTGGCCATAAAGTTAATCCATATATGATGTATTAGAGAGAAATCAAAATGAATCCAATGTGCCATCTGATCAAAGACTGAGTCAACAGGATAATTTCATATCCTCCCTACTGTTATCCTGTAATTCTGAAAATCTGGTTCTCACCATTATTCTCACAATGAATGTATGGAATTTTCTCTCTTTCTCTTGCTCTCTCTTGTAATATCTCTCCCTCTCACCCTTTCCCTTGCTACCATAAGCTGTTCTTGCTTTAGCCCCATTTCCCCATATTCCTGTCCCTCGTGCTTTCACTTGCTACACTCTATTCATTTAGAGTCCTGCTCAAGTGATTCTGCCCCTTCGGCTAGCATCCTACACCCCCCTCCCTTTTTTGGCTCCTGGGCATTTTCTACCCCCAGCTCATTCAGAAATGCCTCTACTCTCCATGTGATGCCTTTGTATTTTTATTCTTTAACTAGATTCTTAGCCGGCTTTTGAATCTGAGAATTGTGAAATATATGTATTTTGTATAACTAAACATTTAATTTCATAGCATATATGCTACTGAGTAAATGTGACCTCCAACACATGGATTTTGGAAGCAGGCACATGAGGTGAAGGGAATAGGCCAGGCTGGTTTGATTCTCATCTCCACTATGTTTTTTATCTGACATGTGCACAGAGCAATGTAACTACAAGACTGTGGTTCCTCAGACTGAACATATAATCCTTCAGAATTTTCTACAACCTACACAGGAAAACAGTCCAATCTTGTGTTTCTGTTCTTCTTAAATTTAATCCTACCATATGCAATATTTCACTGTATTGTTTGCCCTAATTAAATACCTCATTGACTATTTCTATATCTAGATTCTTCCTTCTCTCCCTCCTTCTCATCCTCCCAGTCTCCTTTCCACACTGTTCAATTATTTAATTCTGAAATCACCCCATGACCCCATACGTGTACCTTGTTAAGTGCTATAATATGTTTCCTTATAATGGGATGACCACTAGTGACCTATTTTCAGCACCATGATCTCATGATCTTCACCTATCTTGTCTTATGTTTTATCTGTGTCATGGTCCAATAATTGTCTTATCTGTTTCTGAGGCACTGATTATAGTAGCCAACCAATCCTAAAACCTTATTCTAAAGACTACCTAAACAATTAATGTCTGCTTTTATTTTATATGTGATTCTGGGATTGATATACTGTATCTCATCTGATCAGAATTCTGAGACAAACTTGTTGAAGGAGGTGACCTGACCACTCACCCACATCAGGAGACTTCAGTCACAACTCATCACTGCTGTTAACAGGACTGGTGTTTTTAAAAAGAAAGGATTTTTCAATTGCTTTCCAGGAAGCCATTTCCTTTATCTTGGAACCCATTTGCTGGGGATGGAAAGGCTGGCTCTAGTTATCCTGAGACTTTTTGCACTTTTCGCAGCATCAAGAGAAGAAGCCATTGTTTTACTTCCCTGCAAACAACATCTGGGTTTTATTAAAAGGAGGAAGAAGAACATTCCCTCCACAAGGAAGACAGACAAGGTACTCAAATGATTCAGTCAAGTGTAATGTGGATTATTTCAGCACGTTAACCCTCAGATAAACGTTCGGCATCCTTCTGATCTTTCATGCATTACAAAATCAAGATGTTTTATCTTCATGTGAAAAATACAAAACAGGCCCAAGAGTAGGGTTTTTGTTATTCTTTCATTTTATGTTTCTAGCAAACAAAATGCTGCTCTTATCTGGATTCCCCAGTAGTTCAAATATCCATCATATCTTAGAGAATGGCAACTAAGCATGAAGATCCCTGTGTAGCTTCTGTCTTAGATTGTAATATGTCTGGTTCCTTTTACTTTTATCTGAGCTCTACAATCCATCCCACAAATTGGTTTTTTGGACAAATCTTGACACACAACTCATACATTAATGTTGTGGATGTGAGCTGTTTTGGAGTGGTCAGTTTCAATACCACCCCAGTAATTTCTGCAAAGAGGGGCCTCTTCAGTCAATGGACCAATATAATTTCTTTTCACATGTATATGAAAAGTGTGCAAGAAAGGAATGACACTATGCCAGCTTTGTTCATTCTAGGTTGCAAATTCAGTTTATACATTTCCCTGCTTATGCATTTTCTGTGTACTTGCTGCCCCCCCTCATGTTGTCCCCACTGGGGGCTCAAAAGCAGTGCATAACATTCTCCAATTTTTATTTAATACTCACAACATACTATATGGTTGGTTAGGCTAAGAGAGTGACTAACCCAAGATAACCCAGGGAACATTACAGAGGATTAAACCTTGGGATCCAACTACTAAAAGGTAAAGGTATCCCTTGTGCAAGCACCAGGTCATACCTGACCCTTGGGGTGACGCCCTCCAGCGTTTTCATGGCAGACTCAATACGGGGTGGTTTGCCAGTGCCTTCCCCAGTCATTACCGTTTTACCCCCCAGCAAGCTGGGTACTCATTTTACCAACCTTGGAAGGATGGAAGGCTGAGTCAACCTTGAGCCGGCTGCTGGGATCGAACTGTCAGCCTCATGGGCAGAGCTTCAAACAGCATGACTGCTGCTTTACCACACAAGAGGCTCTAATCATAGAATCATAAAATCATAGAGTTGGAAGGGGCCATACAGGCCATCTAGTACAACCCCCTGCTCAACGCAGGATCAGCCCAAAGCATCCTAAAGCATCCAAAAGAAGTGTGTATCCAACCTTTGCTTGAAGACTGCTCATCCAACTACTACATCCTGCTTTACTTTAATGTAACCACTACTTCATGCTACATGTAATTCCATGAGGTCTCCAGTTGAGGTTGGGTCAGTTAAGATCAAATGGGCCCCCCTCAGGCTACGCTAATCCAACAGGCTAAGCTAACCCATCCCTTTGTGGACAGTTGTGTGGAGGCTGGAGGATTTTGGTTTTTACCATTTTGTGTTGGTGATTTCAAGGTTTTAAAGGGGATTTTATGAGGTTTTATGGGGTGTTATTATGTGATCCGCCTTGAGTCCAAGGAGGAAGGTGGAATAAATAAATAATAAATAATGTTGGCAACACATCTCCTTATAGAGTCACACGCAACTAATATGGTGCTTTCTCTTCATATGTTCACATCCATTCATGTAAATAAGTGAACTGTCCTTTCAATCATGCCATTGTGGAGAGTTGCTTGTTTTGTTGAGGTCAGAGGGCCAGTCCTATTTGCAGGCCCAGCAATCTGCAGCTTGGACAGATGCAATACGGCTACAGTCCAGTCCAGTGTGTCTCAATTCAATACTCTACATGAATTCATACATTTCATGTGAAAACACTCAGAGCCAGAAAACAGTCAGAGCCAGCACATGTCTGAAGAAGTGTATAAGCACATGAAAGCTTATACTCTGAATAAAACTCTTAGTTTTACAGGTACCACTGGACTCAAACATGACCAGGTGTTCACCCAAAGGCCAGTCCAATTTAAAACCTGCTAAGCAATATCCTAGTATAACTCTTTCTCAGCAGCTCTAGATGGCTGTCATGAATGGAAGGCAGTGCAGTAAATAAATGTCAGTTTCTGCTTGTGCAAAGGAGATGTTTACAAATGACATATTATGCTAATATAACATCCCCTTCCTTGAATCACTGTCAGCAAGTGTCTGAATAGGGGCGTACGGATGGCAGTGCCATAACCCTACTTCTGACTACAGCTGTCAAAAAAAGGAAAAGAAAAAAACCATGTAGACAATCATTGTACTCCATCTCATTTCAAACACTGCAGACTGACCTCTTCCCTACAAACCTCTTTAGAACAGGCAAATAGTTTTCTATTAAATTTTGTCGCGGTTGAGTGGATTGCATGGATCTCCCATTCCCCTTTTAAAACTGACCTTAATATTTTATTTATTGTTTAAGGGATAATGTTCATGGGAGAGGAATATATGAGGCAATAAATGGCTTGTGCAGGTAATTAAATGCTGAACCAAAGCTGAGACTACTGATAACCATAAAAACCATTTATTTTGAGTATACTCCAGCCATGTATTTGCTCCTGCTTTACGAGAGAAGACAAGAGCAAGCCTGCTTTGGGATTAAATAAGAGTGAAAACAGAACACTGGATGTTTATTACATTTGAGTGACTGAACTTGTGTTGGCTTGGTCCCTTTAGAATATCAATTAGAAGTCAGGCTACAGACATGCATGGCTATTTTTGCCCAGCCATTCTACAGGATTTATTATAAAATCCTTGATGGGTTTAAATTTCTCTGCTGGAAGATGGAGGCAAAGTTGCATGAAAGTATGCAAAATGTTTTAGAGTCAGGCGGTCAAATGAAACCTGCAATGCATTTCTATTGCCAGTAAATTACAAAGAAGTAAGTTGAGTGACTGACCTAAGATCCCATAAAGGAGGAAACCAACAAGGACTAGCAGGGGTGGACTGAAAAGCCAAAGTAGTCTTAGGAGCCCTCCCACCACCATTATCACCTTTTTGTGACAGAAGCCAAGGTTTAAGAGTGTCAAAATTATTGTGGTTGCTTAGCCACCTTTAACAATAGTCAGCATCTATTATTCCACGAAGGTTTTTCTACAGACATCTGTCTTGTCTGTTTATGGTTCCAAATATATAGATTTAAGTATCTATAGATGAAGCCATGATGAGAACTAGATATATGAATGAAGAAATCACAAAGGCAGGTGGAGGGAGGCCCCCAGTTGTTCTTCCATTGTCCTGGCTTCATTCATAGGCCTGGTAGAAAAGTGCCATTTTATAGGCCTTCTGTCAGGGCCCAGATCTCTGCAGGCAACTTGTTCCATCAGACATTAGTAGCTTCAGCTGGTGTGGATGGAAAAGCCTCTAGCAAGCTACATTCATGATCTGAGCCTCCATGGATAGGGAGGCATCAAAGATCACCCCAATGGCTACCTTCTGTCCCCAACCTTGAAGGAAGGAGACCAGCCATTGTAAAGCAGAACCCCGTATCCCCATGTCAGCAAGATGGTGAGCTAATAGCTCATGGTCTACCATGTCAAATGCTGCTGTGAGATCTCTGGTCCAGTTGCCTCTGGTGATCATCCATGAGAGCAACCAAAGCTATTTGCACCTCATGGCTGGGTTGGAAGCCAGACTGGAATAGATCCAAGACTGATGCTTCCTCTAGGAATGCTTGCAGTTGGTCCACAGCTGCTTGCTCAACCATGTTGTTATTCCAGCATAAGCTTTTGTTAGCTTACTTCAGATGCAATGATACGCAACGGCATTTTGTATGAAAGATTGTCATGAAAGGGAAGTTGAATTTTAGATATTTCTTCATATGTGTATTCACTGTCAAAACCTACCTGACTCCATTTGTCCATTTTCATATTCTTCTGGGTTTTCTGAAGTATTGTATTGCTGGAAACGCTGATTGCTGAAAAGATTGTCACACAATAAGCTTCGGCAAAGCTTTTTGAGGAATCGCAAAACATAGCCAATACTGTTCACTACTGGCAGGCTCAGGAGGTGTTGTTTCCCATCAAATGAAGCAGAAACTGAGGGAGGAATTGAGGAGAACTAGTCATTCAATATAAGCAAAATAATTGCCATGTGTAAAATAGAGTAAGACAGCCTTTCACAGACTGTTTGCTGGCCTTGCTTTAGTCACAAAGTTTGAACAAATGACAAGACTCTTGGCCATTCACTAAAATAAGAAATGAAGGATGAAAATGGTACAGAGAACTATTGATTTTTACTGCTCTAAAGATTTCTAAGATAGAGGCGAGTCTGAATTTCTCTTTCACAGCTATAGAGTCTCGATAACCTCCAGATTCATATAAAAACTTATCTGTCTGTATTGAGCTACGTCAATCCAACCCATTGTTCAATTAAAAAAAAAAAACAATCTCTGGTTTGGCACTTTGGAGCACAGAACTTGGAGCCTTGAGGCTTTTTTGCTTTATGGACAGTGACCAAGCACCGTATGCTGAACGTAAGAAACTGAACAACGAATTCATCACCACTAATTCCTGCCTGAAATAAAGAAAAATGTCATGACAGATTAGAGAAAGTCCTCTAGAGTAACTGTGTGTATTGATCTATAATAAATATCACATAAGGTGGGCTCAGGTACAAATGGAAGCTAACGTCGACTTATCCTCCAGTGTAGACATGGCCTATGAAATCTGCGGTTGCAGAGTTTCATGTTGTTAGTTTACTGTGATCCAAATTAAAAAACCCCTGCCCCTAACTTTTTTGTTAGGTGTGCTAACGTCTTCTGCCCAGGATTTGCACCAGTGGTCCTATGATTTGTCTGCTGGAATAGCCAAATAATAATAAATGTATTTAACTTTGGTACTTCAGATTATACAGATTATATATTAAAAAGTCATCACAACACATTTGGTTTCTGAGTCCATGCAGTAACAGTGCATCCCAAGCAAAATTACATCCTTCTAAGACCACAGAAGTCAATGAGTTTAGAAGGCTATTGCTTCATTTTGGATTACACTGTCAATCACTTTAGCAGTTTTGGGCTACAGGCAGAATAGACACTTTCAAAGCCATATTGTGCAATAGGAAAGAATACTTCCTTGTCAAGTCAAGGAAGTGCCCTGGGCTTAAGAAAAACCCAGAAAGAAAACAGTGTCTACCTCATGTTTGAGAACTGGTCTCATACCTGGAATTTGCCCCAGTTGTCCTAGTAATGTGAATCCTAGCTGAATGCCTGAATCCATTTTCAAAGACAAAAGAAAAAACACAAAAAACAACAGTGCTCTCTCTTAAAAACTGAGAGATCAGAATAAATATTGATGATGTACATGTTCAAGAACGCATTCTGCATTTCAAGGGTGAAGCCCAACTTCCTCCTTAGGGTTGCCAAGTTGCCAGATCTGGCTTGGGAGATTCCTGGAAAAGTGGGGGTGAAGCCTAGGAACAGCAGGGTTCGGGGAAGGACCTCAGTAGGGTATGATGTCATAAACTTCACACTGGAAAGTTACAATTTTCTCCAGGGGACTAAGCTCTGTGGTCTGAAGATCAGCTGTAGTTCTGGGAAATCTCAAGGCCCCAACTAGATATTGGCAGCCCTAATTCCTGTATCAGTTTTCCAGAGAGATAGGAAGCCTATAAATTTCATCATCATGTAATATCCACCATGAATTGTTTTTCAATTCAAGGATGTATCCCGGCATGAACCTACAATATTTTCAAGGGGAAAGCTCCAAAATCCAGGGCTACGGGATATTTCCTGTGAAGACTGTACCACTGGAAATAAACTTTGTATGCATGCTTAGAAAAACACTCTCTTTCACATCTGAAGAACATCTTAATCCCTTCACTCGCTTACAAAGGAGAGAAAAGTGCAGAAGAGATTATATGACAACAACCTAAGAGCAGCCTCTACAATCCTGCAGCACACACTTTGACTGATTTTTGATATGGGAACATCTACAGGTGTGATCCCTGAAATGGCCACAGAGATGGTGTCCATGGCCCTGCCCCAGGCAGTGTGTGCAACTGCAAGCAGCGGCAGCAGGAATGGCTGGGAACGGCTGCAGTGGCAAGAACAGCTATGGCGGTGGGAAGGGCTGCGGCCGTGGTGAGAACGGCCACAGCAGCAGGTCAGTGGTCGTGGTGGCAGCAGCGACAACAGAAGCAGTGTTGTTGGTGGTGTCTACACAGAGTTAGCGGATGCAGGAGCAGCGGCTGTGGGTGCACCTGGCCATAGAAGACAGCTGGCGGAGGAAGCGGCCTGGGTGAGAGGCATGGAGACAAGAATGGTGTGTAACGCCAGGGAATGGGGAGAATGGCTCTGCACAGGCAAGCCAAGCAGAAGGCTCTGCACAGACAAAGCCACTCTGCTTCCTGGTCCCAGCTCCGGCCCAGCCTGGCTTGGCTGGCAGTGAGCCAGCAGCTCCCCTGATCCCTTCCAGGTTTTCCTGGGGTGTGGGGAGGGCCAGAGCATCCCGCAGACTGGGTGGAGTCATGGGTCTGGCCTGCCACAAACCCCAGCCCAGCCTAGCCCACCACCTTGGGCCACCACCTGGGAAACCCGGGACAGGGAGCGGGACACCTCTCCCAGGTGTGCTGGCAGTGGTGGGAGCGCAGTAATAAGATTGTGGCAGATTATGTGGTCCCACATAATCTGTGACAATCTGATTCTTGCACATTAAAAAACAATCAGGGATAACTGGCTGAAAAGTTAGCTTAAGATATGGAGGGCTTTGTTAACAGTTGTGTATTTTAATAACTAAATATTAAAATTTTAATAACTGTATTTTAATAACTAAATATTTTTTCACCGTCTTACCTGAAACCATTTCACCTCCATAGCCTTGCTTGACGAGTGAGAAGACTGTTTTTTGCTGGTGTGCACAGTCAATGCATGCTTGTACTGCCTGCTGTAGCACCATGGAAGGCCGTTCAGGTCCAAAGTGATCTGGAAGCTGCTGTACTTTTTTTCTTTCAAGATATGGCCCCACATTAGCTTGCTTGTTGACATAAATGCAAACTGCAGAGAGAAAATCCTACTGTAATTACTGCAGGAGCTACCAAAAAGTTATCACAATCTCATCCTTGTTTTGTCTTCGTGTGCATTGGGGAGCATCCAGACCAGTAGTTTTTCATACAACTCTACCTCTTATGCATGTAGAATGTTCAATCTACAAGTTTGGTCTTTTTTGACAGCTATTGTCTTAAAAGCATATAAACCTTGCCAGGACCTGTCACTACAAAAGTAACTACAAAACAAAAGGACATTTGTACATTTAAAAGTTGCAGGGTTGATGGCTGCCATCCATCTGGGAATAAAAAACAGTTCTCTTTCTCTGCTGGTCAGCACCAAGAATCAAGTCTGCTGTCTACCAAGCCCCCTCTGGGTGCTGTTCCTTTATGTAAAAAATCTTTAATGAAATTGGCTTTCATAGAGGGAGGGACGAAGTGTTGAAACACACTATATCCTCTGTTCACACTGGAATTCCCATTTTTCCATTGGAAACAACTGCATTTTGAGGAGATGTACTTCATATAACATCCACAGGAAGCTAAATTTTACAGATATGGTCTTTTCTGCCAAACTGTAAAATCTATATTTTAAGACTTTGACCCTGAATCATAATTGCTATCTGAGTTTATAATAAAATTGGCAGAGAAATTTTAAAGAAACTGGATAATCTGTACAAATGGCCTGCATTCAGGGAAGAAAGTGAAAATAAAATGAACGTCATCTTTAGCTATCAGATGGAAATGGGTAAGATTTGATTTCACAACATATGACCAAAAGACCTCAACATACAAAATGGCAGTTCCTAAGGCTGAAGCAAAATTTGTTTCAGTGTAAATTTTAAAGTCTACATCCCTAGGAAAGGAAAGCTTTTAATACATATAATGGTGGTGGCAGATTTGTCTGAATTCCAGAAATGCATGGGGGAGAGGAAGACTTATTCGTGCTTCTATAGCAGTGGAATTTGTATACGCTTGCAGAAATCCTCTCATTAGAAAGCCAAATGTTGTTGTTAGGTGCGAAGTCGTGTCCGACCCATCGTGACCCCATGGACAATGATCCTCCAGGCCTTCCTGTCCTCTACCATTCCCCGGAGTCCATTTAAGTTTGCACCTACTGCTTCAGTGACTCCATCCAGCCACCTCATTCTCTGTCATCCCTTTCTTCTTTTGCCCTCGATCGCTCCCAGCATTAGGCTCTTCTCCAGGGAGTCCTTCCTTCTCATGAGGTGGCCAAAGTATTTGAGTTTCATCTACAGGATCTGGCCTTCTAAGGAGCAGTCAGGGCTGATCTCCTCTAGGACTGACCGGTTTGTTCGCCTTGCAGTCCATGGGATTCGCAAGAGTCTTCTCCAGCACCAGAGTTCAAAAGCCTCAATTCTTTGACGCTCGGCCAAATGCTTTCCCTCAAAAATACCTTTCTTAACGGGTAGCCTTTGGGTAAACATACTACCATACGTCCACATAACTAAGGATCAAACTGCAATTTTCAGGTTGGAAAGAGGGGGCAGGAGGGATTCCAGCAGTTACCAGAAATGTATTTATGTTTGCTGATTGTAAAGCTATATTGACTATTTTGTATAGAAAGTGAAGAACAAAACAAAGAGCTTTAACAGGCCATTAAAATGCAGGGGAAATCTGGTAGGAACCTCTGGGTCTTGGCACTAAGCCATTTTTTGGATTACATATTCACAAACAAATTTTGTCTGTATATATCAAGCTGTCTTATACTGTGCTTCAGCAGATGCTGCTGCTGGGGCTAAAATGACAGTCATAGTCTAAAATGACAGCCATAGTCCTATGGGCTTTTACATGAATCAGTAAAATGGTTTGTGGAGTGATTCAGCCTCAGCTGTAATGGGAAAGTTCCATGTAAACGTTTTGTATACCAGCACTTTGTCCTTCAAATAAGATAACAGAGATTCTAGGTTCTCTGGCAAGTGTGTGCATGTGTGTGTACGTGCTTATTATAGACGTGGTATAAGTCTGTCTAAAGTAAGATGCATGATTATTGCTGGCTGCAAGCCCGCTAGAGTTGTCATCTTTCAGATTGTATAGAATTACACTGTGACAGAAATCAGATAGGTGACAAAAGGAATTATAACAGAGCGAAGGACAGGGATGATGGCTGTGTAGTGTTGGAGATAATATACAGTTAGTATCACCATAATGAAAATCTAGTGCTTGAAGTGTTAACAGCCACTCAGGCTGAACAATAAAAAGACCCAAAGCAATCTATTCTGGGTAAATAGGACTATAATGGCAATAATACTTAGCATTACATAGCACTTTAGGCCATCAAAAGGCCATACAAACAAACCGGCAAAACCATTACAAGCACAAACAAGGGGCATGAACTATATTACAGCGATCTGATGACAGATTTATTAATACAAAGGAGAGCACAGGCAACTCTTTCTGCTGATTGTGCTAGGCTGCTTAATTCAAAACTGCTGTGGCCTCTGTGTATGTACAGTTGATTTTCTACCATGGACAGCCCTGGTTTCTAAATGAAACTGAAAAAGTTTTTTTTATAAGCCAAAGAAAAATTATGTCTTAATTTGAAATGGCTACTAGGAAACTCTGATTTTATTTATCTAATGTGAGTAGTTATTGACACAGATATCTCTGAAGCATATAGCTCCAACCAGGTGCATGCTGGATTAAAAAAAAAACTAATGTGGTTCTTGCACCTATAAAGCATATTTCCTCCCTTGTTAGTGTAACAGCGGTTGGTGGACAGGTGGAGGCACCTGTAGTTGCTCTGACAAAATTTGGAGCAGTTGCCAGGATTTATGAACAAAACTGGTCCCGAGACAGCCATGTAAGAATGCACATACTTAATAATAAAAAAAGAAAATTTAGAAAGTATTGCATTAGCCAACTTTTTTTCAAAAGACTGAGTTTACATACCTGCGAGGGCTTGTGGGGCTGCTGAATTGGGGATTGTGGCAGCATCCTGTGGGATTGAACTAATATCTGGTTCTGGTGTGCTTCTTGGTGGGGAGATTGCTAAAGGAGTCATTAGAACACGAGATTTCAGCTGCAAGACAGAACCAATTTGTGCAATGAAAACCCATACAGGACCAGTTCTAGGGCACTGCATCTCTGAACTCTTAACTCCCACATTTTATCAAATTAAAATATCACATTATTTCCAGACACATTAATGTTTCCAAGAAAAATGAAATATGGAAAAAGGAAATTGTTTTCAATATACATTCACATTTTATGCTGGGAAATCCAAAATATTATGCAATTCACAGTGGAGTTGCTTATCCCTTTGCATAATACTATCAAGCTACTGTGTTGTATTAAGAACTATCTTCAGATGTAGGAAAAAAGATACGAACAGCATGAAATATAATTCTTTAAACCAGTGGTCCCCAGCCTTCTTATCACCGGGGACCAGTCAACGCTTGACAATTTTACTGATGCCCGGGGCGGGGGGGAGTAGTCTTTTGCCGAGGGATGTCACCGACTGAGCCCCTGCTCCACTTGCTTTCCCACCGGCGCCCCTGACTTCCCGCCGTCTGCTGGGGGACGCTGCCAGCAGCAGCTGCGCAGTGCCACACCAAGTGGGAGCTCCAGCCATGGCGGCCGCCAGAGAGCACTAAAGGTGAGCTGGCGGCAGAGTGGTAGGCAGCCCCCGGGGTAGCAGCCGGGGAGGAAGACGAGGAGGAGCTGTGGCCTGGTACCGACTGATCCACGGACCGGTCCTGGGTGTAAACTGCACGGAGCTTTTATTCCAACCCCAGATCCATTCAGTCCCTGCCCTCTACACAGAATGCGATTTCTGTTTGGATTTTGGACGATTTAAATTTTCCTTCTGCAGCAAGAAGGATTGATCTGGAGTGACCCTACCTTTATTGTGCAATATCTCAGACTGCTGTTAATCCTGAATAAAGAAAGCTCTGTGGTAGAGAACCTCTGATAGGCTACACCTGGTCATGTGACACGCTAGCCTTAAAGGAGAAGCCCCTAACTTCTCCCAACTTCTGTCGGTCCTGGATTTTTCCTCCCTCCTCTGTCTTTTTCGATCCTCTCCCCCTCCCCTCCAAGAAAAGAAAGAGGCTCCCTGCTTGGCTTCTCCCCCCCCCCCCTTCAAGAAAAGAAAGAAAGAGGCTTCAAGAAAAGACAGAGCCCCCCCCTTCTGAACCTCCCTAACCACGTGCAGAAGACTTTCCTGTTTCAATGGGGAGAAGGGAGGAGAGGAAGACCCGAGTTCAAAGCGATCTGAATTCAACAGGATTGACAATGGAATAAACAAAGTAAGTGCAGACAAAAAGGGTTCTTTAGTTATATTCAAAGTAAGAAAAAAGAATAGGGGCATGTTAGGACCATTGCAGGGGCAAGAAAGTGATATTGTAACTGGTGATGAAGAGAGGGCTGAACTGCTGAATTCCTACTTCTCCTCAGTCTTCTCTTGTTAGGGGAATCATGTTCAATGTGCCAAAATCATTTTACACGATGAGGGATGGGAGTTGAGGACTAGGATCAATATAGAGGTAGTCCATAAACACCTACTTTCTTTAAATGAAACCAAACCTCTGGCCCATATGACTTGCATCCAAGGATACTAAAAGAACTTGCAGATGTAATTTCTGAGCCTCTGTTCATTATTTTTGACAATTCTTGGAAAACAAATGAAGTGCCAGATGATTGGAGGCGGGCAAATGTTGTCCCCATCTACAAGAAAGGGAAAAAGGGATTCAGGTAATTATCAACACGTCAGCTTGACATCTGTAGCTGGCAACATTTTGGAACAAGTAATTAAACAATGGGGCCTTAAACAGCTGGAACTGAGAGCTGTGATTTCTAAGCATGGGTTTCGCAAGAACAAGTCATGTCAGACCAGACTTATCTCTTTTTTCAAGAAAGTGACTACCTATATTCAAGAAGCGGAAAAAGGAAGAACATGGTAACTACTGACCGGTCAGCTTGACATCTATAGCTGGCAGAATTTTAGAACAAATCATCAAATAGTTGGTCCTTGAGCAGTGAGAGTGGATGGCTGTACTTACTAAGATATATTGTGATGCCATTTCTTGCAATAACCTGGAAGCAGTGTCATTGCATTGTAATGTTCTAGTTCTATGGTCACTGTTATAGAAATCTGAGGGATTCCTAGAGCATTGCAGTGTGGCTACAATATCACTTCTAGGTTTTTGTTGGAAGTGATATTTCAATACACGCAATGCCGTTTTAAACGGGTTCTATCCTTGAAGTTTCTCACTAGTTGCTGGAGCTGGGCTGACAACCCTACCACCACAAAAGGGTCTTGCCAGAGACTTTCCTTTTTAAAGTGAATGTGGGGAATTCAGAGAACCTGATGCATAGATCATTGTATTGTTATAACAATATAATGCTATGCAAGTACCAGTTTTTAAAAACAAAGTGGAAAGGGTTTGGTGGATTGGGTTGCCAGATCCAGGCTCATGGGGATTTGGAGAGGACCAGGACCTCAGTGGGACACAACACCATAGAGTTTGCCTTCTAAAGCATCCACGTGTTGACCAGGGGAACTGATCTCTGTAATCTGGAGATGCACTGTAATGCCAAAGGATCTCCAGGTTGCACCTGGAGGCTGGCATCCCTACCGGTGGTGCAGGGAGGGAGGTGACCACTGCCAGGGTACAGAGAATGGGAAACTGCAGGGAAACTGCCATCTGAAGGGCTCATTACAGCTGGGCTGTATCAACAACCGCAGCTGCAACAGGGAAGCTACACAATCCTGTCCCAGAGTGAGAAGCACCAGTGAGGTAGGGGAGGAATTGTTTCTGAAATGGTGTATACACATAATATGACATTTCTTTTGTACCACTTGCCCCTCTGGTCAGTATACATTGCCATGTCTGTTATACTAGGTCAGGCTTTCTAACCAGGGTTTCACCCAAATGGGTGGCAGTTACTTAATTTTGAATATATTAAAAACACTTATCAGGTGATATGACCATATATGGTTATGTTGACCACCCCTCCACTCCCAAAATGGCCAATGGGCCTGGAAGAGCTGAGAAGGGAAGGATCCAAGGGTATGTACACAGCTATGCTCCCAACCATATTCTGCATGATTGTACCACTTCTCGGGTTTCTCAAAGCCTGAAGAATGTTTCAGGGGTTTCTCAATGGTAAAAAAAAATCAAGAAAGGCTGCACTAGAGGCATAGAATCATAGAATCATAGATTTGGGACCTCATGGGTAATCTAGTCCAACCCTCTGCACTATGCAGGACACTCACATCCCATTTACTGTAACCTGCCACCCCTTTGCCTTCACAGAATCAGCCTCTCCGTCAGATGGCTATCTAGCCTCTGTTTAGAAAATTTCCAAAGATGGAGAACCCACCACCTCCCGAGGAAGCCTGTTCCACTGTCAGGAACTTCTTCCTGATGTTTAGATGGAATTTCTTTTGAATTAATTTCATCCCATTGGTTCTGGTCCATTCCTCTGTGGCAAGAGAGAACAACTCTGCTCCATCCTCTATATGGCACCCTTTTAAATATTTGAAGATGGTTATCAAATACCCTCTCAGTCATCTCCTCTCCAGGCTAAACAGACCAAGCTCCCCTAACCATTCCTCATATGTCTTGGTCTCCAAACCCCTCACCATCTTTGTTGCTCTCCTCTGGGCACGCTCCAGTTTGTTTACCTCTTCAACTGGAGTGCCCAAAACTGAACACAGTACTCCAACTGAGGCTGAACCAGAGCAGAGTACAGTGGTAGCATCACCTCCAGTGATCTCGACACGATACTCCATTTGATACAGCCCAAAATCCCATTTGCCTTCTTAGCCACCAAGTCACACTGTTGACTCATGTTCAATGTATGGTCTACTAAGACTCCTAGATCCTTTTTGCACATGCTACTGCCAAGACAAGTCTCCCCCATCTTATATTAATGCATTTGGTTTTTCCTACCTAAATGCAGAACTTTACATTTTTTCCTATTGAACTTCACATTTTATTCAGTTTAGCCCGCTTCTCGAGCCTATCAAGATCATCCTGTATTCTGTTGCTGTCTTCAGTTGTGCTTTCTACCCCTCTCAGTTTAGTATCATCTGCAAATTTAATAAGTATCCCCTCTAATCCCTCATCCAAATCATTCATAAATACATTGAACAACACAGGCCCCAGGACAGATCCTTGGGGTACTCCACTTGTCACTCTTTTCCAAGAAGATGCTGAACCATTACCAAGTACCCTCTGGGTACAATTTGTCAACCAGTTATTGATCCACCTGACAGAATTAGGATCCATACCCCATTTTACCAACTTGTCAACAAGAATATCATGTGGAACCTTATTAAAAGCTTTACTGAAATCCAGATAAACTATGTCCACGGCATCCCCCTGATCCAGCAAGGTAGTTACATTCTCGAAGAAAGAGATAAGGTTGGTCTGACATGACTTGTTCTTGCGAAATCCATGCTTAGAAATCACAGCTCTCAGTTCCAGCTGTTTAAGGACTGAGTGTTTAATTATTTGTTCCAAAATGTTGCCAGCTACTGATGTCAAGCTGATGTGTCGCTAGTTACCTGGATCCTCCTTTTCCCCTTTTTTGAAGATGGGTACAACATTTGTACAACATTTGCCCGCCTCCAATCATCTCGCACCTCACCTGTTCTCCAAGAAGTGTCAAAAATAATGGACAGAGGTTCAGAGATTACATCTGCAAGTTCTTTTAGTACCCTTGGATGCAATTCATCTGGCCCAAAAGACTTTGTTTCATTTAAAGAAATTAGGTGTTTGTGGACTGCTCCAGCAATGATCCTAGGCCACCATTCCCATGCTCCATGTTGTGTTGCATTTTTGCCACATTGAGCTCTGTTTCCCTCACAAGAGAAGACTGAGGAGAAATAGGAGTTAAGCAGTTCAGCCCTCTCTTCATCATCTGCTATAATTTCACTTTCTTATCTTCACAATGGTCCTACCATGTCCCTATTCCTTTTCTTACTTGAAATGTAACTAAAGAAGCCTTTTTTGTTATGTTTAGCATTTCTTGCTAGCCTAAGCTCATACTGAGCTTTAGCTTTTCTAACACTGTCCCAACAATTATTGGTTATTTGTTTATACTCATCCTTGGTAATTAGGCCTTCCTTCCATTTCCTAAATGACTCTTTTTTATTCCTCAAATCATTTGACAGCAGCTTATGGAGCCACCTTGGCTTCCTCAGGCTCCTTCCATCTTTTCTTCTCAAGGGAATTGTTTGTGATTGAGCCTTCAGTATTTCACTTTTAAGAAATTCCCAGCCCTCTTGGACTCCCATCTCTTTAAGTCTTTCTGACCATGGGACTCTCCCCGACATACCTTTAAGTTAAAATTTGCTTTCCTGTAGTCCAGTCTATATGTATGACTACATGAAGGTTTTCACTTTCCCACAATGGAAAGTTCCAAAAGCACATGGTCACTGCTATCAAGTGTGCCCACTACGTCCACCTCATCTACCAGTTCTTCCCTGTTGATGAGAATCAAGTCTAAAATTTCTGGGAAATGAAGCTGTCAGCAAGACAAGTTAAGAATTTAACTCAGTTTGTATTTTTAGCAGAGTTGGTCTTCCAACAGATCTGGGTAATTGAAGTCACCTATGACCACTGTTTCCTCCTTTTTTGAAAATTGTGTAAGTTGGTCTAGCAGTATCTCATTCAAGTCCTCTGAGTGGCTTGGTGGTCTATAGCAGACTCCCACAATAATAGCACTCTCATTTCTTACTCCTTTTATATTTATCCAAATACATGTAATATGAATGTTCACACCACAACGTACAGTCCTGCTCTCAAGCTCTCTTTAACTCCCCCCCCCCAAATAATAAATCTATTGTCTGATTCCAGCATGAAAGGGCTGTTGCTTGTAATCTCCTGCCTACATCAGGCCTTTATGGAGAATCAGATAAGGACTGTTTCTTTCCAACATCTTTCGTCCAGGCTGCATTTGCCAGAGCAACTTTATGTGCAGCTGTTATAAAAGAAATAAATGCCCAAAGGCCTATCTGCGGCCACCCTTAGACCCATCACAAAAGCTGGTAGAAGGCTTCCAGTTAAGACCTCAGAATCTTCTGAGTTCCAGAATATTTTAGAAGCCTTTCTGCTTTTCTGCTTTCAGTCTACAATGATATATATTTTTAAAGTCTTACTTGTAATAAAGGCATGAGTATACAAAGCTGAGGGGGAAACCTGTCTGGTGGTAAAGAGACTTCTCAAGAAGACAATAAAAAGCAACGGAGGAGAAAATTGCATGTTACAAGTCCTAATTTGGATCTGACACAGACTTTACAGAACACAATAAATCAATAAATGAAATTATCCCTTTGTCTGGAAGTCACCAGATATAAATAACTAAACATGCAGCCTCCTTCCCATCCTTAAGAGTTTAAAAACATCAAGCAGAGGACCCTTAAGAGTTACTGCAACTGCATTTTGCTTCTGTTAACTGACCTCCAAGAGACCGCATGCTCATCACTCCGGGCATATTTGTGTGGAAACTGACAGCAAGTCAGCCACCTTATCCATTTCCTGATAGATGTTGTGCGAGTCCCTTTTTTTCATGCCCCACGACTCAGCAGTTGTAATTGGGGGACCAATGTTTTCTAAAATCAAATAAAAGGTACTAATGTACATGTATGTTATGTGTTCTTTACTTGACAGTTTCTGTCATCTAGTACCAGTTGACTGGTAGGAGGGCCTGTGGGTAAGCCAGACACGATTCAGTTTGGCAGCAACAACAACAGCTTTTATTGTTGCTTAACAAGTCTCTCACCCTGGCATGAGAAACTGACCCCAACCTTCACCTGGCTCTGGGGACACCTTGGTACCCACATCTATCCCAACTGGGAGGGCAGGTTCCTTGCCCTCAGAGTCCTACCCCAGGGGGGTGGCTTGGCAGACAGGCGCTCACCTCATTCAGCTACCCAGCCACCTGACTCAGAACCCCTGGCCTACCCAACCGAGTATGACGCACTATTCCTCAAGTTGGTCTCTTATTGAAACCCCCCACCCACCCTCAGGGCTTCAGCACACAAAACAAAGCCCTGAAACAACAGGCTCTTTCTTGTGCCCCCTTTCATACGGCCACTGGATGAGGGCCAACCAGCTCTGCCCCACCAACCCTCGCCACAAGGACCACCCAAATCCCATGCAACCACGTGCCACATTCCCACTCAGAGAGGTGTACTTCGTTCCTCTGAAAGAGGGGAGACAAACGGGTGATGGTGGGGTGCCCAATCACCTCAACCCCCCCCATTCCCGACACAAACTTTCACACTTCCTTATTAACTTAGTGTTTTGCCCAGTTGACCTATTCTGGGAGCACTGCATCCCTCCAGACCCTTCTGTCCTGGAGCTTGGACCACATCAAACACCCACCAGGCAATAGGCAGCTGAGCACACTGAAGTCCTCCAAGATCATCTTGACCAAGCAGAGTCCTGACAATGTGCCCGATGATGAGGACATATGGTAGGACAATGAATGGGACTGGAACAATTAAGAGAATTAGCAAAGCATGCCAGGTTGGACATATGCTCTAAAGGCCTGCGACCTCCACCTCCCTAGCCACCTTATTTCCTGGGAGTCTGCCCCATCTTGTAAAAATAATGCATTCTATAACACTCTGATTGGAGCCCCAGGTGGCAGAGGCATCACTGCAAAACAGCTGCAAATTGAAACTGAGATAAACACTCCCCGTCCCGGTGTATCGGCAATGTGCCCAAGCCCAAAGGGCACAGAGACAGGAACCTGGAGAAGTTCCACATGGGGCATTGCCTGGGAGAGCTAGTGTAATGCCACGGCTGCTCTCCAGCCTGCCTGGTCTGTCTTAGACTTCCTGACCCCTCCGGAGTGAACTCCACATCCTTTGCCCTCAGGGCCATGGATCTCCTGGTGGACCAGGAAGGCGCCACCAGCTTGCCACATCTGAAAGCCCCATGATATGCCAATATGAAAATGGCCAGAAATAAAGACACCTCATACAAAGTGGAGCAGACCTCACCCAGCTGCCTCACCAGACTCTCCAACACTGCCAAACGTGATGGGCCTCCTAGGATCTACCAATGGTGGGGCCTGCCTGCCCCACCCCTTCACTACCTGCTTGGCTAAAAATGAGGCCCCAGGGTCCCAAGCCCCTTTTACTTTACTGAAGGAAGACAAGCCTGCCAGTGTAACCTGCAGGGACTTGTGTAACCTGCAGGACTTGTGTAACCTGCAGGGACTTGTGCAGTGTAACCTGCAGGGACCCCCCACTCCCTCACCAGGTGGAGCCAGGTAGATGAGTATCAGCTGGCCCTCCATCGGCCAGGGCTGCCAGTATCCTGCCTGTTGGGCAAAGTTCAGGAAACCCCTGGCATCCCTCGTTGTACAATGCATACCATACTGCAGTGGTCCCCAACCTTTTTATCACTGGGGACCGTTCAATGCTTAACAATTTTACTGAGGCCCGGGGGGGGGGTTGTCTTTTGCCGAGGGATGTCGCTGCCACCGCCTGAGCCCCTGCTCCACTTGCTTTCCTGCCGGCGTCCCTGACTTCCTGCTGCGCGCTGGGAGGTGCTACCAGCAGCAGCTGTGCAGTGCCACGCTGAGAGGGAGCCCCAGCCATGGCGGCTGCTGGAGAGCACCAAAGGTGAGCTGGCAGCAGAGTGGCAGGGCAGCCCCTGAGGCAGCAGCCGGGGAGGAGGATGAGGAGGAGCCGCGGCCTGGTACCAACTGATCCTCGAACCGGGACCGGACCCCGGACCGGGGGTTGGGGACCACTGCCATACTGTACACAACTGACCCCCCCCCCCTTGAGTATGACAAGTAGCATCTTCTTGGGCCTCACACCTAGCAGCAATATCTGCAAGTCAGCAGAGGGGGTTCCATGAAGGGGCCAGCTATGCGTCCTGCTGTGTACTCCTTGGCCAGCTTATCAGCTACAATATCCAGGCTCTCCCTTGCTGACTTCAGGTTTTCACAAACAGTGGCCATCTGTTCCCCCATGAAAGAGATCCGAAAACCCTCCTGGAAGCCTGCCACCAAATAGCGGCCTGCTTCCCTGTTGGGATATGACCAAAGCCAATCTCACAAACGGCCAAACTTAATAGGCATAAGAGCCAAGCTCTGAAGACCCGTGGGCACCTCACACTGACTTTCCCCCCAAAGAAGTTCCTGTGGCTCCCAACCCTCCATCCTTCTTTGCAAAGGATCGGGCAACACAAAAGGGGGGCTCCCGGTAGCTTGTGAGCAAGCAGGTATGGCATGGTCACCCCCACAAGTCTCACACTTGTACTCGAACCTGCACTTTCTCCTCTTACAACCAGCTTGGTTGTAATCCCAACATACCAGCCCAGCCAATTTCTTGCCTGCTGCTGCGGCCATCCCTTTCTCCTTCTGGTGTCATACACAGGGGCCCACTTGGAAAATCCATGTGTTCTGGAGCTTTAGTTCCCACCTCACACATAGATTGTGGGAAGCCAACTCCTGGAATTCCTTGGCATATTCCAGGACAGCTTCCTCCCCAGCCAGCTTCCTGGCCTCCAACACATGGGACAAATATTTACAGAGGTGCCACCCACGCTCTGGGTACGCAGCCAAAATGAGGGCCATGTATTGCAATAAGCCCCTCAGCCAGTTGGAAAAGGATTTTTCTACCTACGGCTTCTCTGCCTTCTTTGCCTCCTTCATTTTCCCTGTGATACCCTCTTTCCCTTCCTGAAAATCAAAAATATCCATGAAAAAATGTTCCAAATCCCTCTCCCTGACTTTGGAGGGCAAATGCATCCCTGGAGGAGAATCTCTATCTGTGAACCAGCCAGGAGGTTCCCTGTCCCCTGGCTCTATCCCCTCCTCATCCAGGAGGTGCAGAGCTTCCTCTCTTCTCTTGTGAAAATAGGAGGGGAGGCCTGGCACATAGGCTTCCTCAGGCCAGTACCATCCCTCTTGCTGGTCATTGTTCCCCTCCCAAGAAGATAATTCACCTGAGGAGGGGCTATGGCAAGCTGCCCACCGGCTCCTGATTCCCTTCTTTCCATAGTGCTGCCCACTCTGTGGTTTTGGGCATGCCCCTTCCACAGACAGGCTGCCCAATTCAGAACTCCCCCCCCCGGGTGGACTCCTGTGAGCTTGGGATCCTACTGGAACTGCTCATTCTGCCACTCCCTGCCATATGGGCCAGCACTTGGGAGTAACCTTCCCAAAATGAAGAGTCGCCCTTTGCTGGCAATGCCCACTCGCACCTGGCAGACTGCCTTCTCCTGCCCATAGAAGTCACCCTTCTATGTCTGCTCCTCTTCTTGCCCATTTTCTTGCTTTGAGGCCTCCTGCCCCTGCCCCTTGATTCAGAAGATGGACTCCTGCCTGCTGCAGGGCTCACTGACCGACCCCTTGCTTGCCACCATTCTCTCTAGAGCCGTGGTTCTCAATCTTCCTAATGCTGCAACCCTTTAATACAGCCCCCCATGTTGTGGTGACCCCCAACCATAAAATTATGCAAGTGTTCTTTCACAGAAATTAAACCAAAACTGACCAATGGCATGAAGATCCATTGTTCAGATTGTATATATATTTTTGTTTTTTTCCCCAGGGTATCTCAGTTCAGCTCTGCCTCTTGTCCCACCATGCCGATTTCACTCTTTTGTGCTCCTCCAGAAAGACAAATGCTCTACTTTGGTCTACCCTCTAAGGCTGTTGTGTGGATGCCGCCCCCCAGCCCGGCAAAGCTGCTTGCCCTGCCATGACCCCTGTGAAAGGGTTGTTCGACCCCCAAAGGGGTCCCGACCCCCTGGTTGAGAACCACTACTCTAGAGGGCACCTGGATGTGCTGGGTTTCCCTGCATCCCTGCCATTTGTGGGGCTTGCTCCCAGAAGAGCTCGTCCCCAGGTAAGACCCCTCACTGGCCAACACTGGAAGGCCCTGAGCCTGCCTCCTCCCAGGTCCTGCCGAGATCCCTGATGCTTGGCACATAGATGAGGTTCCCTGGCATTCCTGCTCCTTCCAGAGCCCAGACCTGGAACACTGCCCCCCTGCAGTGCTACCCCATGTCCCCGCCCTCTGATCTCCACAGCGCCACCCACCACTCTGTGGTCCCGTGGCTAATCCCTGGTACTGCAGTGGCCCATACCTCCCTCGCTCATAGGGCACTAGCCTGTCTCCCACCCCTGTTCCCAGACTACTAGCATACCCCAACAACATCCGTAATCGGGGCATAAACTTGAATTATAGTTATACTGATAGGCTTTCCATTAATTCTGATTGATATCATTTGGTCAAACTTTGCATTATAGCCCCTGATCGTCTGGGCAGCATCTTTCTTTCCTATTAGAACAACACTATTCCCCTAGTAAAAGGCTTCTGACTGAAAATGTCCTAATCCTATCCAGTTTAGCTTGCTTACTCCAAGGACTGTAATGTTTAACTGTTCCATTTCACATTTTATGATTCTGAGCTTACCTTGATTCATGTTTCTCACATTCCATGTTTCTAGTATCCACATCAAATAGCTTTGGGCTTTCTTTTTGCATCCATTCATGTCAACAACTGAACATCCTTTTGGAGTTCAGTTTAATGTCAACCAAATGCAAAGAACCTAAACAAATTCACAACATTTCTTTTGGTTCACAAAGATGACACATCTTATAAGGAGTGTGTTGGGCTACCAGACAAGGTACACGTTCCTTTGATTATTTCCAGATGCCAAAAATTTCCAGATGCCAAAAATTTAGCAACCATAATCAACAATGTAATGTTTGAAAACTAAAATGAAAAAAAATAACCCACAGATGTTATAATTATTAAAGGCATGGTGTTCTCTTTGATGGCAGAACTGTACTGTACTTTGACTTTGATCTGGCAATATTTCCATGGAAGACATTAACAGTTGCAGTTCTTCCCCACCTTCCTTCCACCATCACCCTTCCCATGATGAGAAAACTAGTTCTTGCGGTTGCAGGACTCAGGTAGAGTCATAGCCACATGGGGTGGTGGGCTGCAATAAGGAGGAGGGAAGGAGTGAAATAACCCCTTCTGCCTCTTATGTCCACAGAGCTGCACTGATGGGACCAGGAGAATATCTCCCCCTTCCCTCTTCACTGCAGCCCACTGACGGGACAGCTGAGGGGGGAGAAAAGCAGGGGAGATATATAACCCCCCCCTAATTAGCATCACACAGTCATTAATAACTTCAGCAACTACAACACCACCTCTCCCACCACTTGTAACTGTTCTATGCTGCAGTTTTAATGCTCATCTGATTTAACTTTTTATGTTGGTACCATAAGCAGAACGACAGCTCAAAAGACAAAACATAATCCCAATGACATTTGCTCCAGTCAAGGGCAAAAGCAATGTAGTGAGGGTGAGGAGGTAACACCTAGCAAAAACTATCAACGCCCATTTTTTTCTTCAACCTCTGTTGAAGGCCCTGCGGAAAGTTTAGGCAACATAGGAAAAGAAACCCCCTAGAAACTAAACAATGGCAAACATTTACACCTGTTATTTTTTAAGGCTTACAGAGGCAAATATTTACAGTTGTTGGCTGCTGGACTCTTGATAAAAGTCTTATGACAACAGTGCAGAAATATGTATCGGTGTCTAATATGCTGTGGTTGATAAATAAATTTTATTCCGTAGTGAGCAGCAAGAATAGAATTAGTACTTCCGCCTTGCAAAGAGAAAGAACTTATTTTTTTGTATGGCGAAACCTGCTAATTGTATTTTTCCTATGCTGCTGCCACCTAGAACTGGCATTCAGAGGTTTGCTGTCTCTGGATTATGGAGGCTCTCTTTGCTCACCACAGATAGTGCTCAGCGATGAACCTCTCCTCCATGAATCTGGCTAACTTCATTTTACAATTGTAGAAATTATAGCATTGTAGAATTGTAGTTACAGTTACATTAATTATTTTTTATTTATTAATATAAAACAATAGTTTCCATTAAAAAAAAACATAAAAACAGCCCTTATCACAAACCAAGCAGATGGTGATCACTATGCTAAAAGATTTTAAACACCCCCAATCTCCCGACTCAGCTCGAGGGCCAAGTTCTCTTCCGATGGGAGCGGGGAACCAGATCTAACATATCCGGGTGATCCTCTGATGGTAACGCCAAGACCCCGCCCTGGCCTCAACCATACGTCTGGCAGAAGAGCTCCATCTCGCAGGCCCAGCAGAAAGCTGGTAACTCCAGCAGGGCCCTCAGCTCTTCCGGGAGCTCATTCCAGCAAGTTCGGGCTAGGACTGAAAAGGCCCTGGCCCTGGTCAAGGCCAGGCAGATGTCTCGGGGGCCTGAGGCAGCCAGTAAATTCATACCCACAGAGCAGAAAGCCCTGCAGGGGGCATAAGTAACCAGGTGGTTCTGCAGACAAGTAGGACCCAGGTCACATATAGCCTGAGCCCCCGGGGAGGGCGGTAGATAAATATAATAAATAAATAAATAAATTAAAGGTTAATACCAATACCTTGAACTTGACCCAGAAGCAGACTGGTAACCACTGCAGTTGTCTGAGCACCAGCTGAATATGGGTCCTACATGTTGTTCTAGTGAGGACCCTTGCAGCTGCATTTTGTATCAGCTGCAGTTTCTGGGTCAAAGCCAAGGGCAGGCCTGCATAGAGCGAGTTACAGTACTCTAATCTAGAAGTGACTGTTGCATGGATCAGTGTGGCCAGGTGGTCAGAGGACAGGTAGGGTACTAGTAGCAATGCATGGCGCAGATGGAAAAATGCCGTACGGGCTACTTTTGTGACCTGAGCCTCCATGGAAAGGGAGGCATCAAAGGTCACTCCCAAATTCCTGGCAAGTGGTGCAGGAGTTAACTGCACACCGTCCAGGCAGGGAAGTCGCGCTTCCTGATCCTGCCCTCTTCTACCCAGCCACAGGACCTCCATCTTGGAGAGGTTGAGTTTCAGATGACTCTGCCTGAGCCATCCAGCCACTGCTTCCAAACAACTGGCGAATGTATCTGGGGGGGGGGAGTTTGCCCTTCCATCCATTAGGAGGTAGAGCTGGGTGTCATTCGCACATTGTTGACAACCCAGCCCATAGCCCAGCTGGCCTAGAGGGTGCATATAGATATTAAAAAGCATGGGGGCGAGTATCGCCCCCTGCAGCACCCCACAAGGGAGCCCGCAGGTATCTGACAGCTCATCTCCCACAGCCACCCTCTGCATCCAGTTCTGGAGGAAGGAGACCAACCATTGCAGTGCAGTCCCCCTAATTCTGGTCCTGGTGAGGCGATGGGCCAATAGCTTCTTGTTCGAACATATCAAATGCGGCCGACAGATCTAAAAGCACGAGAATGGCCGAACTGCCTCGGTCCAGCTGAATTTTAAATGTATTTCCCTTTGTCTGTCTTGAAGCTATTTCCAAAAAAGCTCGTTGAATGTTCCTAAGATAATGGGAGAGGGGGAGGGGAAGCTCCCTCCACCCACTTTTTCTATCCCATGTATAATTTTATAAACATTTATCATGCCCCCCCACCCCAGTGAACAGGTAAGGCTCTAAGAAATCAGACACTTTTGATTATAAACTATTTTAATTGGTGATGAGTGGGGAAGTTGAACTGATGAAACTTTGGTATTAATATTTTGGGGGTTATTATGCATCCCTTAATGAATGTTTAGCTTTTATGTTTTGTGTGGGGATTACAAAGACAGCACACATTTCAATTTTTTTTTCATCCAAAGCTACTTGATCCTATAGTAGCTAATTTATCTACACAGGCTTTCTTCTTCAAGATCAATTTCCTTATTGATCAGTCTCCATGGAGACTAGTTATATGACCAGCTGGAGAAGGGAAAACCTGAACAAATATCATTTTGTGGGTGCTTTCAGGCGGTTGTTTCAGAGTACCTGACACAAATGACACATTGTTAAGACTATGAAGGGTTAATAATGGATCCACACGGACTCCAAAAGCCAGAAGTAAATCTACATCAATTTGGTTATGTCAAACTCTAGTCTGGTGGAACATCTTGTGATTCATATTTCAAGAAGCAATAGTTCAAGGGTAGCATTCAGACGCCATCAGATATTTAGCAGGCACTCTGACTAAAATATTCCCATATGGACAAGACAATCCAGTTTCTACATGACAGTAGAATAAACTACCACTGATTGGGAAGAGTTCCCTGTGGAGTTTGCTGCTCCAGCATAAAGGTGAAGACCTGAGAGCCTCAAGTATTGCACTTGGAAGGAGCAAGATGCTGTGTGGAATCTTCCGCAAAAAGCAGGAGCATGCTATGTTTCACCTGGTTTTTTAAAAAAAATCCCCATGTGGAAGCAGTTCCAGTTTAAAATTGTTGCTATAGCACAATGATAGCATGACATTCAGGCTGTGATCTAAGTGTCCAGATACATATGAAAAAAATGGATTTTGGACACGTGTAGTCTAAGAAACCATAATGGAACAATTAGAATTTTATAGAAACATATAAAGGCAAACATGAACGTTTAATGTCAACTGGGAGGGAAAAGTCAGATGATATAGTTGAGGCAATAAAGATGTCTTTGTTCAAATTTCCATCAAAATAAATTTTAACCCAGATTGTAAATTCATATTTTTGTTACATACAGACACAATTTTGCCCATCTGTTCTGTAATAATCCAGCATCTATTTGCTATAAAGAAGTTGGTCTCCTGCCATTTGAGTGTTCAGGAGCTTTAAAAATGCACATAAAAGTCTTGCTGTAGCAGGAACCCATGCCATTTGTGAGCTAATTAAATCATGAGATCTACCCATCACAAAATGTATTCTCTGGGCTGCAAGTGGATGTTGATTGAGACTGCTTGTTTTAACAGTAGGAGCCGTGCACAGCAGAAAGGCTCTCTTGCAGAAATGTTGCTTCAATGTACAAATCTCTCATTGCTAATGAAAAGCAAAAAGCCAGATGTGTTGAGTGTTACAGATTGCCAACATCAACCTCAAAACCTAAAGCCATCAGTTTAAAAAAGATGTCTTATTTCTGGTCTTCATTCATCAACAAAGAGCATCATTCATGAACATGCTGTTCTTATATACAGGATGACAAAAATGATTGTATTAAACCAGACACCATAAATAATGAATGATGTTGAATTTAATGATAATCTCCCCCCCCCTTATTTCTCTACTAGTTGCCAGTAAATGTAGCACCTTGCACATGCCAAATACAGAAATGTATCTTTGTCAGATTGTACTGAAACAATTATGTTAAACACTGCAAACTTTTCATGTTGCTGCAAGAGTTGAAGTATGACCTTGTAACGGTTTACCCCAGCTCCTGTGATGACGCTTGGTATTACTTAGTCAGTGCTTATCCGCTGGAGTGCCAGGTTCCCAGTGGACGCAAGGGATCTCCCACCCCCACAGCCCATTTTCCTCTGCTGCACTGGTGGCTGGTGAGGAATTTTTTACAAAATTGCTGTTGGCACAAAGATTTTATGTCACTTCTGGGTTTTTCCTGGAAGTGACATAACATTGTCACACCCTTGGTACCATCCAAGTCCCTCCTCCTCCCAGACTCCCACTGGTTGCCTGTCAGTTGCCAACCAACATAAGATACATGCTAATAATCTGTCAGTATTCTCAAAGTACTATGTACTCAAAGGTAGACTCAGAAGTATACCAAGCCTGTTTGGCTCCAGGGACAGGTTGGTGGGTGGCTGGGGCTTGGTGACATGGGGTGGGTGAGGACTTGGAGGCATCTGGGGACTTGGTGATGCAGTGGTGAGGGCGGTGGGCATGCCCAGGTAGACTCTGCAGCTCAGGAATCAGGGCTCTGGCTTCCTTCATCCATTGGGGAGGAGCTTGGCCTGACCCTCTGCCCCACCAACTCCCAAGTATGTGGATGGGTAGGATAGCTGCTCCAGCAAGGAATCACCCTTGCTACTGGTGAAAGGCCTTCCTCTCAGGAGCAGCTGAAGAAGGGGTGACTGGAAGAGAAGGGACAGCCAGCCTGCAGACCCCTGCTGGGCCAGAGAGCAGCCCTGCTGGGGTGCCTCTGCAGACTACTGCCTTCCAAGCAGGCTGGACCAGCTGGGGCAGGAAAAGTGGCCCCACCACTGGTGGTCTGGCCTGCCCCACTAAAAAGCACTATATGCACCATGCCGCATGTCCACTCCTTTGGGAGAAAGAGTCATGCTGCTGCACAGCCAGCACATCCAAGGAAGCACCACCCATGGCACATGTCATCGCTGCCATACCTAGATGCACACCTATCCACACTAAAAATCCAGTTTTGCACAGAAGCAATATAAATTCTGCACTGATGGATTGGGTGGATTCAGACACATATATTTCTTAGCATTTGATAAATTCCACAGTTTATCATTTTTAATTTCATTATGATCACAGGTCTCAACATCTAGAAGTGTCCCAGTTCCCTCTGGACTGGGAAAGCGCCTGCCTGAAAAAATTAACATGTGATGAAAGTTTAGCAAAATAGAAGAAAAGATATCCAGCTTAAGGGATACAATGTTCAGTCTCCAGGTGATGACTGGAGATCTCCTGGAATGACAACTGGTCTCCAGGTTACATTGAACTTTTCCTCTAGAGAAAATGGCTACTTTGAAAGGTGAACTCTATGACATTTTACTAGGCTGAGGTACCTCCCTGCCCTAAATGCCATCCTTCCCAGGTTCCACCCCTAACATCTCCATGAATTTCATTACCCTGTGTCAGAACCCTAGTGATGCACCTCTTTAGGCAGAGAAAGCTAACCGTGAGAAAAGGTACAGGCCACGAGGTGTCTTTCTAGAAGTATGCTTCTCAACATCATGGAAGTCTGGTATGTGCCCTGCATTCTGTATAACACTACAAACATTCTGCTGTCTAGTGTAGCGGTCCCCAACCTTTCTCAGGTCAGGGACCGCCTCCGGAGTGAGGGAAGAGCCGACGGCCCGGGTGCTGCGAAAACGCACACGGGCAATTGCCACGCATGCGTGTTTTTGCCACCAGGTGGCACTAACGTGCATGCGCGACAACTGCGCGTGCGCGTGTTTGCCACTAGGGGGCACTAACGCACATGCGCAGCAACAGCGCGCATGTGTGTTTGCGTCACTGCCATGCCGGCGGCTGCACCTATCTCTTCCCTTCCTTTTTGCTGCTGGCGGGGGAAGGCAGGCGTGGCTGGCGGCAGCCCGGTACCGTGGCCTTTGCGGCCCACCACCGGGCCGCAGACCGGGGGTTGATGACCCCTGGTCTAGTGTACACACTCACACACACAAACATAAAACCATATGTATCATAGTAGAAAACCATATTCTTTCTTAAGGCCTCCATTTCCTGGACAAAAAATGCTCAGGTTCATCCAATCTGATTATGTGTGATTATTCCAAACACCTTGATCAAATAAATTGTTTATGAAAGTAAGAAACATGAGTGAAGATGAAATGTTTACCAAAGCAGTTCCCATGGTATTATGTATGTGGATATTTGTTCATGCAATAAAGTTCATGTCTCTGAGGTTGTGCCAGGACCTGATTCCTTGGTTCTCAATTGCATTTTGCTAGAATGTCTCAAGCAGCCAACTGGCAGAGTGTGTTTTGTAGCCAATCATAAGGGTGTGTTAACAACCAATAACGTGTCAAGGGGGTGTGGCCTGAAGCAGTTGGATATGTGTATAAAGATTGTGTATTCTCCCTGTTGATGTTCTGTTTTCCTCCTTGTTAATAAAGTCCTCTTTGTGTTAGAGCTCAAGTGTCTGTGTCCACTGAACCCACAGGTCTAATACACTGCAAATGTTATGAATGCCTGCTCAGCTTAAAAAGTGACTTGACTTTCTATCTGTTGGAACTGCTACTAGCAAAACCGACTGAAATTCCTGACCGCAGAATTGCACCACAAGAAGAGTTGGTTCTTATATACTGCTTTTCTCTCCCTGAAGGAGTCCCAAAGCGGCATACAGTCTCCTTCCCATTCCTCTCCCCACAACAGACACCCTGTGAGGTGGGTGAGGCTGAGAGAGCCCTGATATCACTGCTTGGTCAGAACAGCTTTATCAGTGCTGGGGTGAGCCCAAGGTCACCCAGCTCACTGCATGTAGGGGAGCGTAGAATTGAACCCGGCTCACCAGATTAGAATTCTGCACTCCTAACCACTACACCAACCAGTACACTCCTAACTGCTACACCACTACAGAATAAGCAGCAGCTCATATAGAGCAGATATATCCATTGTATCTCCACAAAAATGTTGAAGTCTGCACTGCCATCAGTCAAGCCCATACCGCAAGACTTAAATGTAGCAGAAGTCTTATTTTTGGTAAACGCTACAAATTCAACATTCAACATGATGTCGCACACAATCTGCAACACTCATGCAACAGTCCCAGAAAAAAGCCCTTCATTGTAGTGCTTTTTGGGGAATCGGGAAAAGTGGATTCCACCTGAAAAAACCACTACACTTCTGCACACAAGCTGCAACAAACCAGCGAAAGACATGTGCATTCTCAATGTAGCGGTAGAAAAAAAGTCCCTCCCCCGCTCTTGCCTTGAACTTCCGGAGAAGCGATTGCCATTTTTTCCCCCTTAGATCTGCGAAAGCAATGAACAAGTGAGGCTTCTCCAGCTAAAGTCCCTGCACAGAAGTGATTTAAAGTAAAACAAAGCTCCCTAAGTTCCCAAGCACAACACAGCCCCCTGTTCGGCACTGCCCATAATTTCAGCCACAAATTGCGGCCGTGGGGGGGGGATTTTTTTTCCTAATTGAGGAGCGTGTAAACGATTAATCGCCAGCATCTACGCCAGCAAATAGGTCTTCCCGATGCAACGATTGAATACATATTTGTTGCAACAGGTGTGTTTGGTTATTAAAACAACAGTTCTTAAAGGGAAAAGGGCTTTTCAGGAGCATGAACACAACAGCTCATTGGCTGTTCTGTTTAATTGACAGCCAGAGATGGGAAGAAGCGCAGAAAAACATCGCTTCCTTTGTTGCGATTCCAGCAAGACCGGAAACCTGTGGGGAATGAATGAAACGCTACTGGGATTTCTATATTCCACAAAAAATAAAGGTATGTGGAATGACGAAATTCCACTATTTAATATAACGTTTCTGTATTCTGTGAACATTTGGCAACATTGGTCCTTGTGCGGAATGGCCCTCAATAATGTCCTCTGCTTACCCTTCTTGTTCCCATTACTATTCAGCAGTATAATTATGGCTCTTCATTCCCTCTTCATTTGTCTTTCAGCAAATGAAAGACAAATGTTTTTCATTTCAGCAAATGAAACACTCATTGCAAGGGTTTGGTTTGCCCTTTAAAGTCCTACCTGGCTTGGGACCAGGGTATCTGAAGGACCATCCTCCCCTGTATGTTCCTGCCAGAGAATTAAGATTTCAGGGAGAGGCCCTCCTGACTATCCTACTAATCCAAGAACCTTGTGTAGTGGGCACACACAAAAGGGCCTTTTTTGTGTGCCTGGTCTTCTCACAGTCAATCTTCAGGAGATAGCTTTATTATTATTTAGTTTTATTTAGGATTGGATTTGACTACTTTGCTTGTTACTTTTTGACAGTTCTAAATGGAGTTTTGTGACCTTTTATATGTTTTTAAAAATGTTGTTTTATTTATATTCTGTGTTTCATGAGTTCTGCAAGGGAGAAAAGATGGCAAATAAATGTTTTAAATGACTAAATGGTGGCCATAATTTTTACCACATACATTGTCACAAAAGGCAATGAAGAAACAACAGCTATGAAGAAACAACTGGGTAAGATTCCTTGCCATGTTCAGTAGGACTCTTGATTACTATGTTGAAGTCACAGGTTCTAAGCAAAGAGACAAAAACATTATCTCAAAGGAGTGGGAAAGTACACATACCTTAAACCCTGGTTTCCTCCCTCGTTTCTTAGGGATCTTCACTACAGGCAAAGAGCCAGTTGGTGCTGAATAAAGATTATGAACAGCCATTTTCATAGGAGTAGAATGGAGTGGAGGCCTTCCTCTTTTTCTTCCCGGTATTCTGGGAGACTGCATGTCAACAGTATCCAGCCTTGGTGGCAGTGATGGCAAATGATTCATCAGCACGGTATCTATAATTTTTTTTAATGAAATATTATTAGGAACAAAAAAGTATACACCCAGTTAATGTGAGACTAGAAATATTAAAATGTTGTTAACATATAGACATTACATATTCTTATAGTCCAGAAATTTCAGTTAACCTAAAAAGGAGTTTTGTTAATTAACGTGGAAACTAATAATTACTCAAATGGGTGTGCTGTAGAAAAACATATAGATGTGGCTTAAATATTTAGGAAACCAAACAAATGATTTAAACAGCTTCTAAGAGACAAGTTCTGCTGCTTGTAGGATAGTCAATTCAAATTATGCCCCTATCAGTATTCATCACCCCCCCACACACACACACACACTGCCATTAGCTTATGCAAGAATGGGAAGGGGGAGACTGTTTCATCAAAGGTGCTAAATTATCTAATAGACAGACATGACGTACCATCATGCAGACTTTAATCCAAAAGACCTACTGGCTATGGGAAAGATTACATTTTCCCAGTTACAATATGTTGTACGTTCGCCTGGCCTCGACCAGGGCCAGGGCCTTTTCAGTCCTGGCCCCAACCTGATGGAATGAGCTCCCGGAAGAGCTGAGGGCGCTGCCGGAGTTACCAGCTTTCCGCAGGGCCTGCAAGACGGAGCTCTTCCGCCAGGTGTACGGTTGAGGCCAGGGCAGAGTCCCGGGTTTCCAACTTGGGTCCCGGGGACTATCGAACCAGCTCCCTCTCTCACTGTAGGGATGGTAGGGCCTCAGGCTGAACAAGATGGGATTAGAATTGATCATAGAGGATGTCCACTGCTGCCTGTTAGATTGTTGTACTGTTTTACTGTTCATTTAGTAAATTATGGGGTTTTATTGTACTTTTAATATTTTATTATGTAAACCACTGCAAGACCTGCTCGGGAGCGGCAGTATATAAATCTAAAACTAAATACATAAAAGTCTAAATGCAAAGTATTTCCTTCTAAGAAATACCTTGTGGAAAGAAGCTCAATTCTTCAGCAACAGTGTATTTGTTATGCTGTGAAGTGATTGTTTACCATATATACTTGCATATAAGCCAACCCGCATATAAGCCGAGGCACCTAATTTTACCACAAAATCTGGGCAAACATGTTAACTCGCATATAAACCATGGGTGGGAAATGCTCTATCATCACAGGCTCTCCCATCCGGCCTCCCCTCCCAACAAATACAGAAAAGTCAAGAGGATGAATAGCTGCTGGGTTTTGTACCCTTCTTTTCACTAACCAAAGGAGTCTCAAAGTTGCTTACAACTGCCTTCCCTTCCTCTCTTGATGCCAGACACCCTGAGAGAGCTCTGACAGAACTGCTCTGCTGCCCCTAAGATAAAAGAAGAAACACTAGGAGAAAGAAACAGTAAATCCCAAAGCACCCCCAAAACCCACCCCACCCACAGAAACCAAAAGAATAGTTTGGAAGAAGTGATTAAGAACAGGAAGAAGTGAAAGCAAAAGGAAAAATATGATCAGGCTCCCTTAGTCAAACCATTGATGTCCTACAAGCTGCCAGAGCAAGCTCATCTTGCAGTACACATTTGCAAAAGGCAATGCAATGACTGGCTGGCTGGAGCAGGCTTTTATTTCAATATACCGTGCATAAGCCGAGGAAAGCTTTTCCAGCTAGGCTTATACATGAGTATATAGGGTAATTTTAAATGTTTGCAGATTGTTGATAAATCATTGAATTAAGGGAATATTTCTATCACAGGTGTGAGGCAAAGCACTCTGCTTCCTCCCAAGAGTTAATGTGAATATTAGTGGGCCTACTTCAGCTTACAGGTGTCTGTCTGTAACTGGGCCTCTCTGCCTAAGTTATCCTTAACTCTCTTAAGGTCTAATATCACTTATTGACATAGTAGAAAAGTTAGCTTATCTAATACATCTGCTACATAATTATAGAGACAGCATTGCCTATTTGTATCCTTCCTTTAAATATTTTATAAGCTTTATAGATTTTGCTAGGACCTGGCTTATTGTGTGTGTACAATCCTGAGGAGCCACAGTCTTGCGCACTGCCTGTCTTGAGCACTGATGGTCTTGCCCACTGCCCAGGCTTGGATCCTTGGCAGCAGGCAAACTTATCTTGTGGTACACTGGTCTGTACAGTGTCTAACATTTCTGTTCATGGCAGTCTGCTCATCGTAATGCTGCTGAATGCATTGATGCAACTGAACTACTCTAACATTTGAGGGAGTCATTTCAGATCCATGAATTCCTGGATTCCATGCTTACCTCATATGTCTGATTGAAATATAGGATCAATTAATTTTATGGCAGGTCATCGAATATGATCTACAAAACCTGGGGGGAGGAAACCAAGGCACATATTTCTCTTGGGAAATGGGCAAAAAAGCAGAGGAGGGGAAATCAGGAGTGCTGGTTATACTGGCATGCCATTCAGAGATCCTTAGTCTTCATTTGAAAATGTTCATAATATAAATTTATGAAGCTAATCTGAGGCAAGAGTGAAAGGTAGTCTTGGTGCCATTCAGCATAGTCCTCTCCAACTTCATTCAGAGCCCAGCAGCACTCCATAGAGGGAATGGAGCAAGTTGTATTGAGATGTGGGATAGGGAGGAAGAGAGCTGTTCTTCCAGAAGACACTATAAAGATCAAGCTGTACAGGATACAATAATTCCTTTGCAACTACTAGCCAAAAATGCACACAAATAGAAAATGGAGAGCAATCCTCCCCATACATTCATACTTACAAGTCTAACAATTTCCAATATGAGTAAAATGTACATCTGGACCCTCAGCCTGTAAATGATGTTAGTGCAAGCACTTCAATGATACAAGTCACATTCTTACACTAATGTCTGTATGATTAACTATGCCATTAAATGGGATAAGTTCCCCCCCCCCCTCAAGGTAACAATTAGCATTGCCTGGCAACTGGTGGCCATGGGAGATACTGTTGCCAGCTCCAGGCTGGGGAACTCCTGGAGAGCTGGGGTGAATTCGGAGGGGGGGGAGGCACCTTAGTGGGGTATAATGCCGAGTCCACTCTCCAAAACATCCATTTTCTCCAGGGGAACTAATTTCTGTAGTGTGGAGATGAGCTACAATTCCAGGGAGATTCCAAGGTTCTTCCTGGAGCCTTGTACCCCTATTAACAATGGTTGATTCAGCTACAAAGATTCCAGTTTCTTTGGAGAGCATGCATTATGGTCTACTACATTCGTCATAATTATTGATGTTCAGTGAAGAACTGAGGTTATGCAATGGTCAGAAAAATGTCATTTTCAAATGCCTAGAAAAAGCATCCGAATTATATTAGAAGTGCCAAAGCTGAGTAGTGAAAACTTATTCTGGGACTCTAATGTGGATTGGTGTTGGGTGTTGTTTTTTTTTTTTTTAATAATCCCCATAAGTGCCATTAAGGTGAGATTAAACTTCATTGGAAAAACCAGAAATTATATTAAGGATCACAATCAAAACCTCCATATTTCTGATTGTATTGAAACAAAACGGACATTAGATGCCTTCATGAAAAGGTATCCCATTTCTTACAGAACAAGAGGTATTTATTTTGAAATTAATAACAGATCTTTTAATAGAATTAAAGGCAGGTACTTGACTCATATATACCCATAATACGCTACAAGATTTGAATATAATTTCTATAATGGATAGCCTTTAGGTCAGCACTTCAAGCATCATAACAATTCTCTGACTACAGTAGGTACACTAATTCCAAGTGACATCAACCAATGGGAAGCTGTAGAATAACCTTTCTCAACCTTTTGTCCATGGAGGTACACCTGAAGAAATGTTCAGGCTTTGAGACATATTGGAATTAATGTCAGCTAACCAAGCCTCCCTGTCATGCCTCCCAGAAGTGACATGTCTCCCAGAATTCACACACACAAATCCTGGTGAATTCCAAACTCTCTTAAAAACATCTCCCTTAAAAACATCTCAGCAGGAGCCATCTGTGGCCTAGCACCTGATCATGGGCAGACGCTAGGCTGCAGATGGCCTCTTTCCCCACCACCCAAGGTCCTCTCTGCCCCCCCCCCAAGTTCAAACAAATCCTCCAAAAGAAAAATCCCAACGCAGTTACCCACCTCATTTCCAAGGAAGGACTCATCACTTGACTCCAGTTGCTTGACTTCAGCAGCCACCAATGACACAGGCCAACAAAGTGGTAGAAGCCTCAACCAGCAGAGGTTTGAATGGCTGGGGCCCCTTTCCTTCGCACCCCTTTCAGGCCCATCATTGGCCTCTTTGGGAGGGGGCAGGACTATCTTCCCATATAAGGGAGGTTTTTGAATTAAAAAAATAAAAAATCTCAAAATGCTCAATGTACCTCAAGTATACCAATGACACACCAATCTGCCACAGCACACCAGCTGAGAATCTCTGCAGTGGAATCTCTGAAAGAGGGGGAAGGAGACTAGTTCTGGAGGCAGAGAAAGGCTGACAGGGCTTGGCAATTGAAGTGATGAAGAGATGCAGAGACAGGGCTTAACAGGGAGAGGATAGATTTAGGTATCCTCATCATGGTAGGCTATCTTTGGAAGACAGAAGGTTGTGTTTTAGGTATTAGATCAGGGTAGGATCCACCTAAAGGTTAACTAATCTGCTCTCTAAATTTGAGTGCTAAGGTAAATTGGTTTGGAGAAATGTAGGGATTAAACTGATATAGTCAAAACTTCTGGCATTTATCTCTTGGGCTAAAGGCCACAGTAAAAGGAAAAGATCTTATTCAGCCTTAATAGCAAACTCCTCTCAGCAAAGCAAACTAAACTGTCATTTAGAAGATGTCTGTGGGTGCATATTATCACACTGTAATTCTCTAAAAGAAATCCATCCAATTTAGCTGTAAATACTGGAGACACATTGAGGTTATAATAGTAGAAAACCAAAAGAAGCGTTTACCCTTCTTCGAAAGTGACAATAAATTTGTTGGTTTTGTTGGCATATGCAAGATCTGTAGTATACAAGGTTCAATAGTATAAGAAGAATGTTCTCCAGGGGGCATTGAATGAGATACATATTTAGCATAATTAGATTAGGAACTTCCTGGTATTTTTCAAATAGTCTCCAATGTCCTGATTTGCTTAATTGGAGACTTCCTGTTTCTTTGAGTACACTTCCTCCCTGCTTGCCTCCTGAACACACTGTATCAGCGCAGAACAGAACAGTTAGTTAGTTAGACTTAGGATTCTCTTTCCCCTTTCCTTTTTCTGTACAAGGTTGTTTCTTTTCATAATAAAACTGTCTTATTCTTTTAAGCATCCTGGGACTTTGGTCTTCTTGTACATATACAAACTCTGCCAACAGTTTTGTTAAATTAAAGGTGTCTGAATGAGTCACCAGGGGAAAGAAGAATGATTTACCTCATGAACCATAAGTTGCTCTCCCCATGATCTACAATTTACCTCTGCTCAGTATATAACCATCATCGATATATATAATTGACCACTTGCATTTGAATCACTTATTGTACTCTACCATTCTTTAATAATTCACTGGGGGGAAAAGCCCTATTAAGAGGTCTATATGTTAAAGGTTCAAATACCATTAACACCAGCTGTCCAAAACTCTTAAACACATGGTAGAAGTTCTAGGATCACATAAAAGCACACATCGGAGAGAGAGATAATAAATGCAAAGAGTATAAATTAATAGCATGTCTAGAAATAGTGCGGTCAAATATTACTAGCTTTTTACAAACATTCTCTCAGTGTTAATTACATTAACAGTGTTAAATCCAAAGCAGGCATTTCAAAAAACCATACAAAGGGTTTCCCCCCTTGCTTTCAGGGATAGGTGCAATATAACACATGCATGCACACACATTTTATCCTGCTTTTTGAAATGCCACTAAGGAATGAGGCAAAAATATAAGGTACATGCAGCTCCTGAATACATCAGGCCTCATTCCTACCATGAAAAATAATGTACTACCTTGAAGGCTGGAAATCAGATATCTTTAATAAGGCAAAGGACATGACTTTCTAATGGTACTGGGCTTTACTGTATGGAATAAAAGAAAGATGCTGGATATGCCTGCCTGGAAGCTGTATTCCCTAAATACTTGTCTCTTTTCCCCAGATGTGTAAGTCCTTGTTAAGGCTATTCAGTATAAAAGAAACTGCTTTTCAGGAGACTCCTAAGACACATCAATAGAATATTTTATATTAATTGAAAGAGTAACAAAACTTGAAGTGACTCACAAGAGCTCACATCCTGCCACAAATTTTGGTAGTCTTCAAAGTGCTACTGGACTCTTGCTCTTTTCTACTGCTACCGAGAGACTATTATGGAAGCAGCCCCGAAGCATGAACTGGGTTTAGGGGTTGGCTGTCCACTCAATTTGTCCAAGACTGTAGTAATCAAGAATGTCTCATACCTCAGATGACTTGATATTTCATATCACCTTTACCTCATTGGTTGTAGCTTGATGTAACTTTTTACTTACAGTACTTCCTCAATTTTTTCACATTAAATATATTGAATATTCCCCAATTATACAGATAAACTGCAATACTTCATAAGTAAAAGGTCTTCAAAAATAGATGGCAGCCCTTTGACTTTTAGCACTGAACAATTATACCAAAGGAATATGTGTGTCAGTCTTTGGGATAGTATGGGTCTTGGGACCACCATCTATTGGTTCCACCAAAGTACACATTGAAGATTTTCTCAGGAAAATGTGTGCCTCCTGTAACAACTGCCTGAATCTCCCTGCAGAGCTGCACCATGTCTGATAAACTACAGAAGAACAAACATGGAGGTTTTTTTCCAGTTTGATTACATTGTTGCTTCTATTATACTGTTCTTATTGCAATATTTTAATTGTGTAATCTTCCCTGAGTATATAAATTAACTATAAATGAAGAAAATAAATAAACTGGAAAAAGCATTTCTGGGAGTCCAAATTCATCAGCAAAGGAAAATAGAATATTGAACAATAATTAGTCCTTTTTTAAGAATGGAGCAAGAATTTCATTGCTTAATTGCATACGCTTAAGTGATTTTAAATTAAACACTTATTAGCACTGAGGTTGAATTTAACAGTTGAACCAGCTGTAAATTTGCAAAGGGGCACTTTTGCATCAGTGATTTCACCAATTTTATGAATGTGTTACTGAAAGATTATAATTTCTGTAACGAATTTAATAAGAACTCACAAGCAGAAGCACTTGGTCTTTTATTTGAATAGTTAGCCTTTAAAATAGAGCTTTTAGTTACTGGCTGCTCTCATGCCTTGCAAAATAATAATAACAATAATGATAATAATATAAGAATATCTACAGCCCAATTTAATTTTATTAATTTTATATTTACCATACAAAAAGGAATTTTCTGAAAATCCAAAGACACTAATGACCGATTAATAAAATAGTATTACAGAATTGTAAAGAGTGGAAAACCAAAGTTACTTGGATTGATTATAAGAAGGCAATTTATTCACTCCCTCATACCTAGATCCTGAAAACACTAGAAACAGTAGGCATCCACAAAACTGTAATAACATTTTTCTAAAATGCCATGAGTAAATGGAACACCAGATTGATGTGAAGATGAAATTGGAACTGTTAATATCAAATGAGGAATTTTCCAAAAGAGAATCACTATCACTGCTTCTTTGTCACTGCCCTAATACCATTCACAATTATGCCCAACAACACAGGCAGGTTTTCAAAGAAAGACTCAAAAGATTTCACACTTATTGTATATGGATGACTAGAAAATGTATAGAAAGTCATCATCAGGGATTTACTCTTTACTAAATACACTTTGAATATGCAGTGAAGATGTATTTGGCCTTGATAAAAGTGCAGCATTAGCCTTGAATAGAAGAAGGTTTATCAAACAAGAAGAAATCAAGATGACAAATGACATCAAAACACTGGTTACAAGTACATAAACACCTGGAGCATAACATCTATTCAGCCTGGACGGCATGCAGTTGAAGATTTCACATACCATCAGGAATTTGGGCATGATTCTGGAGTCCTCCCTTTCCAAGGAAGCCCAGATCACAAAAGTAGCCCAACTGGGTTTTTCCATCTGCGCCAAGTGCAGTTACTAGCGCCCTATCTGTCCCAGGATCACCTTTCCACAGTCAACCATGTGATGGTCATCTCCAGACTGAATTTCTGTAACCCACTCTACATGGGCCTGCTTTTGTCCCTGCTCCAGAAATTACATCTGGTACAAAATGCAGCTGCTAGGGTCCTCACTAGGACATTTTGAATGGCCCATATCCAGCCTGTGCTGAGGCAGCTGCATTGGTTGTCAGTTGAGTACTGGATCAGAATTTGGCTAGATCTCAAACTGCAGAACACCATCTACCAGTCAAATATCTGACTGACAATTCATCATCAACACCACCACCATCATCTTTATACAGCTGTCGCTGTATAAACATAAAAGGCTAAGACCTACATTGCAGGAGAGTGGGCGGGGCCAGTCCGGGTGATGGCCCAATCGGAAGGCGCAAAGCGCCTTCCGATTGAGCCCTCACCAGGACAGACCAGAGTTCCAGCCAGTCGGAAGACACGAAGCCAAAGTTCTGACAGGGCCCACCTACCCAGCCCAGCCAGGGGCCATCTGGAGATATTGCTGCCAATCTGGCTCTGACAACCACAGGGAGAGGAGGTAAGTAGTGCTGCCAAGGGGGATGGGAATGGAGGCTTGGACAAGCTATGCCAGCCCTTTTCGCCCCAAGGCTGTCTTAACTGTCATGTCCAACTGTAACTTTCCTCACTTTTCCTCAGACCACTGACAGAGCTGGCAGGAGGCAGGAGAGTGCGCTCCCTCCCCCTCCCTTCAGGCCTGCTCTGAAGGATCCTCTAACACAGTGGTCCGCAACCTTTGTCAGGCTGCAGACCGCTGAGCCGGGGTGCAGGGAGAGGGCGACCCGGGGCCCCGCGCATGCACGGCAGCCCCGGCGCAAACGCACATGCACGGACTTGCCGTGTGTGCGCACCCGCCGGACGAAAACGCGCATGGGAAAAGGTGTTTGTAAACCGCTTTGAGACTCCTTTATGTAGTAAACAACAGGGTACAAAAATCCAGTTATTCTTCTAAGGAGCAACCATGAAAGAAGCATGTGGGCACATAACATTTTATCAACAGTGAAAAAATGGAGAAGAAGAAACAGGGTGGACACCTGTGTACTGTGACTACCAAATCTGTATTAGGGCAGAGGGGCTTTTCGGTGTCTGTGGCCTAATTCACACAAGAAGGGAAATGACGCAGAACTGGGAGGAATTGGTTGCCATATAATGTCCCCCTAAGAAGAGTCTCCAGTCTGATTTTCCCTTCACATATCTGAAGACATGGCTCTGGAAAGCTCATCTGTAACCACTATACCACAATTCCCAAAGGTCAGTCTTCTCCCACACTCAACAGACATTCCAAACCACAGGTTCTTGACACCCATATCTCCACACCCACACCCTCATTTGCCACCATGCCACCACAACCTCCCACACAACACACACATTCAACTTCATGCCCTTACAGACTGGACAACTCCTCCCCTTCCTCTTCCCACTGCAAAGCTCTAGCGCCCATTGTATTGTTGGATGCCACTAGTCACCATTATAAAACAACAACAACATACTAGAGAGATACAGAAACAATGTGCTCAATAAAATATCACCGATCACATTAATGCTCAGATTCAGTTTTATAGGATAACAGTTTCTTCTATCATTAGATTAACAGAGTTAAAGGGGCAGTCCCACAGAGAACAAGAAATTTGATATGCAGGAGATAATTCTTGAAAGAAGGAGAATTCCTTTCATGTTTCTGAGCCTTATGAATGTGAGAGTGCTATATAAATTAACCGGTAGCATTAATGGCTTTATAGATCTTTTTATATCATTTGCAAAAGGTCAAGATTGTGGAGTTGTAAATGAGTCATATTAACCTTGTGCTGCAGCTTGTATTAATCTTTTACCCTTCTTTCAACTGTAATTCAAAGTACTGATACTTAAATATGGAGGACAGAACCAATGCATGAGCTATAGGAGGCTTCTGAATTGGCCACCATGTGAAAATCTCTATGTCAATGCACAGAACATCAATAGGTACTGTTAGTAGCAAGACTCCCTCATTGATTTCTACATGCCTATATATAGAGGGTGACTTTAAGCCCTTGAGAACATGGCAAAATGGCTACAAATTGAAAATCACATTAAATGGCTCCCTCTGGCAGATGTCTCCATGTGTCAAGCTTTTTATGTGGCTTGTCACATGGAATGGAAAGCAGTTTCTCTTTCTGGATGATTTGTGGTAGCATGAGCTTGCATCACATAAATGGAAACAATCACGACAATTTAAAGCAGTCTGTATTTGGCAGCCATTTTGCATCTACCAGCCTTGCAATGAGTTTTGCTAAATTTATTTTCAATTTACCCTTTTTTGCCTTTTATTTATTTAAATTAATAATTAATAAAAAGTAAATATGGCAAGATAAGAGAAAATATGAGTATAAACAAGCGTCCATGAATGATTAAGCCAGACCACATTGCAAATAATTTTTGCCCATAAGAGAACTGCAAAATATCTGCCAAATGGAAACCACATTAAACTGCATCTTCTGGTAGATGTCTTCAGTACTGAAGCTGGTGCTAGAAATCATACTTCAATTAATTTCTTTCAGTTTTGTATTAGACTGCAAACCAGCAATTGTTAACAAGTTCCAGATGTTTTGATAGCATTCTTGTTTGGTAAGTATTTATGTACTCTCCAGTATTTTGCCTGTAACACTGACATATACTATGAAATGGCTGCTTCTATGTTATCATTTTTAACATTCCTATCTCAGGTTCATTCCGCACAGGTTTAATGTAGCAGGAGTGTGGCAAATTGTAATCGCTACTAATTTGTAGTTATGCACGACGTCGCACACAATCTGCCACAGTCCTGAAAATGATCAGCTTCATTGTAGCGCTTAAAGGGAAATCCCAACAAGTGGATTCACCCTCCGAAAAGCACTACACTCTTGCAAGCAATCTGCAACAGTTCCAAAAAAGACCTGTGTGTTCCCATTGTTGCGGTTTCAGCAAAGTCCCTCCCCCTGGCTCTCTCCTCTGATCTTCCAGCGAAGCGATCACCATTTTTTTTTCTCAGAGCGAGCGGAGAGCAACGAACTGACGAGCCTTCAGTCTCCCAGCGAGGCTTCTCTGGCTGCAGTCCCTCCACAGAGCTGCTTTAAGTCACCAAGCACAACACAGCCCCGTTTGCAAGTTCCCTATATTTTCAGCCGAAAATCGCGCCCGTGCATGGGGGGGGATTTTTTTTCACTCGAGGGAGTGTGGCAACGATGAATCGCCAGCTCATACACCACCTGCCAGCTAGATGGGTCTCTCCGTTGCAACGAATCAACGCAGATTTGTTGCAACGTGTTTTTTTTTAAACCTGTCTTAAAGGGAAAGGGGCTTTTCGGGAGCATGATAGCGGCCGCCCATTGGCTGTTCATTTGAGTGACGGACAGGGGCGGGACAAAGCACAGAAAAAACTGCTTCCTGGATAGCGATTTTTGGCAAGACCGGAAACCTGTGGGAAACAATTGCAACACTACTGAATTCAACTACAAAGGCAGGTATGCATAACGCCAAATTCCATTATTTTAAATTCCAGAATTGCTTAGTGTAAACAATTGGCCACATTGATTCTTGTGCGGAATGGGCCTCAGTCACCCCTTGTGTACTATGAATTTTCCATGGCTAAATTCAAACAAGCATTTAAGGAAATGACAGACTTGGTTTCTTGTTGTTTCAGCATGACCTAAGTATCTGAATGTTTTGAAATGTGACAGATTCACAGTATGAATGTGACTCCTCATTTCCTGGTACAAACTCTATGAAGGTTCTTAGGAGCTGAAGATTTCAGCGCACATCTCTGATAGATCTGAACATTCAAATAGTGGCCTCAAATAGTGGCCTCAGCAAATGTAGCCAGGGACACCATCAAGACACCAAAACAGAATTTGAGTCCAATGGCACCTTTAAGAACAACAAGGATTTATTCCAGGTTGAGCTTTCATGTGCAAGCGCCATTAGACTCAAATATTGTGCTATTTCAGATCAACACAGCTATCCACTTCAATCCATCAAGACACCAGTCGCTATTACTTGAGCTGCTCATCTGAATCCACATACAGCTCATTCCTAGTACAAGGTTGGCATGTGAGGGTAGAAGGAAATTTACCTGCAGTGGGCCTTGTGACCTTTATTGTTGTTGTTTTGACTTCTCTAGGTACCATGGGACTAGTGCAAAGGGAAACAAACAGAGCTGTCAACCAAGGAAATGCTAAATATGGTATGATGATGAGATTAACTGGCAGTGTCTAGACCTGTTGCAGCCAGGCAGAGAGCATCACATTTGTGCATCTGCAAGGCTTCTTGCAAGGGTGGGATGGTGAAGCACAGCACGTGTAGACAAGGCACTTATGAATAATTCACTGAGAGAAAAGTTCTCCTACTGGGACTAGCTATTTCGATTCATGCTATTTATTTTGGGAAGAATAAAAAATAAAAGGAGCAGCACAGTCACAGTAGGCAACTGGCAGATACGAGCAACATTTCAACGACATGTATCCCTGCAAACCAAAGCTGGTTTGCTGGTTCTTGTTATGAATTGTTGACTGGATGGCAATGACAAAGAGCAAGAAGATTAATTCACAAATCGACTCCATGCTGCTTTCCCCGTCAGTCTGCCCACATCTGGTTCATGCTCAGTTACTTGCCTTTCACGGTCACCATTTTATGGGTCATTAATTGACCTGGTTGAATTTCTAGTGAAGCTGAGCACAGTGCTTCATGGGTATGTTTTTCTTACGGTCATTGATTGCACCTCAAAGGAGCCATTGTAATCTGGGGGGGGGGATTCTCCCCAAATCCATCAGGACGTCAAAATTAGTACTGACTGTATCTGCTCATTTCCTCACTTCAGGGAGAAAGAAGAATGGAAGCAAATGGGCCCTTAGTGTCATTTCACAATAAGGTTTTTTTTTAAGTCAAATTCAGCAGCAGTGACACTTTGGTGTCCTCCAGGAGCTGCTTCTTTAAAGTATGACACTCCTGTGACAGTAGGAAGAGCAGTAGCTGAAGATGCCTCTACCTCAGGTTTGGATAATGAGCCAGAAGAGTTTTTGAGAGAATGGGACCCCAAGGAGTAGAAGTGACCAAGTTCTCCTCCTGTAGTTTTACCTTTCATCATTTTATCTGACATTTTTTTGTTGAAGATGAGCAGCCTATGGCAATGAACCAATGATATTAGACTCCACAGGCAAGAAAGGGGCAGGTGGATTTTTTTCCTAAGTGTATATATGGGGAAAGGTAGCTGACAAGATTGTGAGTGTCAGGATTTGCCCAACAGAATTGGTGCATGAATGGTAAGGGCTGGAGGAGATTCACATATGGAAAAGAAATAGAGACAAGAGTAGATTACTAGCAGTGCAACCCTAAACGGAGCCACACTTTTCTCGACCCATTGACTTCAGTGGTAAATATTTAATAAATATTCAGAACAAGATTTGAGTCCAGTGGCACCTTTAAGATCTTGATTTAAATTTTGTTTGTCTTAAAGGTGCCACTGGAAATCTTTGTTCTGCTGCTTCAGAATTTTAAAGAAGCACTTTTGGGAACAACTGACAAACGCAAATCCAAATTATTTGAATGATGTTGTGTAGCAAATTCATTTCACTAGTTGCTAAGCAACTGGATGCACTCCCCCTATGACTTCCAGTTCATGGTTGCCAACCTCCATGTAGGGCCTGGAGATCTCTCATAATTATATCTGATCTCTGGATGACAGAGATCAGTTCCCCTGGCGGAAACTGTGGCTTTGGAGGGTCGCCTTTCTGGAACTAGACCTTGCTAAGATTTGTTTGTTTGTCTGTTTATTGTGTTTATATACCACCCTTCCCTGAGGCTCAGGGCAGTTAACATAAAACGTATAAACAATACAAGAAACAATCCATAACATATAAATAACCATAGCATTAATACTACTAACTGATAATTGTAACCATAACAGTGCAAACCGTGCAATAGGTCCAGGAGCAGAGCACATTGATGGATTGCTGGGAGGGAGGGAGCAGGGGGCCTGCAGATGTCGTTGGTTACGCCTGGTCTCAACCAGATGCGTGGTGGAAGAGCTCCCTTTTGCAGGCCCTGCAGAACTGTTTTAGCTCTGTCAGGGCCCTGATCTCCTCCGTGAGCTCATTCCACCAGGTGGGGGCCAGGACAGAGATGGCTCCATGAATAAGGAGGAGTCCAGGATCACTCCCAAGTTCCTTGCCAAAGGTGTGATGATAAGTTGCACCCCAGCAAAGGTGGGTAGGTGCACTTCCTGACCTGTCTCCTTCCCACCCATCCACAGGACCTCCGTCTTGGGGGGGTTGCAGTTCAGGTGACTCTGTTCCAACCATCCAGCCACTGCTTCCAAACATCTAGCTAATGTATCTGGGGGGGGGGGGGTCTGGGTCCATGAGGAAATAGAGCCAGTGTCATCCGCATATTGGTGACAACCCAGCCTCTAACTCTGAACCAGTTGTGCCAGAGGGCACATATAGATGTTGAACAATGTAGGGGAGAGTACCATCTCTTGAGAAATCACAGGGGAGATGGAAGAAGCACAATTACTCCCCCCACACAGCAACCCTCTGCGTCCAGTTCCAGAGAAAAGAGCACAGCCAAGGAAGGGATGGCCCCTGTATCCCAGCCCCAACAAAGTGCTGAGCCAGTAGCTCATGTTTGACTGCATCAAATGCGGCTGACAGATTTAACATCTCAAGTAGGGTTGAGCTAGTTTTGTAGTTTGGTATTCATTCTCAGGAAGACACAGGCACCCAATTAAGGACTGGGTGGAACAGCCATTTTGTTTGAGAATCTGAAGCAGCCTTTTTCCTGTGTGTGTGTGTTTTTGATGTCAGCTTGCGTCCCATACAATCTGCTTGTGGATTTGAAAGCAAAGCAAATATTACAAAGGGCCCACAAGGCTTCAGTGTTCTCTCATCCATAAGAAATGTAACTCTGTAGCACCTCAGTGTTCCTAGATTGTGTACCACCTGGGGAAGTATGAAACGGTAGTAATACCAATATTGTCATGAATGCAGAGAGACAATTCCAGCAGACTGTGTAAATGCATAAACATTAATAAATGATTGTATGCTAGGACTTGCTGCTTAGCCAAAAATATCCTTTAGGTCACATCTCTTAATCAAATGCTACACAAGCATATTGCCACAGTGTCACAAGTATAACTCCATAACTGTATTTGTCACATCCATTTTACATGCTGGAAAGAACTGCTGTGATTTACAAACCAATTGTAAGGCTCAAAGGCAGCACATGACAGACACCAGAACAGGGCCAGCACTGCTCATCAGTATCCCAGGACCATTCATCAAAGGACAGAAATGCCAACAAGCTGCGGAGCAGAAAGCACAGCAATTGCACAGTCCTGCTGCAGCCTGCATATCACTGGGACTGGAAAGATCAGGATGGCAATGGAGCCCCACTCCACTCGAGACACACCCCTAAGGCTGCCCAGTTCTACGACAGCACTGGAGTTACTCCAGGGCAGAGTCTGCACTTACTTTGTTTATTCCATTGTAAATCCTGTTGAATTCAGATCGATTTGAACTCGGGTCTTCCTCTTTCCCTCCCTCCCAATTGAAACAGGAAAGTGTTCTGCACGTGGTTAGGGTAGGTCAGAATGGGAGGGGAGCCAAGCTTCTTTCTTTCTGTTCTTGAAGGGGGGGGGGAGAGGAGCCAAGCAGGGAGCTTCTTTCTTTTCTTGGAGGGGGAGGGAGAGGATGGAAGAAGGCAGAGGAGGGGGAAAAAATCCAAGACCGACTGAAGTTGAGAGAAATTAGGGACTTCTCCTTTAAGGCAAGCTTGTCACATGACCAGATTTGGCCAATCACGGGTTCTCTACCACGCAGCAAAGCCCAGATTCAAAACAGCCTGCTTTCTTAATCCAGATTTCATAAATATTAAGCATTAAAAGCACTCTAAGATATTGCACAATAAAGGTAGGGTCACTCCGGATCAATCCTTCTTGCTGAAGAAGGAAAATTTAAATCGCCCCAAATCAAAATGGAAATTGCATTCTGTGTAGACAGCAGGGACTGAATCGACCTGGGATTGGAATAAAAGCTCCATGCAGTTTACACCCAGGGTAGCCCCAGCAGGACTTGGCACTGGTGTACCTCCATAGACCTCCCATTTATGAAGACATCTTCAGGATATGCTGATGTTGAGGTTACTTGCCATCCTAAACCATTCACAGACAAGGCCTAGGATGGCACTGCGAGCAGGGCTGCCAACCCCCAGATGGAGTCTGGGGTTCTCCAGACTACAGAGTTCAGTTTCCCTGGAGGAAATGGGTGCTTTGTGTGGCATTATATCCTGCTGAAATCCCTCCCTCCACAAATCCTTCCCTCTCTGGACACGACCTCCCCAAAAAAATATTTCCAGGAATATCCCAAACAGGTGTTGGCAACCTTAAATATTTGTTGAATTTAAAACCAAAATTGAACTCTGGTGCTGGAGTAGACTCTTGCGAGTCCCTTGGACTGCAAGGCGAACAAACCGGTCAGTCCTAGAGGAGATCAACCCTGACTGCTCTTTAGAAGGCCAGATCCTGAAGATGAAACTCAAATACTTTGGCCACCTCATGAGAAGGAAGGACTCCCTGGAGCCTAATGCTGGGAGCGATCGAGGGCAAAAGAAGAAGGGGACGACAGAGAATGAGGTGGCTGGATGGAGTTACTGAAGCAGTAGGTGCAAATTTAAATGGACTCCGTGGAATGGTAGAGGATCATTGTCCATGGGGTCGTGATGGGTTGGACACGACTTCGCACCTAACAACAACAACAAAAACCAAAGTAGAAAATGGGAAGAATTCACAAGAATTGCCTCCTGCATGTCAACTAACATGGAAACATGGGTGTTATTCAGTGGGGGCACTATGTCAGAACTTGATCGCAGTCCTTCACAAACCCATCTTACCCTGGTAGGGTATGATACACTTCATTACAATTCATAACCCAACAAGGTGGTTTAGGACTGAAAAGCAACACAGGAATCCAGAGTATAGCAGCAGAAGGGAAGTATCATACAAGAGAGAAAATAGACCCTGCACTTCTTTGTTTCAGTTTTTAAAATTTAAAATGGAGTCAGTCTTCAAATGACAAGGCACTTCCATAGTTCTGAGGTAGGTGACCGGGTGAAAGGAGATACCACCTGGTGTTTCCTGAATGCACACCTCTGTGCTTGCTTTGGTGTGGGTTGAGGAAAAGGCTAGGTTTGCCATCCTCCAGACAGGCCTGGACATCTCCCAAAATTACAATTGATCTCCAGACTACAGAGATCCGTTTGTCTGGAGAAAATGACTGTTTTGGAGCGTAGACTCTGTGGCACTGCACTCTGTTGAAGTCTCTCCTCCCTTCCAAACCCCACCCTCCCAGGGCTTCACCTAGGTAGCCAGGTCCCCCCTGGCTACTGACAGGAGATGGGAGGTAGGGTTGCCAGATCCAGATTGGAAGAGTCGTGGAAATTTGAAGAAGGAGCCTGGGGAGGACAGGGGCCTCAGTGGGGTTCAATGCCACAGAGTCTACCCTTTAAAGCAGCCATTTTCTCCAGTGGGATGCATCTCTGTAGTCTGGAGATGCGCTGTAATTCTAGGGGATTAGGCTGGCAATCCTACCACCTGAATGTATCTTGAGGCATAGGTCATGTGTGCAGGGTTATCATTTTTCAGTCCAACTCTGGGGACAAAAAAGAGACTCCTCCAGGGCGTATGTAGCTTCCCCTTCTCATTTTGTACGCAACCTTGACTCAGACATACTCTATGAGCTTCATGGCTGAGTGGAGTCTCCCCTCCCCGTTAGAAGAAATTCAGCCTGCTGGTTTCATATGCAAACTTGTCCATACTAATTAAGTAAAGTAAGTGAAGGACAGAATATAAGAACAATTAGGGGCATGCCCCTCTTCTGTGATATATTGCATAGTAGCACGTGAGGGTGCTGCATGAGAATTCAAGTCTATAGTCACCTTTCTGTGCATCACTGCATGATTCTTTGGTCCATGGGAAAAGTTAAGCTGCATAAATGGAGAAATTCAATCGAAGTCACATTATTTTTAAAAAGGTTTTCTCTGCAAGGGACTTAGGAAAAAAATCTTAATTTTAAACACTGTCTCTTGCAAACTTAGAGCCACAGACCCAGTTTTAAAAGCCCCCCTGGAGGCTTCACTCCAACCACCCCGTTCAGTTAGAAGGGATGGAGCTGATGCTTTCCGGAACGAGGAGGGAAGGAACAGCCATGAGCTTTAATCTCATCGAGCTGAATCAGAAAACTTAATCGAGCCCTGCTTGACCCTGAAAACAAGATTAGGTGTTTATCTCATCTGAACACAACATGCTCTGAAGAAGCATCTCTGGAACTGGGATGCTTAAATCAACCTTTGATAAAATGGTAACCCAGAGGGCAGCTTCCTCTTCATGCCTTGTCTGGCCTCTTGCAGAAGCTCTGACTTCACCTCTACATTAGCCAGCGTGATAGGAAGGCACAGAGGGGGGGAAATGTCACCATTTTATTCTATTTCACAGTACTACTCACTTTCTCTACTGACAAGCCCATGAATTAAGCAAGGCCGTAAAGGGGAGGGGGTATGTGCAAGTGTAGCTCTGAGAAGAATAATGGTGGCATAAAAAGCATTAAATTATAAATAATTAAAATTCAACTTTTAAAAACAAAACTCCCAAAATGTAAAGATTCTGAGCTACTGTTGATGTAGAGCATAGTAGAGTTCATCTGGGCAGGTGAGTAGACATGAATGGAGCAGGGAAGATTAGGGAAGCTGAGACCAGTTTTGATGTCACATTCTGTAAGTCCTTGAAGGAAACTGAGCTAGGGTCTGAAAAGTGGCTTCTAAAGCAGGTAAGTCCATTGTCTGCTATGTTGTCTGTCAACACACAGACACCATAATTGCCAATATGATGCAGTCTCAGGATGGGATACAGCAGTGGTTCTCAACCTTCTTATGCCACGACCCTTTAATACAGTTCCTCATATTGTGGTGACCTCCAACCATAAAATTATGCAAGTGTTCTTTCACAGAAATTAAATTGAAACTGACTAATGGCATGAAGATCCATTGTTCATGATTGTATATAAATTGTTTTTCCCCCCAGGGTTTCTCCGTTCTCCGCCTTTTGTCCCACCATGCCGATCTCGCTCTTTTCCACTGCTACAGACAGACAAATGCTCTATCTTGATCTACCCTGCAAGGCTGTTGTGTGGATGGTGTTCTCTCGGCCAAGCTGCTTGCCCTGCTGCAACCCCTGTGAAAGGGTCATTCGACCCCCAAGGGGGTCCCGACTCCCAGGTTGAGAACCACTGGGATAGAGAGACCTGCGTTTGAATACTGAACCATGATACATACTGGGTTATTTTTGACTGGCAATTCTATTTTTTCCCCCACTCAAGCACATTTCTTTCAGAAGCCCCATTTACAATAGATTTGTTTCTTTTTACTGGCCTATAATCAGGGGAGGAGCATTACAAAAGTTTTTTTTCCCCCTTCCCTTTTCTGTATATATTCTTTTATGCCCTGCTTTTCACTTCCCAAAGGAGTCTATTGTTGAGGCCAGGGCTGTTAAGATCTGAGCTCCCCTCACCTGACCAAGTAAGATCTGGCTACCCCATTAAGTCCTCGAGGTGTCTTTTTATTCTCTATGAGCAGGGATGGGGTTGGGTTTTAGTCTGCTGACAACTTTTTTCCATTTTATTGTTTGAGGTTGTTTTTAAGGGGGTTTAATGTGAGGTTTTATCTATTGTTAACTGCCATGGGCTGGTTATTGGAGCAACGGGATATAAATTGAATTATAAATACATATAAATAAAACCACTTAGAAGCACCTTTCCCTTCCTCTCTCTCTCCAAAGCAGACACCCTGATAGGTTGGACTGAGAGAACTGCTCTGTGAGAATTGCTATAAGAGAACTGTGACTAGTCCAAGATCACCCAGCTGGCTGCATGTGGAGGAGTGGGGAATCAAACCTGGTTCTCCAGATTGGAGTCCACCATGGTAGGCAATAATATTCATAACTCTCAATGTGAGAAGCCTTATTGAAGATTGTTCTTGTTACAGCATGGTGGGCTTGTTACACCATGGTGGGCTGTTGTTTTTGCCCTAGGTACAGTCTATGGGTTGAGGCTGTACAAGCTAAGCATTTGATCTCAGTCCAACACTCTAATCACTAATCACTATACCATACCAGGCATAGATGTTGACATTTTTTAAAGATATTAAAGAACACATTAAATGGCATGTCATCAATGCTGGGGAGTTTTCCACTTGCAGGTGCAGGGAAAGGAGACAGCTCTTCCGCCAGGGAAAGGAGACAGCTATATAGGGGGGAAATTATTAATTATTAATTAACTTAGGTGATTGGGAGGTGGGGAGGGAGTAGAAGAAGTCAGCACCAGTGTCCTACATAGTGCTGAAATGGAATATATAATTCATAATATTGAGATCTCATGAGAGTACATTTTTAGATTTTTGTGTCAATTTTGGCATTTATTATTATTATTATTATTATTATTATTATTATTATTATTATTATTATTATTATTAGATTTATAGCCCACCCTTGCGGCTCGTGGCGGGTAACTATATCACAAATCCACATTAAAACCCCATAAAAACAATAATAACATTGCCAATATTGCCGGCATGGCAAGAACAGCAGCTCAACTTCCCCCCTCCCTTCCACTACTAGCGAGTGGAGAGGAGGTCCTGATGATGTTTTGCTTCGGGTCCAGAACCCGAGTCCCCGGGGGAGGCATAGATCTATTATCAGGCCCGGCCTCAACCATAAACCTGGCGGAAGAGCTCCGTCTTGCAGGCCCTGCGGAACGTTGAAAGATCCCGCAGGGCCCGCAGCTCTCCTGGGAGCATATTCCACCAGGTCGGGGCCAGGACCAAAAAGGCCCTGGCCCTGGTCGAGGCCAGGCGTGCTTCCCTAGGGCCGGGAACGACCAACAGGTTTTCACCCACAGAGCGCAAGGCCCTGCGAGTGGCATAGGGCGATAGGTGGTCCCTCAGGTATGTGGGTCCCAACTTGCGTAAAGCCTTGAAGGTTAGAACCAGAACCTTGAACCGGATCCGGGCAGCAATTGGCAACCAGTGCAGCTGTCTCAGCACTGGCTGGATGTGGGCCCTCCAAGATGTGCCAGTGACGACCCTAGCAGCTGCGTTTTGCACTAGCTGAAGTTTCCGGATCAAGGACAAGGGAAGGCCCGCGTAGAGCGAATTACAGAAATCTATTCTGGAGGTGACCGTTGCATGGATCACTGTGGCTAAGTGTTCGGGGGACAGGTAGGGCGCTAGTAGTTGGGCCTGGCAAAGGTGGAAAAACGCCTGGCCCACTACTTTTTTGACCTGCGTCTCCAAAGTCAGGGAGGCGTCAATGGTCACACCCAAGTTCCTGGCCTGGGACGTGATGGTGAGTTGCGTCCCTGCCAGGGTGGGTAAGCACGCTTCCTGGTCCTGCCCCCTACGTCCCAGCCACAGGACCTCCGTCTTGGAGGGGTTGAGTTTCAGGCGACTCTGCTTGAACCATTCTGTCACTGCTTCCAAACATCTGGTGAATGGTTCCGGGGGGGAGTCCGGGTGGCCATCCATGAGGAGATAGAGCTGGGTGTCATCAGCGTACTGGTGGCAACCCAGTCCAAAACTCCATACCAGCTGGGCCAGAGGGCTCATAAAGATGTTGAATAATGTAGGGGAGAGGACCGCGCCCTGAGGGACCCCACAAGGGAGTCTATAGGAATGCGAGAACTCATCTCCCACTGCAACCCTCTGGGTCTGGTCCTGGAGAAAGGAGCGCATCCAGCGTAACGCTGTGCCTTGTATCCCCGTGCCGGCAAGGCGGTGGACCAACAGCTCGTGGTCCACGATGTCGAAAGCGGCCGACAGGTCCAGAAGAACCAGCACTGCTGACCCGCCCTTATCCAGCTGGCGACAGAGGTCATCCAACAGGGCGACCAGCACCATCTCCACCCCGTGGCCAGGTCGAAAGCCAGACTGATATGGATCGAGTGCCGAAGTTTCTTCCAAGAATGCCAGGAGCTGGTCTGCCGTGGCCCTTTCAACCATCTTGCCCAGGAACGCCAAGTGCGACACTGGGCGATAGCTGGCAGGGTCCCGCGGATCCAGCGTAGATTTCTTCAGGAGAGGGTGAACCACTGCCCCCTTCAGCTGCTCAGGGAACTCCCCGGACTCCAGGGAGAGGTTGATAATGTCCCTGAGCTGGCCTCCTATCTTCTGGCCGCCTCCTTTGAGGAGCCATGATGGACAGGGGTCAAGGGGGCAAGTGGTCGCCCTAACCGAGCCTAGCAACTTGCCCACTTCAGATAAAGAGAGCCGTCTGAAGCCATCAAACGTCACCTCCAAAGGAGGCCAACAGGCCTCCAGTTCGTTTACTGTATTAACTGTGGTGGGAAGATCATGGCAGAGAGACGAGATTTTGTCCACAAAATAGCTCGCAAATGCCTCATGGCCGAGTTCCAATTTGCTATTATTTTGGCGCCCCTCAAGGGCGGTAAGACATCTAACTACCCTAAATAATTGGGCCGGGCGAGAGCTTGCGGACGCGATTTCCATGGCAAAAAATTCACGTTTTGCCACTTTCACCGTCATCTCATATGCCCTCATAAGCGTGCGATAAGATGTTCTCGTAGCTTCGTCGCGAGTCTTCCGCCACACTCACTCCAGTCGTCTCACTTCCCTTTTCTTCTCCCATAGCTCCCCGGTGTACTAGGGAGCCCGTTTGAGTCGAGGGCAGAGAGGACGTTTAGGGGCAATCTCATCTATAGCAGCTGTCAGGCGGGACTGCCAGTCTGCCACCAAAGCCGCTAGTGGGTCGCCAGGAGGCATCGGGTCCCGCAGAGCATTCCGGAATCCAATTGGATCCATAAGTCTCCGTGGGCGGGCTAGAATGCGCCCGCCGCCCAACTGGGGAGAGGGTGGTATCCTGAGCCGGGCCCGCAGGGCATAGTGGTCTGACCACGGCACAGCTAGAGTTGTATCCAGATCCACCTCTATCCCAGCGCCGAAAATCAAGTCGAGTGTGTGGCCGGCGTGATGGGTGGGCCCGGCAACAAATTGCGAAAGCCCCAGTGTCGCCATGGATGACACCAGGTCTCCGCCATGGACTGAAGGGGGCGCGTCCGCATGGACGTTGAAGTTGCCCAGGATCAGAAGCCTGGGATACTGCAACGCCCAGGCGGCCGCCGCCTCCAGTTGCTCAGCAACTGCAAAAATACTGCCAAATTGTTTTTTTTTTCAGGCAAAGGTGGGAGGAGCCTCCATGGATGACTGATGAAACTCTTAAATTGCTAAAAGATAGATGAGGAGTAAAGGGTGAGAGAAACATAATCAATAGTCTAAATGCAGCATTCCAGTGACTCACACATTGAGATGAGAACTAGTATAATAGCCAATATAAAGGAAGAGAGGAGGATTTATTCCAGAAGATCCAAGAAATCCAAAGGAAATTTAACCTGTTAGGCATCCTGAATGATCAATATGAAAATACATTAACTGAATAGAACAAAATAAAGATTAGAACAAAAGACTGAACTATATAGAATAGTTGAATGATGAACTATTACATCCAATAGAATCTTTTGAAGAAAAACTTACAGTTTTAGAAAGTGAAGTGAGAGCAGCACTGAGAGCTATTGGGAGAAATAAATCACCAGGAGTAGATGGGATATCCATAGAGTTATTTCAAGCCACAGAAATGGAATCTGCCAGAATCTTAACAAGATTGTGCCAACAAATGTAGAAAACAAAACAATAGCCTACAGCATTCTCATCCAGAGCTTTGTGAAACCCTGGAGTTTCTTGATGGCCCTGGAAAGGTTTCCCAAATGGGTGGGAATTAATTCATTTTAATATTTTTAAAAATTTGCTTAACATTTATCTAGTGATATGACCATATATCATATCATAAACTCAACAATGGCCACAGGATTGGAAAAGGTCAGTTTACATTCCAATCCCAAAGAAGGGCAATGCCAAAGAATGTTCAAACTACCGCACCATTGCACTCATTTCTCAAAGTTATGCTCAAAATCCTACAAGCTAGGCTCCAGCAATATGTGGACCGAGAACTTCCAGAAGTACAGGCAGGATTTCGAAAAGGCAGAGGAACTAGAGATCAAATTGCCAACATACGCTGGATCATGGGGAAAGCTAGGGAGTTCCAGAAGAACATCTACTTCTGCTTCATTGACTATGCTAAAGCCTTTGATTGTGTGGAGCACAACAAATTGTGGCAAGTTCTTAAAGAGATGGGAATACCAGAGCATCGTATTTGTTTCTTGAGAAACTTATATGCAGGTCAAGAAGCAACAGTGAGAACTGAACATGGAATCACTGATTGGTTCAAATTTGAGAAAGGAGTTCGGCAAGGCTGTATGCTGTTGCTTTGCCTATTTAACTTGTATGCGGAGCACATCATGAGAAAGGTGGGGCTAGAGGAGTCACAAATTGGGATCAAGATTGCAGGGAGAAATATCAACAACCTCAGATATGCAGATGATACCACTCTAATGGCAAAAAGTGAAGAGGAGAGTGCAAAAGTTGGCTTGAAACTCAACATCAAGAAAACGAAGATCATGGCATCCGGCCCTCTCAATTCTTGGCAAATAGATGTGGAAGGAATGGAGGTAGTGACAGATTTTATTTTCCTGGGCTCCAAGATCACTGCAGATGGGGACTGCAGCAAAGAAATTAAAAGACGCTTGCTCCTGGGGAGGAAAGCTATGGCAAATCTAGACAGCATCCTAAAAAGCAGAGACATCATCCTGTCAACAAAAGTGCGTTTAGTCAAGGCTATGGTCTTCCCAGTTGCACTGTATGGCTGTGAAAGTTGGACCATAAGGAAGGCTGAGCGTCAAAGAATTGAGGCTTTTGAACTCTGGTGCTGGAGAAGACTCTTGCAGAATCCCTTGTTCGCAAGGCGAACAAACCGGTCAGTCCTAGAGGAGATCAGCCCTGACTGCTCTTTAGAAGGCCAGATCCTGAAGATGAAACTCAAATATTTTGGCTACCGCATGAGAAGGAAGGACTCCCTGGAGAACAGCCTAATGCTGGGAGCAATCGAGGGCAAAAGAAGAAGGGGACGACAGAGAATGAGGTGGCTGGATGGAGTCACTGAAGCAATAGGTGCGAACTTAAATGGACTCTGGGGAATTATAGAGGACGGGAAGGCCTGGAGGATCATTGTCCATGGGGTTGCGATGGGTCGGACACCTAACAACAACAACAACAAATGACCATATATGGATAACTTGACCTGCCCCCCCTCCCAAATGGCCAATGATGGGCCTGGGGTGGGTGGAAAGGGGATGGCCCCTGGGTGGGCATGTACACAACAATGCTTCCCAACCATATTCTGCATGATTGTATCACTTCTTGGGTTTCCTGAAGCCTGAAGAATGTTTCAGGGGTTTCTCAATGGTAAAAAAAAGTTGAGAAAGGCTGGCCTACAGACTGGAAACTGTCATTTAACATGAAGGAAAAGATCCTTAAGAGTAAGGATGTGTCACTAGTGACCAAGATCAAGTTAATTCATATCTTAGTATTCTCTAGTACTAAGGACAGGTGTGAAAGTCAGACAATGGAGATGACAGGAGGAAAGCTAATTCACATGACATGTTGGAGGTATGTTCTTTGGATATCATGACCTGCCAAAAAGACAAATAAGTAGGTTCTGAATCAAATCAGGCCTGAACTCACCCTAGAAGTTAAAATGACTAAACTAAGGCCATCATACTTTGGTCATATTATGAGAAGGTAAGAGTCACTGGAAATGACAATAAGGTTAGGAAAAAGTCAAAGAAGTCAAAAGCAGCAGGAAAAGAGATTGATGACTCTATGAAGGAAGCCACAGTCCTTAGTTTGCAAGACCTGAGCCAGGTTATTAAAGATAAGATGTTTTTGAGGATATTAGATCACCTTAAATTGGAAACGACTTGACTGCATTCAACACACGGGGATTGGTTAGTTGGTCAGTGGCAGAAAGGGAAAAGAAAGGGAAGAGGTTATGGCTGTCAGGAGAAGGAAAAAGGAAATAGTGTGAGAAGATGGAAACATGGGGGGAATGAGATGTTCCCTGCAAGTCATTATGGTTCCCATGTTTGCACTGCTTTATTAAACTACACTTCTCCCAACAAGTCTACAAAGTGTATCTGTTCTCCCAAATTGTCTGAAAAGCATCCAGAAACAGCTTTTAATTTCTCCAATTTTGACTATGGGAAGGAAGGCAGTATGGTATAGCCGGATTTCATCAGAACAAGCAGGGTGGGTACTTGGACAGGAGACCACCAAAGAACTCTGCAGAGGAAGGCAATGGCAGACCACCTCTGCTTAATCACTCGCCTTGAAAACTCTTTGTCGGGATCATCATAAATCAGCTGCTGCTTGATGGCAGTTAGGTACATAATTTTGCCTGCATTGGATGAGAGGAAGGATGGTACAATAAATGGCAATGGGAGGGTGGTATTTAATAAAACTGTGTCGTGGTTCCACTTTGTTGCATGCTACATGCTGTAACTCTCACTTGCCATCAATACAGGGAAAACCGACTCAGCCTTCTACATTTTCTCCTCACCCCCACCTTGTCAAATGAGTATTTCTACGTTTCTAAACACTTGCCAGTCTATGAACTGGCACTTCTTTTCAGCTAAGAATATGTCAGCTCCCCTCCTCCCATATCATATAAGGAAATCAGTTACAAGTAAGTTGTTTCTAAAACCCAAGGCAATGTGGTGTGGGTGGATGTCCCAGTGCTACTCCAGGCGATGTGAGTGATAAAGATTAGGAAGCTACAGTTATATTAGCAACTGCAAAGTGGAGTAATATAGACAAAAACAAAGACCTGGAAAATGAGGTGTCTGGAGGCTCTGGTGGACTGGCTCAAGCAGAGTCATCTGAATCCAGCCAGGACAGAGGTCCTCTGGCTGGGCCGGCATGATGAGAGGAAGATGGTGAGAATACCAGCTCTTGATAGGAGCCAACTGACACTTGCGCCTTCAGCTAGTTCCTTCTTGTCAGTGGAGGCCTGGCATTTTCCCATCTATGCCAGACACAACAACTAAATCAGAGTCCAGTAGCACCTTTATGACCAATTAAGATTTATTCAGGGCATGAGCTTTCGAGTGCAAGTACTCTTCGTCAGATTTTATTGTGCTACTTCAGAACAGCACGGCTACCCTTTTGAATCTATCCTTATAGAAGACACAACAGCTGACAACCTACCTCTCAACACCTGATCTAGCCATGGTGATCCATGCAATGATCACCTCGAGGCTAGACTTCTGCAACTGCAGCTGCACGGGTCCTTGTGGGAACCCAGTGTGGGACGCACATGTCACAGATGCTTGCTCAACTGCATTGGCTCCAGATTGGAGATGGGATTAGATTTATTTGTTTATTTATTTGATTGTTTGTTTGTTTGGATTTTTATACCGCCCTTCCATATGTCTCTGGGCAGTTTACAGAAAACATTTTGGAACATTTACATGGAACAGTATCAGTATAAATATAACAATATAATCTGTAAACCGCTCTTGTGGAGCAGTAGAAATAAAGTGGTAAGGGCACTGTGGATGGAGAAAGGGGCAGGGCCAGTCCGTGATAAAAACTCGGAGGGCTCACTTGGGAGCTGCGAAGCGGCTCCTGATTGGCTGCTTGCCTCGGTGTGCACTGGAGGCTGAGGGGCCTCCTCCGGGAGTGCCAGAAAGGCACCCCTTGCCACCAACCAGACAACTCGGGAGGCGCCCTGCGCCTTCAGAGCCATCTTCCCCCCACACTGCCCTTACTGGCCTCCTTGCCACTGCCACAGTCACCCACCCGCCATAGCCAGCCTGGTAGAGGTGGCTGGAAGTCGAGGGGGTGGCCGGGGGGGCCGCCCACCCCTCCTGAGCCACCCACCATGCCTGGAGGCAGCCCGGGGCCGGGAGCCTTCTTGCCCAGCAAAGGGCAGCCCCGCCGCGTCGCTGACACGCTGGGCCTCTCCCTTTGCTGCCAGCGAAGCCCTCCAGCCACCTGCAAGCTGCCCGCCCAAACCGACATGCTGACGACCCAGAGGAGCCCTGCCAATGGACAACGCTACACGGAAGGTAAGCCCACGCGTGGCCTACCCTTTCATTTGCACCCAGGGGGCCCTGCGCCCCGCCCCCAGACAGTGGGACTGCCAGACAGTTATTCCGCCAGGCCCATGACTGAGGCCAGGAACATAACATCTATAACACCAAATTGGCTGTCCCCCCTGGGGAAACATCTGCGGGAAGAGGGAAGATCCATCAACCTAAAGAATGAAGCCTCCTCAGAGATTTAAATTTAATCAGGCAGATGAAAGTAAACACTGTAGAATTATTTAACTGTTTTGACTAATTTAATACAATATGAGCTTTTAACCTTATTTACTTGATGTTGCCCACCCTGAGTCTCATGGGAAGGATAGGTTAGAAAAATAAAGTCATTGTTGTTGTTATGCATTGGGAATTTTTTTGCCAGGAAAACAACCACAAATATTTCTACTCAGACTGAATTCCCTTTATACATTCCATATACTTCATGCTTATGTCAGATGTGAATACAGATTAGATCATTTTTTCTGGGTTCCTGGACATAAAATGCTTCTTAGGGGACAATTAGTAGCATTTGAAAAATGCCATCTTTTAGTATAGAATATGAATTTTCAATTTAAATAAAAGTCCTTAGAGTTTTTCAGGAGCTTTCAATGACTGTTAGAATGCCATTTGTCAGGCTTGAGGAGGCTGTGCCCTTTTAAAAACATGACTGGTTAGATCGTCTCTGACTATTTACCCATAATTAGTGCTTCTTTAAAAATGGCACTCACAGATACTGAGGGGCTTTCCGCACCGGGATCCTTGTAGCAAATTGTTTGCTGAATGAAAAATCGCCATTTAAAATAGTGGAATTCGTCGTTATGCATACCTGCCTTAGTAGTGGAATCCAGTTGCGTTTCTATCGTTTCCCACAGGCTTCTGGTCTCGGCAAAAATCGCTAGAAAGGAAGCACTATTGCCGAGCTCGTCCCGCCCCTGGCCATCAAGCAGCCAATGGGCGGCCGTTAGCATGCTCCCAAACAGCCCCTTTCCCTTTAAGAAAGGTTTTTAAAAAAAAAACACACACACACGTTGCAACAAATATGTGTTGCTTCGTTGCAACGGAGAGACCCATCCAGCTGGCAGGTGTGTTTGAGCTGCCGTTTCATCGTTGCCACGCTCCCCCCGAGTGAAAAAAAAATCCCCCCCCCCTCACAGGCGCGATTTTCGGCCGAAAACAGTGTGAAAAATAAAGGGAAAATACATCAGCAAACGGGCTTCTCTGTTGTTTGTGCTTAGTGACTAAACAGTTCTGGGGAGGGACTGAAGCCGGGGAAGCCTCTAAACGGAGGCTCGCCGGTGCGTTGATCTCCGCTCGCTCGGAGAAAAAAAAAATGGCGATCGCTTCTCCGGAAGATCAGAGGAGAGAGCCAGGGGGAGGGACTTTGTAGAAACCACAACAATGGTAACACACAGAACTTTCCCGCTAGTGTTGCAGATTGGTTGCAGGAGTGTAGCGCTTTCCGGAGGGTGAATCCACTTTTGGGGATTTCCCTGAAAACGCTACAAGGAAGCGCTTTTTGCGGATCGGTTTCAGGTGTGTGGCAGATTGTCGTTGTGCATAATGGCAAATCAGTAGCGTTTTCAATTGGCAACCATTGTGCGATTTTGAAGGCGTGCGGAAAGCCCCTGAGTACCAGCATCTTTTGGCGGGTCAGGGATGGGGGGGGGTGCTCTCCCAGGACCTGAGTGGGGAATTGGTGTAAATTTGCATGACCTTATATATGAGTATTCACACTTACTCATTTACTGTTCCTGTTTTCACCTCAGCCCATTTATGGTTTGTTCTCTATACAGCACTCTTGTCTTAATCTGAAAAATTCTGGAATCTCCTTGGGGCAGGAATCTGTCTTTTTATTTCTCCGAAAAGCGTTATGCATAATATTCATAGTGAATAAGAAGGATTACATTATTTGTATATGCAAAAATTCCACAGCAATTTCTGTAATTCACCGATATCATTTCATGGGAGCAGGGTGTTGCTTTGAAACCCACGCTATGAACTCTTCACTCCTATTCAATGTACCATTATTCAGGTGAATGGCTCCATTAACATCACTCAGATAGGTCATTTCTGTCAGAAGTCAGTCATCATGATGAATTAAGATGTATCTCATTGTGTAAATGCTCATTCCATAACTAACTTGCTCACTGCACATATATTTCAAACTGACCCTTACATTTGGATGTCATTCCAGAGAGGGAAAAATCTATAAGCTGCAATACTAAATGAAAGGATGAATGAAGGGTAATCAAGAGTACATATGAACATAAGGTAAAAGTCAAGCCTGCAAAATTAGATTTTTTTCCCCCTAAAATCAACAGTTTTGTACAATACCACAGTGCCTTGATAGGCAATGTAGGTGCAAAAGGATTGTCTAGAAAATGTACTGTGAAACTTCAGCCGATTTATTTGATCCAGACAATGTTCACCAAACTACCAAGTCCCAGGTGAAGATATTATCAGCAAGTTGCTAACATTATAGGATTTTTCTCAAGCTAGTGCAGTCAGTGGGTGCAGATCCCACTAGCATTATCAGTTAATCTCACCTAAGTCTCTTCTTTACTACTGCCTCTGCTCCAAGTGGCTTTTGTCCATGTGTTTCCCCATTCTTGCTAGCTATTTGGTGGGCCAAAGGGACGGCATGCCCTCTTTTTCAACAGTGGAAACACAGGTGGGATCCAACCCTTCATGTCTGTGAGAGGAAAGTATGGAATGCTGCTGTGACAGCCACTGGCAAATCATATAGCTCTGGAAAAAGGTGTTCCTGGTAAACTGTGTCTATGTCAGTATGCAAAGGGGGATATACCTCGGGGCTCGGAAATACAGGGCTGCCATTGAATATAGGAGTACCATATGCAGATGCAGGGGGGGGGCAGACAAATTTCCATGATATTTTTTCCAGTTTTTCCCACAGGAAAATTGGAAAATTTGGGGGAACACTGGGAACAAACCCCATTATAAAATATTTTTCTTCTTATTATTATTATATATTTGTCTCTATTCTATATTTCTATCTTTATGGAAAAAATATAAAATATCTTTCTTATTTAAAATGAGTGCAATGCATGTTAAAAGCAAGGCATTTCACACTCAAAATGTATATAACATAGAAAGGTCCTAAGACAGAAAAACTGGGAAAATTCAGGGGAGTGCTGAGAACTGCTAGTACTTCCTACAATTCCCTTTGTTTAGCTTCTGCTTGTCAAAAAGTGAAGCAAACTCTTCAGATTTTGAAGTGAAGTCAAATGCTGGCAGTCTTGCTACAAGGGAATTGGCTAATGTAAATAATGTCTGCTGAAACAGCAAATCTCAATTTGCAGAGTTGTCCACAAACAGATTTCATGAGGACATACGCAGTAAATGTTACCTACTGAGAACAAGATGAAACATCTGCACGATGTGACATTTATTACTCTGCTTACGTGTTCATTGGAAAGGCAAACTGGTGCATATCTTTTATAAGGGGCAGACTGTTGCCTGGGGTATCAGGCAGGCAGGAGCCCTTAAAACCAAAATTTTTCAAGCAGGAAATTTCGCATTTTTTGTGTTATGAACAGAATTATATCAAAGGGCTTCATTTCCTTGGGTTTTTAAAAAGTCATCTGTGTGCATTTATTTATAATTTAGATCTAAGATTGCATTTATCCAAAGACTTTTCTTTGCCTTTGTTCCCAAACTGGAGCGTGGCGGGGAAGCTACCAAATGGCTGTAAGGATTCCATTTCCAGGTCTATTTGCCAAAGTTCCTTTATTTGGATCATTTTGGAAAGAACAGTCAAGCCAGATTAGAATGGCGTCTGCAAGGAACAGTGGCCATGTTCCCGCCATGCAAAATTCCTGCCCAACTTTGGACCATTTCTTCACATTCTCTATGTTTGATGTAGAGTAATGTTATAACCATTCTTGATTTCTGCATCTCCTCATGTTATGCAAGTACAGCCTGCGCTAAAAGACAATCCACTGCATCTGCTCCAGATGTTTTTTGCGATATTTGGGGAGTGGCTGATGAATGACACATGAGGCCTAAAATGATATCTTGCATCTCAGACTGAAGTTGAAGCTGCCAAATCCAGTTGTATAGTGAGAATACATATGCAGGCAAACCTAGGATGATGGGGTAGGGGTGGATTTTAGGAAGTTGGGGACTGCTTTGGTAGCCCAGAATAAGAGTATACTGCCTCTTTACAAAAATTATTCAGGGGGAAACACATAGGAATTCTCTTCTTTGAATGTGCTTGCAAAGAAGACCCTTTTAAAAATATTACAAGGCTTAAAGGCCTGACACATTCATGTTAATGGAAGTGCCACTAAATGGATGTGCTTTTTCACAGTGACAAATAACTCCTTGCGGGATCCATGTCATAAACAGAGACAGTCTCTGCTAGCTGTTTAAAAATCACTGTCTCAGGCAACAAAGCTTCATATTTTCACGTTGGAATTTTCATGTTCTCAGCATGTTAAATAATTTTAGTTAATTAGGAATTATACATGTGACTCATGGAGGCTAAAGTGAATATAGGTAGGTCCCCCTGAATACCTGACTTTGCAGAATGTTGCTGTCTATATTATTTATGGTAATAAAAATACCAGTACAAACACCTGTTAAAAACCATGTTAATACTAATTCAGCATCCAGCTGGTTGTTTGCTACAGGGGCAACTTCATCTGAAACTCTGTGAATCCATTTGACAAAAGGGGGGGAGGGATTGCTAACTAGGGGCCTTCTCAGATGTAGGGTCAATTAAATTAAAGTAATTTATAATTGAATACCAGATGTTACACTAAGGATTTATTTAATGCAAGGATTCATGTAAAATCTACATTGTAGATCCACTGGATGGTGTTGGGCAAAAGGGAAAAAAATAGTATCAGTACTCAAATATAAGGTTGTGTTGATTATGACCGATTCCCCCTCCCCTTTCTCTGCAGAACCCCACTAGGCTGTTCCTGAGGATCAACTCTCTGTTTCCATGGCTGAGTGGAGCAGGTCAGTGCCAGAGATACCAGCCTCGCTGAACACAATGAGATGTATTTTTGAGTAAACATTTACAGGGTTTCCCTGCAAGACTGCAATTCTACACATACTTACCTGGCAGCAAATCCCATTGAGCACGATGGGTCTAATTTATGGGCAGATTGCCATAGGATTGCACTGCACAGTTGCAGTGTATGGATGCTGATTTCTAAAAAACCGACATTGAACCATGGTCCTTTCTGCATGCAGTTTATTCTCAGTTTTCACTGAATTTGGGTCAGGATGACTTATTTCAAATGCCTTTATGTTTTTTTCAGAATTTTCTATGTATAGAGTCTGCATTAAAATTACAAGAATTATACAATTACAATTATAATAAAATAATTTAAAAATAATTAAAAAAAACTATTAGAAGAATCACAGTTTGCTTTTTTTGGGGTGGGGGGACAGACCATCCCATTTTGCTAGGGGTATGTTCATTGGAAGAAGGTGCTTTGATCTGTTGTGTTGTGCTGTTCACAGCACTCAGTTGGGAGGCATGCATGTGTGTGAGTGTTCATTCCTGTGCATTTGCACGCTTACTTATGGACCCACCCAAGGAATATTATAGCCCCATGGCTGTGCGTGTGTGACTGCTATTCCTTTTCTCTGTGACCCAAAGTATACACAAAGCTCTCCATCCTGCTGTTCTAGTATTAGTTGAATGTCACATTACTAATAACAGAGCTGGAATACCAATGCTGGTTGGATCAATACATGCCTCCCTGGCACAATGCCAACCTGAGAGTAAATAAAGTTGGAATACCCATGACACAATTTAAACTGGATGCTGTCAACTCAGGGAGACTAGCAAGGATCCCTAGTACGAGGGAGAAGAAGGGACTACAGTTTACACTATGAACTGATCCCTGTTCCTCCCTCCCCCTACCCTCTGTCCAGGACCATTTCTGCACTGGAGGTTTCATGCTGGGCTGCAGGCCGGAGTTTGAACCAGGGCAGGTTGTCCTGCTTTTTTCTGCTCCCACAAGGGGGAGTATTTGGTCTGGTGCACCTCATCCCCCCCGGATTTGTGCTCCCACATGGGAGCCAGGGCAGCAAAGTTCCCAGTGTGGAAATGGTCCAGGACTGCTATGAGATTCCAGAGAATCTGCCTCTTTACAAGTGATCCAAGTCTAGCATCAAGTTATTAAAAAAAAGGAAATAAAATATTTGGAAGTTGGCAAATGGGAAAAGATGGAGATTGAATATGTAAAAGGGGAATGGGAAGGTAGAAAAAGATGTGGAATGAGAGGTACATGTGCAATTGGAGGTGTATCCTCTGAGCGGGTGGAGGGAACTAATCCGACATAATCTTTATGCTTTTGATTTAACTTTGTTTTTTGAGCAAAGGGAATGAAAGACCATCCCCAAAGGACTATCAAATGAGCTGTAAATAAAGCATCCAGAAAGTGAACTGAGAGCAGAAATGAGGAAAAGCAATGCAGAGGCCAAAATTAATCTCAAATGAGGTACATAGTGAAATGAGCTGGAAAGTTGAACAGCTTTAAAAAAAAATGATGAAAATGCACTATGAAATCAAGGGAAACCATCAATACAAAAAAAAAGATTATTTTATTTGTTTGCTTGTTTGATTGTTTGTTTGTTTGTTTATATGCCACCCTCTCTGAAGGCTCAGGGCAGTTCACATAAAACAGAACAGAAAAAATACAGATATACCCATTATACCATCGGTTCTTGACTGATAATACATCCACTATCAGTGGGAAATAGAAGTAGTTTAGGTGGAATGCAGGGTTTTCATAATAACTACTAAGAATTTGTTCTTCTTCAGTTCCCATGTGTCTACCTGCAAGTGCAATGTGCTATCTCCTGCCAACTCTGAAAATAATTATTCTTCTATGACCTTTGGCATGCTAGTAGTTACCTTGGATGCTCTGTGTTTCTCCAAACCCCCACCCCCTGGCCACCAAAAAATATCTTTGATGTGCTGCTTCCTGTCAAACCTATCTGTCAAGGATGTCCTGGCAATCAATGGAAGACCAGAGGGATGGGAACATGAAGGGATGGCCATCAGTAATGGTGCCTTTCTAGGAATCTCTGGAAATTCTATGGTATAACCACCACAGGATTCCCAGTGGTTCTTAGAGAGAGATGTGATGTCACTTCAATAGCAGTTTAAGTCCTTACAGCTTATCTTATCTTAAATTATTAATAAAACGATACACTGCCTATAAATACAAAAATGTCCTTCTAATTAAAAGTGTGCTTTTTGTTTCTATGATAGTGCGAGAGATCCATGCTCCATGAGTAGTGATTGAGGGACATAAGTAAAAAAAAGGTTGGGAACCACTCTGTTATACTAAATAAAACCACAAGGGAGCCATGTTGTAACATAAGAAAACCAATACTGAAAAGAAACATCCTGAAAAACTCTTTTAAAAACAAATGTTGGAAACCTATTATGAAAAGAAAAGCAAACACATCCCTAGTAATCTGTTATAGTTTTAGAATTCACTTTATTAGCAATATTCTTCTGAGAATACATGTGAGACAAACAGATTTTCCTTGGTACAAAAATTCTATTAAATTCAGATCAATGGGAAAATGGTAGACTATGTGTAAATTTGTGATAAGCGCCAGTGTTGTACATATAGAGACACTAACACATACACACCATGTCTGCCATTATGAATTCATTCCCTTCAGCCAATACATACTCTTAACATAGATAAAGACATTAACAGTTACCCAGGGCTTTTGTGGGGGGAGAGTGGGGGGGATATATTACAGACCACATTTATGCGTCTCTAAAACTCTTTGGGGTCACCATAAGTTGACTGTGATTTGGCAGCAAAAAAAATGCATTTCCAACAACGTGAAACTCAAATCCAGAACTGAATAACTACAGCAAAAACTCGACAAAACAACAGCTCTCCCTCGGTCACCTAGCTGTCATCTGTATTGATTTCCTCCAGTGTAATCGTGCACAGGATTGTACTGCAAGTCTCTCTGCTCTCACTATGAGTGACTCCCAAATGGGTTGAGGACTGCAACTTATGGAAGGAGAACAAAGAAAACCTCAGGATAATTCTATGACTTATGAGTTAGGGAGGTATACAGGAAAATGCTCACTATGCCCAGAGAACTCTTTAATGGCTATTCCTGTGATTACATTATGCAGACAATCCTAATATTGACATGTTTAACCAAACACATATTCCACATTTCAGACTGGTAATGATATCTATAAAGTGCATGAGCCAGTGCTCTAAGATTTACAGTAAATAGTTATTTATAAAGAGCAGCACCCTGGTAGGATCTCCTTATTGACCGTTTATGCACTGGAGGTTTCATGCCGGGCTGCAAGCTGGAGTTTTAGTTGTGGCAGGTTGCCCCACCTCTTCCTGCACTCACACGGGGGAGCATTTGGCCTGGTGCACTTCATCTGCCCCCGATTTGTGTTCCTGCACAGGAGCTGGGGCAGTGAAGTTCCCAGTGCATAAATGGTCATTGTCAAGCATAGTTGGCTTTTAATTCTTGATGTTTGCAGGGTCCCCAAAGTTGTAAGGTGGGGATTAGATTGGTTTTATTAATTTGTATTATTTTATTTGTATCCGTATTATTGGATATTTATTTTATCACTTGTATATATTAATTGATAGTCTGTGGATATTCAAAGTACATTGTGCCCAACATTTTAAGATGTCAACAGAATCAGTTGGTTCTACTTTGTGTGCGTAGGGGGTGTATATTGTGATATCTTGGGGGTTAAGTGATATAGAATCATAGAGCTGGAAGGGATCTCCAGAATCATCTAGTCCAACTTCCTGAACAATGCAGAAAACCCCAACTACCTGCCTACCCACAGTGACCCCAATTCCATGCCAATATGAGCCCCCCCCAAAAAAAACAGAATCCCCTGCCAGTCTGGCGTGGAGGAAATCCATCTTCCCACCCCAAAGTGGTGATCAGCATTTCCCTGGGGATGCAAGAAAGGACCACGGAGCCAAGCACTGACACAACCCTTCCTGCCCATCCACTCAAAACCTGCCTAAATGTACAGAATTAGCAGTTCTGTGAGGTGACTATCTAGCCTCTGCTTAAAAATTTCCAAAAAAGGAGAACCCACCACCTCCTAAAGAAGCCTGTTCCACTGAGGAACTGCTCTAACTGTCAAGAACTTCTTCTGGATGTTTAGTTAAAAATTCTATTGAATTAATTTCAATTCATTGGTTCTGTTTCGACCCCCTGGGGCAACAGAAGACAACTCTGTTGCTTCCTCCATATCGCATCATTTTAAGTACTTGAAAATGGTTATCCTATCACCTCTTATCTTCTCTCCAGGCTTAACAGACCAAACTGCCTCAACCTTTCCTCATACAGCTTGGTCTCCAACCCCCTCACCATTCTTGTTGCCCTCTACTGGACATGCCCCAGTTTATCTACATCCTTCTTCAGTTTTGGTGCCCAAAGTTGAACACAATACTCCAAGTAAGGTTTAATCAGAGCAGGGTAAAGTGGATCCATCACCTCACACAATCTGGACACTATACTCCGTTTGATACAGCCCAAAATTCCATTTGCCTTTTTAACCATCAAGTCACATTGCTGACTCATGTTCAATGTATGGTCTACTAAGACCTCTAGATCCTTTTCACACATACTACTGGCAAGACAAGTCTCCCCTAACCTATAATGATACATTTGATTTTTTTCTACCTAAATGCAGAACTTTACATTTGTCACTATTGACATTCATTTTAGTCCAGTTTTCCGGCCTTTGAAGATAATCTTGTATCTTAATTCTGTCTTCTGCTGTGTTTACTGCCCCTCCCAGTTTAGTATCATCTGCAAATTAGTTAAGCACCCCTCTATTCCTTCATCCAAATTATTTACTTGGCATTCCTAACAGTAGAGTTGGTAAGGTTTTTAACAGGGACTGCAATCCATGTGCAACTTGATATTTGTTTCCATATGTTTTGTTTAGTCATTTAATAACTAACATTAATCCAGCAAAATAGGTTTTAATGTTGATGACCACAAAACAGAAATCCTACATCCCAGCATTGCCAATGAGTATGAGCAATGTAGGTAACAGAGTGTTCTGGCTGGTATTTGTGTAGATTATCAAACTAGAGAATAGGTAGTTCAATTTATTTGTTCTTTTGAATTCTCAATTTTCATTTTTTACAAAGTTTTCTCTTCAGTTCTTTTCATTGTAGAGACAGAAGTGGATATGTGTGGCAGTTTTTGTTCCAATGACCTGGAAAGGAATTTGGGTGGGGAGCTGGCAGATGTTTGGAACTGGGGAGATACCATTTGTATCTTGATACTGTGCTATAGCAATACACAGATTTATTGCTACTTACCTATTTCATGAACAAAAAATGGCCTGCAAGTTTTCCTAGTGGCCAGGACAACCATACCCCTGAGCGAATTAAGAACTGTTGAAAAGCACATGGAGAAGACATACACTATGAGAAAAAAGATAAAAGGAAGGTATGCAAAAAGAGAGCTACATGTGGAGCTCCACTGACCATCTGCATGCCTCTATATTTGCAGGGACAATGAAAGCCGGGAGGAGAATCCTCAGCCTTTTGCCCCAATGAAGACATCAAACAACAGCACTTGGTTTAACTAGTTTATTTAAATAATTAATTGTGCAGATCTATGTCAGATCATTAGATAGGATAAAATATTTAAATGGACCAGCTGTGCCCAGCCTGCTCCCAAAGTGCTGAGAGGTGTCCAGGACCACCTCCTTCCACTGAAGCCCCACACAGCCACTAACAGGTTGGAAAAGGTGCTGCTCAGCACTGAGGGCGCTCCTTCCCTGTTGCATCCCAGTGCATCACCAGTGATACACTATTACAGGTACATTATCCATCCCTGCCGATGACTTATGGTGTTTGCCAGTTGTTTATTGGGTTTTAATAGGGTTTATTGGGTTTTTATACAGACAAGTTGTAACCCACCATGATCCGGTTCGGGAGTGGCAGGTAATAAGGCTAATAAATATATAAATCCCTACCTGTTGTGATAAACTCACATTACCTCTGTCACACAAGGGGGTTAAGCCTAGCTTTATACCCCTTGCTCCCACCTGTTGACTGTAATGTCCTGCAGACCCTGAGGTAGATCTGCCAAATAGACGTGGCATCCTTCTGGAGAAAGATGCACACCAACTTCCCTATACAGGAGGAGTCATGTGCACCTCCACTGTCCAAAGTTACTCTACATACCAAATTATTTATCTTGGCTCTTGTACACTCAATCCAAGTTGGCGTCAGGGCTCCTCCCAATTCCTCCTGTGTAGAAAATCAGACCAAATTATAATGGCCCTGGAGACCAATTTTTACTTGTTTTAAGTTCCTATTTTCCATATTAGCACCATTCCTTTAATCTACACCAGGTCATTTCCACCCAGATGCCAGTCCAGAATGCCAGACCAAATCCTTGGCCTCCCTCAAGACCAGAACGGAAGAAGCTGGCTCCAGGAAAAACCCAGAAGGCCTCACCACTCTACGCTGGCCATGGGATAGCGGCCCAACGGCGACCCCATCTCACAGACAGCTGTTTTCTTGCTCACCCACAAGTCGATGGAATAGCCCACCACCAGCACCCTTCTTGCTCACACCTGCAAAAAATAAAAATTATCATCTTATCTCATGTAAGCCAGAAAAGCCTGTGATTGACACCTGCCAATTCACTGAATTGCCTGCCCTGGCATTCCCAGCCTAATAGCAGTGGATGCAGCTCCTATTCTAAATGAACAGGTCACAAACTCCCATAGAATCATAGAATCATAGAGTTTGAAGGGACCTCATGGAGGCAGCTCTTCAGCCACCAGTACATGCCACATGACAGCTCAACCTGGGCCATAGCCCCCAAGTTCTTGTGAATGCCCTGAGGACACTCAGGATTTCTTTGAGTCAGCAATGGCTGTCTGAGGATTCAGCCGCCAGAAATGGTTAAGGCAATATTTCCCACATTAATGATAGCTGGATCACACATTTCCCCCCCCCCCCCATGCACACACACTGAATTAAAACTGGGGTGAAAACACCTATACTTCCCTCCAGAAGCAAGGTAGGTTTTCCTGCTGAAAGGCTTGATCATAGGGAGATGCAGCAAGTATTTTGGAATTGCAGGAGTATTTCCTTATTTTATTTCTCACTACACCTTAGCAGCCTCATTGGTGTGTCCTGATTCACAATTTGTGAAATGCAGGGCTCAGAGACCCCTGTAAAATATTCATGGATTCCTTTGAAAATTCACAGCCTCCTGATTTTTATAACAACCAAAGAAGAATTGTGTTACTAGCAAAATCAGCATCATTGTTAATTTACAATAAAGACTTTCAGCGTGGCATTAAAAATTGCCTTATCACACACAAAAAAGCAAACCCACACATACTATTTAAGTAAAATCTAATTCAAGGAAGGCAGAATAGGGCCAGTTCATATTCACAAAAACATAATCCACCAGCTTTAACTTAAACATGGCCAAGACCTTCAGTGGAAACTGAACCCTCATGATGGTCACAGTGCATTCAAAAACAAGCAAGATATCTCTGTTCTATATAACTAACTGGCCAAAAACAGCTACTGGTTGGAGAAAACGGTACACGGCATTTAAAGAACATTTTCAAGGTCACAGAAAAGCTCAGAAACAATTTTAAGAAATTTAGATCCACCCCAAAGTCGTAGCTGTTAAGATGACATTGCTGTTCAGGTGATAATGCTGGCAGGTTTTTTCCCCCCACCTCAAAAGGATAACATCCATGACAATTAATACATTCCTGTCACTTCCAAAAGACATGGGATTAATTCAGATGCAATCAAGCTAACTGCCAGAAGGAAAAACAAATAAGGTACACACAAAAGCCACTTGTTACAATTATATGACAAATCCTATCAAGCATGAGAATTCTCCTGAAACCACCATTGTAATTGCCACTATAGGGAGAACAGGGAGGGGAGCCTCTCCGATCTCAGCACGGAGCAAGACTGCAGCAGCTTGCAAATACAGACCAACTTTTTGCACATCTGTGAATGAGCTGATTAATGAAGCAGTTCTGACATAAAGGGACCACAAAAAGGTTCCTATGATCTTGCTGAACGTTGCAGGAAATGAAATTTAATTTGCATTATAATGCACCATTTTTATTGCAATGCAAAGTTGTTATCCTGCTGTCTCATTATTCAGGTAAAGGATACAGTGTCAGAAGTAGATAGTTTTGGAAAATCACTTGCATTTGGATTTTCATCGAAAAATTAAGCCAGGGCACACAAAACAAGTACAAAATGGAACAGGTAATCTTATGCCATTTTCAGCTCCAAATATACCTTACAAAACTGCTGAAGGAGTATTTAAAGACTGTATGGCTATAATCACAATATAAGCTACAGACTCTCATTTTTGTTATGAAAGTCTAACCTTTTTAGAATAAGAGGTTGCTCTGGCAGTGCTCTCATTACATTCAGTCCAAATGATCCTCTCCTCTCCAGCGACAATTTCTGGACAGGAAAAGAGTTCTACACGTTTGAAGACAATGCAACAGTCTCTTAAGATTTTAGGAACCTGGTTCTTTAAAAGACAATTTGACTAAGTTGTACCCCTCAGTTATGAGGTATAGCTGAGGTAATGGCTTTGGGTCCACTGTAGGGATGCCAGCCTCCAGGTGTCACCTGGGGATCCCCTGGAATTATAGCTCATTTCCAGACTACAGAGACCAGTTCCCCTGGAGAAAATGGATATTTTGGATTTGGAGGGTGGACTGTATGGCATATTGCTCAGGCCGATTCCGCACAAGTAATTTGCCCATGCACAGCCTCTCATTGCTTACAGGTTTTAGCGCTGCTTCCACATGACATCGGGAGAAACCCATGGCTGTTCAGGATTTGGCACGGGAAACTGCCAAAAAGCAATTTCTCTTTTTGTATGGCTGCAAATTGGTATGCAAACAGGGGCAAGCTTGTCTGAAGGGGAAACCACGCAAAGGTCTCAGTAGGATTTTGCCCTCCCTTGCAACCACCCTCCCCTCTCCAATTCCTGATCAAAATGTTTTCTTAATGGTGAGGTCCACATAGCTCCGGGATCACAAAGCGATGTGCTCTCAGTACAAATAAAACATTCTCTTCATTGTGCACAGTAATATTGGGATCGGGCAGCAAAAAAACACATTCCTGTTTATGTTTTCTGGGGGTGGGGTATGAACAGGGAAAGAAGGGGTGTGTGTGATGAAACAGCCATCTCCCTATTAGCTTGGCATCTGTGCTCTGAGTTTTAAATCTTTATTGTGTACACACAATCATCAGGGTCTAGTTACCATGACCAGACTGTCACAAATCTACCCAAACATAAAGAGAGACTGTTATACAAAGTATCCTGAAAAAGAATCTAAGGAAATGTTTTATTGTTGATTCCGTAGCTATGCAGAAGTGAAAGGTTTTTTTAAAAAAATGTTTTATTGTTGTGGCGTTTCCCCATAGCAATGCGGAAACATATATATATATATTTTTAAATTAATTTTGGGACTGGGTAAGATGGAAGTTTGAGTCCCCAAAACAATCTCTGTGAAGGGATTGGTGGCTTGCGTTGATTGACAACCAAAAAATGGGGGGGGGGAGAAGTGCAGGTTGTCCACACTTTAGGCTCCTCCGCAGCCTTGTCAGGAAAGGAAAAGCCATGACAAGGAGGTGGGATGCAAGAAAGATCTCCCATCAAGAAGTGTGCAAAGGCATGGTTTCCTATTGCGCGTTTGCAAGCAGGAGGCAATGCATGTTTTATGCATGTATTGATAGTTTGTGAGATATGAATAAAATGCATTGTAAAGCAATAATTTATGTTTTTATTCCTGTGAGCAGTTCTGTACTGCTTTACCTGGGGCCTATAATGCTGTTAAAATAGCCTTATCTCTGAAAAGTGATTGGATGCTGGACCAGGTGCAATTTTACCTTTCAATAGCCATTTTACCTTTCAGAGACAGCACAGTCTCCTGCCCATCACAAAATAAATGATGTTATTACTGTAAAAGTTGCAGGTAATTAAGAATAAAGCATGTTTTCATTGTGTACATTCTTATGCACACAACAGTGCAATGTTTGCAAGAATAAATATCATTCTCTTCATTTTGTTGTGCTTTGTTTAAAGAGAGTAGTTACCAGGCCTTCAGAGCTGCTCAGAAAATGGAACAAAATCCTATGACATAAAATACACCTGATTTTCCCTGGATTTTGTTCTTAACCATTCAAGGCAAGGCTTTCTTTCCAAACCCAAAACTCAGGGTTGCTCATGTGGCTCCTGTGAACTGCAAAAAGGGTTGGCCAATCCTAGCCTGGTCAGTTCTCTCTGTTGTTTGGAGGCTATGGAATGAGAGAGTAGAAGTGAGAGGGCAAGGAGTCTCCTGGCTTCAGATTTGCCACCCACGCCTCTCTTGTCAAAGGTGGACTATGAAACAAGTTCATTTGCAGTGACTCACAGACCTATGTGGAGAATATCGGTTGGGGCAAAACCATGTTTCTTACAGCAGAAAAAATAATACATAAAGAAAAAATTAAACAAACCCTTTTGTTTAAAACCTACTAAACATAAATTGTTATGTTTTAAGTCAAGATTTAAGTCAAGAACCACATTGGTTTTAAGAATCCTATGAGTCAGTAACTCAGTTCAATTCTAAGGATACTTACACCTTTTTAAATTTAAGCAGATGGGCTTAGAAGTCTGTAATTCTGTTTAGGATCACACTGTCACTAAGCTCGGTATTTATGCCTATGATAGCCCTTGATTCATAGAATTATCCTCTATTAATGTCCAGTCTAGAAAACATAAATCTTACACATATTAGCAATGAACTAGACCCATTATGAAATATTTTGTAATGCTACACATAGATGTGCTGCTCACTTAGTATGCTAATAAATTCACTATTTACTGAGCCATAAGAGAAAAAGCTACTCAGCACATCTCTCAGTTGTCATTGATAAAAAAATAGATGGAAACCACCAAATGGAATCAGGAGATAAGATGTATGCAAAATATTTCTCTGTGGCATCAGCAAAGTGCACAGCTGCTCTGTATTAACGATAAGCAGATTCTTCATGATAGTCTCTTATGCACATACATATAGGCTGCCTTTCTCTGTGTGTATGTGCAAATATGTGTTTATAAGCTGTGCCATTTTCTGATTATGTGGCCTCTTGTAATGCAGATCTCTCTTTGCTGAACTGAACGGACTGCCATCCAGTCCCCGAAGGTTTCAGAACAGTATTCCGTAGTTTCATGTCAGTTATTTAACCATGATCCAGTTAGCAATTTATTAGTCAGTTACCTTCCCTGCAGGAGTGAAACTTACATCTACAAGCAAGACGAAGCACCATTCATGCCTTAAATTGCCAACTCCAGAACTCAAAAGGCACAGGCCAAATAATGTGATGAAAATGCAAATAGAAAAAGCACCTAACCTATTTTTAATATTATAATAATATTTTTTCTACTGGATGTTGTCCAAGAATATTTTGACCAAACTAGAGAACACTATATCAAAATCAAGTTATTGTCATTTCTTATTCCTCCCCTGCCACAAAATATTCCACCAATCCGCTGAGGGGCTGCACCTCACTCCAGACCATTGAGTAGTTTAGGCTGACAGAGTGTGTGTAGCCTAAGGTCAACTGGTGACCTTCAATACTGACCAGGTATTCAGACTGAGCTCCCCTTGGGTCATGCCCAACACTTTACTTCATATACTATACTGACACTCTGGTACTGAGACAATCTTTTCTAATAAAAGCTTCAGTGCTGCAAACGACTCCTCCTCTCCCACCTTTAGTAATGTCCTAAACTGCCTTTTTAATGCAAATGTTTCTCTCCCCTCCTCCTGGCACACTGCAGTTCATAGAAGTTTCCTCATTTACCTCACAGCACTGCATAGTTGGAGGCTGGTGATATCTAGCAGGTTTATAGGATTAGAAATCTTTCCCCCCCACTGTTCAGTAACTATCACAGCTCAGTAAGCATCAGATGTCAATTCACACCCTGTGTAGGTGGTATAACCATTTGACACACAAAGGCTCTTTCATAAGTGGGGATGAGGGTGAGGTTATAAGAACAAAGACCCTAGGAACCTCAGGCAACAAACACACCATCATAGTGTGTCATATATAATTTTGTCTTTCACTATCTTGTCAAGGACTTTCATATGCTGTATGCATTTACTCTACTCGGAGGCCATGAAGAAGGTCTTTATGGCAGGCTGTGAAATGAAGTCCTTGTGGAGATCAGAGGTTCTTCCTCTTTTGCGTCCTTGGAAAGGGCTGTGAAATCCATTTATTTTGGAGAGCATTTGGTTTGCTCACTGACCATTCTTACTAGCTGATGAGGTATAATATTGCCTTTTAGCTTTATGATGGTTTGTTATGTCTGTTAAGAATAGTTTTGACAGCAGAAAAAGCAGCATATAAAAGAGATAGCAAGAAGATTAAGACTCCTTTCAATATGGTATGAAAGTTATAGAACTATCAACCAAGGGAGTTCTTCCTTTACACTGTTGTCATTTCAATATAAAATTCAGATGGCATTTTTTACAGCATGCAATTGGCTTATTGATTCCTGCTTTATCTAACAAAAGTTGTACTTTTTGATTATTGTTCTCATGTTACTTAGGGTTTGTTTAGTTTTTTAATTGCTGTTTTTGTAGCAAGCCATCCCATGTAACTTTTTTGGAAAAAAAGGTTTTTTATTATTATATATTTATTAGGTTTTTATACCACCCCTCCCATAGATGGGCTCAGGGTGGCTTACAGCTATCAATAGAACATCGATAAAACAATAAAACAATTGGCAATAAATAAACCCATCCTATCCACCCACCCACCCAGCTGCCTCCATTCATCATCAGAGTAGTATGTTTTGTTGGCAGAGCTATCTAGCTGGGGGGAAAGAGCACAAGATGGAAGAAAGGGGAATCCCAAAGCCATTCTTTGGGATCATGGAATAGCCAAAGAAATTAAAGGGGGATAGGGTAAATCAGTGGTCCGCAACCTTTTTATCACCATGGACCGGTCAGCGCTTGACAATTTTACTGAGGCCTGGAGGGGGGGGGTAGTCTTTTGCCGAGGGACATCACTGCCGCTGCCTGAGCCCCTGCTCCACTTGCTTTCCCACTGGTGCCCCTGACTTCCCGTGCCCAATGGGGGGTGCTGCCAGCAGCAGCTGCGCAGTGCCACACCGAGGGGTAGACTCAACCATGGTGGCTGCCGGAGAGCACCAAAGGTGAGCTGGCAGCAGAGTGGCAGGGCAGCCTCCGAGGCAGCAGCCGGGGAAGAGGATGAGGAGGAGCTGCGGCCTGGTACTGACTGACTTACCCAGCTGGGGTAAATTGTGTGGTCCACTGTAAGAAGAAACATCCTACATGAGAAGGAAGAAGAGAAGGCTAGGAAGGGAAGCGTTTTTGTTGTTTTTTACACATGTGATATAAATCAACTGTATGACAAAAGTAAAACATACAATGACCAGAAAATTATTTCTGGTTCACCATCATTGCCATATCAACAAAGATCAGATGTGAACATAATCAGCTCCAAAGATCACAAAAGTGATTTAAGCCTCAGATATGAAAAGTTTTAAAGAAGGGGAACAGTCTATCACAGAAATATTTTACCTCATTATTGAGGTACAAGATTATGTTTTGTAGATTCTATCCCATTTGTCACATGGATATCAGTAATAGCTTATTCAAAACCCTGCCATTCTTGATGCATTGTGAGAGATGCCTTTGCTGGTTTTTGAAGAGGATAGTAGGAGTAGCCATATGCACCAAGGGCCTTTTAGTCTTTTCCCTATCTTTGCCCCCCCCCCATGAAGTGATAATGTATCCTGGAGCTGGGAGGGGGGAATAACAGAAAATTCTGATTCTCCCTACAAGGGTGATGGAAATAGCTAACAGGAACCTTTCCTGATTTAATATCTGTGATACAAAGGGGCACAGAACACAGGGAAAAATGTAAAATTCATTATAATCCTGGAAATAATGTGATAACCCACTGTCTGTTACTAATACTATATAGTCACAGAATCTGGCTGAATATCTTGTATGTTTTTGTGTGTAATAAAGCTATGTCCATCATCTTTCATGAAACAATGAATATAGCAGTAGCTTATCTTTTTAAAGTTCCTTCACAGTCTCTGGTTACCTAGGCAATACCTGTGATTAGAAGAATCCTCACAATATTAGCATTTTCTAGTATTGTAACTCTACTCATAGCATACCGGTGTAGATGTGACTATTTTTCTGTCAAAGCATTTCTCCTCAGGGAAATTCCTACAGAACAGCACTGAAAAACAGCAATATCCTATTATAAGAATTCTATGTAATTCAACTGAAATATTTCCTAAACATATAACACTGTATATGTATACTAGAACAATATTCTGCTCTCAGTTGTGTAGAAAACGCTATACTGCCCTTTTAAATTTTAAATTATCTTTCAAAATAAGGAATTACTTTCTTAGCTTCAGCAGCTTTGGACTCAGTCAAATGGTACAGAAGGACACTGGCAATATTACTCACCTAATAGAAGAAAATAATTTGAAGCTGGGCACCTAGACAAATTGATTATAACTAGAGCTGCCTCTGAAACTCACAAACAGCAGAATTTTATGGGGGGAAAATATTGCAATTCCTCCATAACATCTAAAAATTTCCATCTTTATTTACCAAATTCTATAATGCTTTCAGTACTCTCCACTGTTAATATGTATCCTAAGCTTTCCAACACAGTCTTTTCACTGTCCATGGTCTTAAAAAAATATACAAGTATATCTATATTATTAAGATGTTTACATTCCCAGAATATTTCTTATGCAAAGACAAGCAGATGCACAAAAAAGTTCTATCAAGGACAGCATATCTTTAAGAGGGTGGGGTAATGTAGAACAAGAGGATGCTTCCATAATTTTTCATTACCATTTTTGGTGAAGGAAGATGAGAGATATAGAGAAGGAAGGAGATAAAGTTAACAATAACATTATAGTCTCTCTCACTATCCCTAAATATTATTCTCTGACAGTACTGTACTGCTGTTAAAGATACAGAAAGGACATAAATTAAGCCTGGATCTGTAAGCTAATGAACAGCAATGACTTGTTGCCTAAAGGCCTCTTAAGAAGGGAGTGGCAGGCAAAGATTCCCACACCAGTGATGAGTCCTTTGGCCCATTCTGCATGGCGGAACCCACAACAGGCCACCAGCGATGCATTGCTGTGGAGCTACATGATTTTCATTAGTCTGTGTCCACACTAAAATTAGTTCTGCTATATAGCAGATTAGTTCTGATACATGTGGGAGGGGGCTGCAGGAAGGGGTGTTTTTTGCAGGAAGGTGGGAGTGCATAGTTTGGAAAGACATCAATTCTGGAATCTGGATAGGCAGCAGAGTTAGGGAGCAAATCTAGCCCAAGGTTTCCTGTTGTCAAAAGCTACTGACAAGGGATATACTACATAACTATTCAAATTCATTGTGCGTCTTGCAAATAGCTCAACTTTCAAGATGATAAAATGAATGCCTCAAGAATGGAGGTTGACAGGGTATAGGAATTCTGGCAGGTGCTGTTACTTTCCTGTGACAGTTCATGCTTTCTTTACTTTGCACATTAACCTATATTTAGCATTTTACTCCTCAATGCGTATATTGGTCGTTTCTATCTATTGCTATATTTAGTGAAAGCAGAAAATGTTGATATGAGCATGCCATAGTAATTTGCAGGAAATGTAGTTTTCTAGCATCTATGGGACTGTATAAATTGGATGCTGTTGAGATAAGGAACTTGTGAGTGATTTAGGTTCTTGCATAATTCTCTGTGTAATAAGTATGGATTGTTGCATTCAGATTTCTTCTATGTGTGTATTCAGTTTAAGAAAATAATTTTCTGGAACGGAATGAAAAAGTCTTAAAAAATCAAAGCACACAAGTGTGGTAAAGCAGTAATCCTTTTGAAAGTTTAAATGTTTCCTTTGTTTCCACTAATGAAACTTGGAATGATTCCTGCTATAAATTTTAAAAATTTGCATAACTAAAATACTGAAGTAGAAAAAGAGGACAGACTTCTGAGTGTCAAATGAAAAGCATGGTACAAGGGAGACACTGAACAAATTAGTTTGGAATCAAATGGATACCATTTCTAGCATATGCAGAATTTTGCTGTATACATTAAATTAAGCATTTTATAAAATGGAAGTGAATAATGTAGTTAATATCTTTAACTTCTTGATAAAGCAGGATATGCCTGTTTCTTTTCCATTCAGGAAGCTTTTTTTCCCAAGTAAGCAAGACTTTAACCAGTCATTTTTCACATGATTTTTCGTATAATCTCTCACCAAGGAAAGAATGCATGAAATGTTCTTTCACTTGCAATGCAGTGTTTATGGAGTTAATGAAAAGCAACTTTTGCCCAGTTGCAAGGAACAGTCCTTACAAGTAAAACAGATTTTTCAATAGCAAGGTATGCTGGGAAAATGCATGGGAAACTGTAAGGGCCATTTCGCACGGCTTCAAAGTAGCAGAATGGTTGCTATTTGGAAACGCTACTAATTTGCCATAACCCACGACGTCGTAGACAATCTGCAACAATCCTGAAACCAATCAGCAAAAAGCGCTTCGTTGTGGCGCTTTCAGGGGAATCCAGAAAAGTGGATTCACCCTCCGGATAGCGATACACTCCTGCAACCAATCTGCAACAGTAGCGCTAAAGACCTGTGCGTTACCATTGTTGCTGGTTCTTCAAAGTCCCTCCCCCTGGCTCTCTCCTCCAAACTTCCGGCGAAGCGATCGCCATTTTTTTTTCTCCGAGTGAGCGGGGATAAACGCACCGGCGAGCCTCTTTCTGTTTAGAGGCTTCCCTGGCTTCAGTCCTTCACCTTTAGTCACTAAGCACAAACCACTGAAAAGCCCGTTTGCTGAAATAAAGTCCCTTTATTTTTTACAAATAAATTCAGCCGAAAACCGGGCCCGTGAGAAGGGGGGGGGGATTTTTTTTTATCACTCGAGGCAGCGTGCAAACGATCATACAATCAAACGACAGCTCACATTAGGCAGCTGGATGGGTCTCTCCGTAGCAACGAATCTACCTAGATTCGTTGCTATGGGTCGTTTTTTTTTTTTAAACCTTTCTTAAAGGGAAAGGGGCTGTTTGGGAGCATGCTAACGGCTGCCCATTGGCTGCTTGACGGCCAGGGGCGGGACGAGCTTGGCAATAGCACTTCCTTTCTAGCGATTTCTGCCGAGACCGGAAGCCTGTGGGAAACGCTAAAAAACGCAACTGATTCCACTACAAAGGCAGGTATGCATAACGACGAATTCCACTATTTTAAATGGCGATTTTTCATTCCGCAAACAATTTGCAACAAAGATCCCTGTGCGAAAAGGCCCTAAGTCATGCTTACTACATCACTATATTTAACTCATGGCTATAAAGCACACCTCTTTGGAAAAATTATTTATTCTTCAATGGTATTTAAAAATATGGCTAACTGTAGTTGTTAGGTACCATACATAATTTGTGAGATGTTTACCAGGAAGCATTGATATTGTACCAGGTAGAGCTATATATTTATTTCATTTTATATTACCTCATTTATTCCCCACTTTTCTCTCCAGTGGGGTGGGGACCCAAAGTTTCTCAGATCCTAATCCAAACACTGCAACATGCTGGTTTTGCCACAAAAGCAACTAGGGGATTCTGAGGTCCATTCCTCACAAGTTTAATGTAGCAGGAGTGTGGCAAATTGTAATCGCTACTAATATGCAGTTATGCACGACATCGTACACAATCTGCCACACTCCTGAAACAGTCCCGCTAAAAGCGCTTCGTTGTAGCGCTTCCAGGGAAATCCCAAAAAGTGGATTCACCCTGTGGAAAGCGCTACACTCTTGCAAACAATCTGCAACAGTTTCGAAAAAGTTCTGTGCATTACCATTGTTGCGGTTTCAGCAAAGTCCCTCCCCCTGGCTCTCTCCTCTGAACGTCCGGCGAAGCGATCGCCATTTTTTTTCTCGGAGCGAGTGGAGAGCAATGAGCAGGCAAGCCTTCATTCACCCAGCGAGGCTTCTCTGGCTGCAGTCCCTCCACAGAGCTGCTTCAAAGCTCCCCTCAAGTCACCAAGCACAACACAGCCCTGTAGTTTCCTTTATTTTCAGCCGAAAATCGCACCCGTGCACGGGGGAGGATTTTTTTTCACTCAGGGGAGTGTGGCAATGATAAAATGGCAGCTCACATGCCAGCTGCCAGCTAGATGGGTCTCTACGTTAGGAGGAAGCAAGGAATCAAGGCATAATCGTTGCAACATGTGTGTGTTTTTTTTAAAGGGAAAACCTTTCTTAAAGGTTTCTGTTCTTAAAGGGAAAAGGTTTTTTCCGGAGCATGGTAACAACTGCCCACTGGCTGCTCATTTGATTGACGGCCAGGGGCGAGACAAAGCAAGGAAAAAATCGCTTCCTTTCTAGTGATTTTTGACAAGACCGGAAACCTGTGGGAAACGATTGAAACGCAACTGGATTCCACTACAAAGGCAGGTATGCGTTACGCCGAATTCCACTATTTTAAATTCCTTTTTTTCTTTCTGTAATCAATTTGCCACATTGATCCTGGTGTGGAATGGGCCTGAATGTCCCATATTATGCTCTTTCTTATATACACAGAGAAATGTTCTCCAGCTTCAAATCAAATTCAAAAACCTTTAATGGCATATAAAACATCATAAGAACAAGGGTAATTCATAATTATAATTAATTGATAACCATTCTGAGTTTTCTTAGATAGATAGACAGACAGACAGATTTTTATTTTTCATTTATAGAAGAAACAGAGTATATATATATATATGAATAAATTGTTATACATTATATCACATTAATACAAAATGAATAATTTTATCCTCGTTTATATTATCTTCTCAGATAGTTTAAGTAGGGGCCCCATTGTTCTTGAAAATCTTCTTCTGTTTTTCCGTTGACTAACAGTGTCAATTTAGCCATTTTGACCATTCTGAGTTTTCTGATTATGATACTGGTGCCTGCCCAAAGGTGAGCTTTTGTTTGACTCCTACCCCCACCCCTATTGAGCCTCACAGCCTAGGCTTTTCTGGGGCTTTTTGACTTTTCCACATTTTGTTGGTTCTGCCACCATACTGCTTTGGTTTATTCCTAATTTCCACATGTATTTTTGTGCCTTTAAATTTCATCTCTGTTTTTTTGTTTGTTTTTCTCTGGGGTTTTTCCAACAGTTTTGAGACCAATTTTACTCTAATATTTTTTCTGGAAGCCAATTTTAATTCGGCTTTTTTTTCTACTACATACTGCTTCTATCAGTTTCTTTGTCTCACCCACCTCCAGCACACTTTTCAATTATTAGACTGTCATCACCATTAAAACACACACATCAGATGAGTGATTTCAATTTTTTAAAAGCTCTACAAGATCAGTAGTGTAGTGTTTTAAGGATAGTTTAAGTAGGTTCTCGAATTCCCAGCTTTCTTTAAACATAGATAAATAAATAAGTCTCTATCCCTATTCCTTGCAAAGATATACCCTTTTCACTATATTTCCATGAAGGAAGAAGATACTTACTTTAAAAAAATGAAAGCTGGGAATTCAGATAACATACTTAAACTATCTTTACAGCACTGCATTGTTACATCAATATCATTTGTTTAAAAATGGGGCTGGTGTTCTGACATCACCAGTAATGACACCATTGACAACAGAATCCTCCCTTAAAAATCTTCATTATTTTAGCCACATGTGGAAGAAAATTAATTGACTAAAAATAGGGAGGGCAGACAAACAGAAGAACCCTGCCTAAACCAATTTCACTGCTTATGGATCAACTTCCAAGAAAATCAGGAGTAACCTCAGTGTATGGAATTGGAAAAGGGCCTGTTTTCCCACAAAAGTTATTTTCTCCACAAAGCTATAGTTGAAGTAATATGGATATCTTCTGTGAATGTTCCATTCATTGGTGGACTTAGAGGCCACAGCCCTGGGAGGGATCTCACTCCTTGCCTTGCTCTTGCCCTGCCTCCCCCAAACAGATACCTAACAGAGGGGCTTTAGAAGGAGATGTTTAGCCCACATGCACTACAGTGTGACAGCAGGCGCTCCCATCTCCCTTGCAGAGGGTGACAGTTTGTGGTGGCTGGGCTCCTTGCCCACTATGCACAGGGATGTCCTGATGTTAAACTGTCCCTTGGCAAGGAGTGCCCCTCCAAGGCTATAGGCACTATAAAGCTTTCCCAACTGGTTTTAATGGCCAATCTGCCCCTCATCCCACCATGTCTTTTCTTTTTGCTTATCCTAGTATCGGTTCCCTTGCCTTGCCTTGCATTTTCCTTTAATGGTTTGGCTTTTTTTTTTGGCCATTGCCTTAATCCTAATCACACAGAGAGAAAGAGAAGGGGAGCTCACCCAAGTAACAAATGTGTTTTTTAAATAATTTTAAGATGAGTTGCTAAAAGGTAGGATGCCAGTGACTTAGTGATATATGGATCCTTATCTCATAAAAAAGAAAGAAAGCTCATTCTTCTCAAGTATTGGGGTAATCCACCTCACTGAATTTGGGACATTAGATAACTAGATGAGCCAAAGTACTTATCTTCCCCATATTGTGGAAACACCCGCATTCTGAAAAGGGAACTCCCCAAAAAAGCAACCTTTCGTTACTGGTGTTAATACAGTATGCAGTCCAGCAGCCAAAAAAATCACAATATTGGGGAACTGTCATGGACTTTAACTATGCTGGTAAAGTAGCAGACACCCCCTTCCATGACTGAAATAATATGACCTACCTAAGGGTTCTGTCAAAGTTACCATTCCTGCTGAGATATTGATTCAGGCGGGTAGTAGTGCATACACTCCAAAGCTCATGCCTTGAATAAATCTTTGTTGGTCTTAAAAATGCTACTGGACTCTATTTCTGTTGAAATATTGTTCTAGTTGATATGTTATATTTATGATGTTCTATGTAATTACCCTATGATGTTTTATGTAAACCACCCATAGCTGTATGGAAGGGCGGAATAAAAATATGAATGAATGAATGAATGAATGAATGAATGAATGAATGAATGAATGAATGAATTGTCCATTGCAAGCAAGGGGATACACCCTTCTTGCTCATGATTTGGGCTTTTGAAACCTAGCATCCCTTTGAGCCTTTGGAATGCTATTTTTTTCACTGCCCATCATGAATAGTAAAACTGGAGCAAAGCCTAGTTGTTCCAGTCTCTGATCAACCAGCCTCTTCCACTTACTCTGGAAGGAATATAAAGGTAAAGGTAAAGGTATCCCCTGTGCAAGCACCGAGTCATGTCTGACCCTTGGGGTGACGCCCTCCAGCGTTTTCATGGCAGACTCAATACGGGGTGGTTTGCCAGTGCCTTCCCCAGTCATTACCGTTTACCCCCCCAGCAAGCTGGGTACTCATTTTACCGACCTCGGAAGGATAGAAGGCTGAATCAACCTTGAGCCGGCTGCTGGGATTGAACTCCCAGCCTCATGGGCAAAGCTTTCAGACAGCTGCCTTACCACTCTGCGCCACAAGAGGCTCTTGGAAGGAATATACTCCTAGTCTAAAAAGAAGTTTCGATCTATAATTTTAAAGAAAGTCTTAATCCTGAGTCTAAATACATCCAGCCAAACTACTGATTTTAATGAAGAAATTGCAAATTCTTAACAAATTGGACACACATTTTGATAATCTGGTTAATTTTCTCAGGTATTTAAATAAAAAGTAATGAATAGTGTTAGACCTTTGTCTTGTTAAAAGCTCTACCTTCTCTTAGGGCCATTAGTCTCCACAGTGGATTCATCATGAAGGCAGACTGGCATTGCCAAACACTCGGTGACTGCTTTATACATAGCTAATTTGGAGGCGCTTGTCAGCATGTGTTTGGTGGATGTCACACAATTTTGCTGTGGCCTTCAACCTTGTTGGCTCTGTTCTCAGCTCCTTGGGGTTTATTTTCACTGCTGAGGGAGAAGAGGATGATGACTACAACAGAAACAGGAACACACCAGCATAACAGAACTGATGATTGGATTGTTGCTCTCCCAGATTCAACAAATGTAAGAAAACTCACTTGGTAGGAGCAAGAAGAGACATTCTGTTAGATTAAACTTCTCAGCATCTTTTTTTGCAAGAGTGGCCTGACAGATCTTCTATGCAAAAGTACAGCATAAAATAATAGCCTTTTAGTATTCTTTATTTACAGAACTTCAAACTCAGAATTATGTAGCAGTCATTCTCAACATGGAGGCCCTATTTAACTATAATTTATTTTATTTTATTGATTTCAAATGTTTAGACCACCACTCCCAGAAACTACCGGCTTGTGGCAGTTTACATACATATAAAATCCCATAAAAACAATGAAACATCCAAATAAAACCCATAATATTATGAATATTATGATGAACTTTGTCCTACTTATCCACCTCCTCTTGCATTGGGGAAAAACTTAGGGCCATTCCGCACCCAATTAAAAAAGTGAAATACTCACCTAATGCAAACATCATATTTTTGGCATTTGGCATGACGTTGCCAGCATCCAGTGTCCCAGCAGCAATCCGGCAGCTACATCCTCCATTTTAAAGCGATAGCTGGGGAATCCCCAAAAGTGGATTCCCCCAGCCATGTTGTGCGAGTGGGAGGAGAGCAACCAGCAATCCACACGCCAAGTACACATGCATCACCAAAGTGGATAAAGTTGCATGATCTCCATCTCCAGTGCCCACCCTCAAGCCCGCCTCCCTTTCCCTTCTACCTGGAACGGGGCTTTTTTTTTTGTAGCAAACTGCCTGGGGTAATGAATATGCATTGCTTAGTCCAGGCAGAGAAAAAAAAGATCCCCCCACCAGTTGATGCACAAAGTATGCCTCTCATAGCCCCCCCCCCCCAAATTAAGAACATTACTTTTCTTGAGCTTTAAGGCTGTACGGTGGAATTAAAATAAGCACTATGCATCTATTATTAGATGCATAGGCATCCCAATTTCACTAAAAAAAACCCCACTTGTATCGCTGTCCCTTTCAAACAGGGGAAAAGGTGATTGGCTGCCTGCCATGAGTGACAGGCGGGGGGAGAACCGCATGTATAGCGTGTACTTCCCCTCTGCCACTTCAGGCAGCCGTGAAGCATACCAGGAAGCAGAAAAAAGCAGCAGAAAAAAGCAGGAGAGCAAGCAGGTGAGAAATGGCATGGGGCATGATTTTTTATAGAGTCACATAATTTCGCTGGTGTGACGCTATTTTTTTAATGTGCAGAAAAGCCCTTATTAAGGAGGAGGAGGAGGAGGAGTCAGCTTTTATACCCCACTTGTCACACCCAATGGAGTCTCAAAGTGGCTAACAATCACTTTCCCTTCCTCTCTGCACAGCAGACACTGTATAAGGTGGGTGAGGCTGAGAAAGCTCTGAAAAACTGCTCTGTGTGAACAGGACTGTGATTAGCCTAAGGAAACCCAGCTGGCTGCATGTGGAGGAGTGAGGAATCAGACCTGGCTTGCCAGCTTAGAAATTGAGTTTCAAGTGGGTAGCCGTGTTGGCCTGAAGAAGCAGAACAAATGTTGAGCCTTTAAGACCAACAAAGTTTCATTCAAGATATGAGCTTTTGTGTGCACACATACTTTCTCAGATACAGTGTTGCTGCTCTTAACCACTATACCAAGAGCAAAACAGACCTTTGTAAGAAAACACAAAAGGTCACAAAGAGAAAAGAAAAAGAACAATTACCCTTATTAAAAATAAATGATTATGTATAGTGCAAACAATCTCAGTGAAGTGTAACGATTTCTGAATGTCCTAAAAGCAAATGACTTGATGGTGGATGCTCTCTCACTACACCACAGCCCCTCCCCAATAGCAGACACTGATAACAAGAGGAAGAATAGTGCAGAAGTTTCTATATCCAAAGGCTAAAAGCATAGTATCTTTCTAATCCAATGCCCCAAACTTTATGAAAACAGAAGTTTAAAATGTAGTTGAAGCAAACATTACAAACTCTACCCCTACCCCCACCAAAATAGTTCAAAACAGTATTCAGCAGCAACAGCTTTCATTATGGCTTGGGAAGAGATGGTGCCAGAAAGGACATTATATCACCTTCCTTTCAAAGAGGTATTTTCTCCAAGACTGTTTCCATATGAATGTTCTGCTTGACCTTTGCTTCCCTACAGGAATACTGCTTCTGGGGACATTCCATGAAGTTATATATTATTCATCCTGTTTCTGTGCTTTCCCCTGCTTTGGTATGATCTTTTTGGAACAATCACTATCAAAGCACCTTTGGATCATTGGTTGCCAGTGCTGTTCCAGATCAAGTTTAAGGTTCTGATATTGACCTTCAAGGCTATTTGCAGTATGGGCCCAACATGTCTCAGGAACTGTCTACCTCCTTATGCCCCCTGCAGAGCACTCAGCTCTGCAGGAACAAATATGTTGGTGATCCCCAGCCCACATGAAGTGTACCTGGCCTCGACATGAAGTGTACCTGGCCAGGGGCTTCTTGGTTCTGGCCCCTACCTGGTGGAATTAGCTCCGGGAAGAGCTATGGGCGCTGTCGGAGCTGACACAGTTCTGCAGGACCAGCAAGATGGAGCTCTTCCACTGGTCATTTAGTTGAGGCTGGGGCAAGGAAGAACTTGGGGTACCTCTTCTAGACAGATATGAGACATCTTATTTATCATTGGCCATCTCCCTTGAGGCATGGGGTCAGGTGGGGAGGTGGTTCGCCAGGGTGGGGATAGAGTTCTTATTGAGGGTAACCTGTTGCTACCACCTTTACACATTGATCTTATTGTATTTAATGTACTTTACTGTGTTTTATGGTTTTTATCATGTGTAATTCGCTACAAGCCAGCTAGTCCGGGATTGTAGTAAAATGATAGATAGATAGATAGATAGATAGATAGATAGATAGATAGATAGATAGATAGATAGATAGATAGATAGATAGATAGATAGATAGATAGATAGATAGATAGATAGATAGATAGATAGATAGATAGATAGATAGATAGATAGGCAGGCAGGCAGGCAGGCAGGCAGGCAGGCAGGCAGGCAGGCAGGCAGGCAGGCAGGCAGGCAGAGGGGGAGGGGGAAGGGGGAAGTTGGGCATTTTTTCAGGGCCTGCCCACATCAGCACCTGTTTCCCTGCCTCAGCCCTCCCTGCTATTTTTCCCACATACTCATTCTGGGGGGCTTAAAAAAACCCTAGGGCATTCTAGTGTACCTTTCCACTTATAATGCTGCAGGAAAAAAGCTACAGTTGCCTTCTTTTCTCAAAATGAACTGTTGCAACAGATCATTATAAATGATATCTAGAGTGGGCTGATGCAAGGGAAGTGTAGAAGAAAGTGTCATGAAGATGCTCTGTTTCCAGTGCCCAAACGTCTGCATTCACAGCAACAAGAACTACACAGAGAATCATCCCCCTGTGGAAGCACCCAAAGAGGATACTTTTAAAAGATGGTATTAAAATTAATTGGATGCCATTCTAAAAGTGGTAGCTGCTTTGTTTTGGTAAATGGCTAAGAAACTATCATAGATTGTATGGGCACAATATCTTCTTTCACTGATGCTTCAGGTTGTTCAAATTCACAAAGCAGCTAGTTTCATTTATTTTATTCCTTGTTGCATTGATGTACATGTTACACCAAGCATTTTGGTTACAAATGCTTCAAACAGTTCTCCCAAGACTATATATCCAGCTGCCACATTTGTACAAGGCTTTATGTGAAGATTGATTCTGACAAGAGATTCATCTCAAATTTTTGATCTAGCTTAGGAAGTAGTACAATTTTTTTCCTCTAGCAGTGGAAATTAAACCACTCTTAGTATTCCTCACAGGGCAACATTAGACAAGTGTTTTAATCTTTTATTTTTAAATCATAAAGTAAAACAATCACCATAAGAGTATGCTTTTTAAAATCCCTGGTTAGTGAATAAGAAAGCAATCTACTGAACTTGATATTGCTAAAGGATCTTTAAACACTGATAGTCCAGAGGTCAGCAGATATTCTGTTGATTAAAGTTGACATATGCTATTGAAGCCTGATCCACCAATAGGTTAAATTGGAATATTGGAATATAAGTCCAAACAGGTTCATTAAAATGTATTAAACATAAAATCAACCTAAATCCAACTTCCCTGAGCTTTTTTTGTTTGGGCATCACAGCCAACATTAGCTTTGGATTTGTCTCGAAAGGATTATCCTAAACTGGAAGCAGTCATGCTGACCATATATCTGAGACCGGCAGGAGAATTTCAGTACAGTTATCCCTCTGTTTTTCTGGTTACAGTCCTTAGAGAGTCAGGCAGCAACCAACACCATGTTCTACTAATTTACTCGTGTTGTGTTGTTGTTGTTTTTTAAATATCTGTGAACAAGTCTTTGAAGATCATTTTTTAAATGACTAACCACTACTGAAACAACATGCATACATAAATTCATGGTAGTTTTATTGGGGGGGGGGTGAATCTCAGGAAAATATTTCACATGAGTGGAAACCCCACACAAATGAGAAGATCTTGTTCGCACCTAAAGCGCTTTCATGGGCTCTAATTTATGAACTATGGGGGCTGGCAGGGAGCAAATTCCAAATGATGCACATTGTTCAATTACCAGTAATAACCCCCTGGGTCTAGGGTGAGAGGGGCACTGGACAAGCTTTAAAATCAAATGAAAAATGCCGTCCACCTGACGTGTATGAAAAGTATAGAAAGATCTCTCTTTTTACTTGGCTGTAGCACTGAACAACCACTAAATATCCGTTTTAAAAGATACAGAAGAATAAAGAAGAGCCAAACAGATTTTAAGCTAAAATTGTGTTCTAAGTTACATGCTTCAGCTCTTTCAATATATATTTTAAATATCCTGCTTAAAATGTACACACAGATCACTTCCTGTGTGTTTAAACAGTGAGCCAGGGAGACTGGCATAAGTTTTCAGGTATAAAAAGAGAATTTTCAGATGAATTTTTAATCCCCTACAAAATCTGTGATGATAAACGCAGTGTTTATATTCTGCAAAAGCAACACATAGCCCTTTACCCATCAAACATGGGAAAAGTCCACTTAGACTGACATATAAAGAATCTTCATGGCAATCAAATTCATCATTAAAAAAAACAGAATCGGAGCCACTCTTGACTCTCAGACACATGCACTCCTTAAAAACACAACAGGCAGCAGACTTCCATCAGCTGCATCTTGCCGCACTGAACTGTTCCAAAGAAGATACTATTAATTAACACCAACAGGGTTAAACTTAAGATGTGGCTTTTAAATGTTATCTGAAATTGTACACTAGGGATGTAGGCATGCATACCTGATTCATGTAAAGAGATGATGCTCTTTAAAAATATTGAGATCTATAGCAGGGCATGCTAGTAGCATGACAGCTGGTTTTTAATAACAAAATGACTCAACAGCAGTAACAAAGCATAAGAAAAAAGAACAGCCCCTCACACTTACCTATTGCGTATGTTGAAGGATGGATCGTTTTTTTTACAGACACCAGATATTTTGGCCCAAAGAGTAGAAGACTTGGAGCACGTGCACACAGACCATTCTATGAGCCATCTTCTCCCTATCCGTTAGCACACCATGCATCTCCATCGGCTCCGCTCGCCAGCTGCAAACATCTCATTAGACTAATGCATTCAGCACAGGCAGAAAACTCGATTTACCATAGCTACAGCAATGAATTTCCATTACGATGACAGCTTCAACCACATCATGTCCGGAAAACCAGCCAACCACTGCCTTTTAAAGAACACACACACACACACACACACTTTACATGCAGAAAATGAGGCCTGTGTGTGTGCTGTGTTTTCTTCCTCTCTGAGCAGCTAAGCTAAAGGGGGGGGGGGTGTTGTGTTGTGAAGTCTGCATCAAAAAGTAAAAATAATTTGCACTTTTCTGCTTGAAAATAAGTAATGTCCTTCACAGCAACAAGAATTTTGTGACAACGATCAGAGTGGGTGTTTGGAACCTCTCTTTTTCAACTATCCCTCCTCGGTTGCCATAGTAACCAGACTGTATCATCATCTCTTTGTCCCAGGCATGCAGCAATGTGGCCCAGTATTGCGCTTTACACAACATTAGTGACACGAAGGATCTGTCGCTTGGATTTGCAAGAAGGGCAGCAGGAGGCAATGTTTTTTCACATGACAAATGTTTTCACCACCATTTTTGTAGTCTGGCAGTTTCACATACTTTTCATTACATACAGACCTATGCCGTATCAGGTGTAGATAAAGCAACAGCTGTAGGGGGCAATGTATCTACAAAATCTAGTGAGTTGAAGGCAAACCTGAACAGTCTGAGGCAGTAAGCCAAAGGGGCAGGGGAGTTGCTACTTCACAGCAGTCCTCAAAGGGGAGAAGATCTTCATCTTGTAAGACACACGTCAGATTGCTGGTAACGGAGGAAACTCTGACACTTATAAAATGAAACAATTATTTTTAAAGGTGTCATCTTTCTCTACAAAGGGCTGTTGCATTATATATTGTATAATAAAATAATGTGTTTTCTGTAACATACAGACCTCAAATAAAAATATAATATATTCTAAAGAACTAGATCAGACCAAAATCCATGTAGTTTTATATTCTGTTTCGAGCATTTGTCAGCTGGATGCCTCTGACAAGACTCAGGCCTAGCATGATGGCCAGAGACATGTCAAGTTGTTCTGCTCTTTCATTGTTTGATAAGCCAGCAGTGTACATGGAGCAGGCTTTCTCAGCCAGGGTTTCTTGAATGGGTGGCAGTTAATTAATTTTTGATACACATTTTTAAATTCATTGGACATTTATTGGTTGATATGGTCAAGTCTACCCACTCTTTCTCCCGAATTAGGCTCTGGTAGACCTTAATCTGTGTAAACCATTCTTAAACAATTCTTAAAACTAGTATGCTTTAGAATCATAGAATCATAGAGTTGGAAGGGCCATAGAGGCCATCTAGTCCAACCCCCTGCTCAACGCAGGATCAGCCCTAAGCATCCTAAAGCATCTAAGAAAAGTGTGTATCCAACCTTTGCTTGAAGACTGCCAGTGAGAGGGAGCTCACCACCTCCTTAGGCAGCCTATTTCACTACTGAACTACTACCGAATTTCCACAATCCAGCAATCCTGTTACTTGGTCAAAAAAGGAAACCAGGTTGGTCTGACAGGGCCTGTTGGAGACAAATCCATGCTGACTTCCTTGGATCACCAAATTGTCTTCCAGATGTTTGCAGATCGCTCCCTTTAATATCTGCTCCATTGTCTTCCCCACAACAGAGGTCAGACTCACTGGTTTGTAGTTTCCTGGGTCAACCTTCCTCCCTTTTTTGAAGATCAGAATGTTTGCTCTCTTCCAGTTCTCCGGGACATCTCCAGTCCTTAAAGAGGTCCCGAAGATGATGGACAATGATTGTGCAAGTTCTCTGGAAAGTTCTTTGAGTACTCTCGGGTGCATTTCATCCGGCCCAAGGGATTTGAACTCATCAAGTGCAGCTAAATGCCTCTCGACAACCTCTCTGTCCATGTCAACCTGCCACCCAGACACTATCTCTTGGCTACTGCCATCTCTAGATGTGCCTAAACCCTTTGACCTGTGGGAAAAAACAGATGTAAAATAGGCGCTGAGCCTTTCTGCTTTCTCTGCATCCTCCGTTAGAGTTTGGCCATCTGCACCTAACAGTGGGCCTATTGCCTCCTTTACTTTACGTTTGCTCCTAATATAACTGAAAAATCTTTTCTTCTTACAGTGGGCTTCCCTGGCCAATCTTAGCTCACTCTCAGCTTTGGCCTTTCTGATGATTGATCTACAGTGCCTAGTAACCTGTAGGTACTCTTCTTTAGAGCTCTGTCCTTCCCTCTATTTCCTGAACATTTCCCTTTTCTTTCTTAGTTCCTCTTGAAGTTCTCTGACATCCAAATAGGCTTATTAGAGCTCCTGCAGTGTTTTCGTCTTTCTGGGATAGTTAATACTGACCAACAGGCAAGAGTTGGTGGATGAGGTGAAGGAGGTGGGGACCCTAGAGGGAAGTGACCATGTCCTCATAGAATTCCTTCTGAGATGGGGAGCCAAGGAAGCTTGTAGCCAGACGCAGATGTTGGATTTTCGTAGGGCAAACTTTAATAAACTCAGAGACATGATGAGTGTCATACCATGGATGAGAATGCTGGAAGGGAAGGGAGCATGTGAAGGGTGGGCGCTACTCAAACAGGAGCTATTGCGTGCTCAATCAATGACTATCCCAGAAAGACAAAAACACTGCAGGAGCTCTAAGAAGCCTATTGGATGAACAGAGAACTTCAAGAGGAACTAAGAAAGAAAAGGAAAATGTTCAGGAAATGGAGGGAAGGACAGAGCTCTAAAGAAGAAGAAGAGGAGAAGAAGAAGAGTTGGTTCTTATATGCCGCTTTTCCCTACCCGAAGGAGGCTCAAAGCGGCTTACAGTCGCCTTCCCATTCCTCTCCCCACAACAGACACCCTGCGGGGTGGGTGAGGCTGAGAGAGCCCTGATATCACTGCCCGGTCAGAACAGCTTTATCAGTGCCGTGGCGAGCCCAAGGTCACCCAGCTGGCTGCATGTGGGGGAGCACAGAATCGAACCCGGCATGCCAGATTAGAAGTCCGCACTCCTAACCACTATACCAAACTGGCTCTAAAGAAGAGTACCTACAGGTTACTAGGCACTGTAGATCAATCATAAGAAAGGCCAAAGCTGAGAGTGAGCTAAGATTGGCCAGGGAAGCCCATTGTAACAAGAAAAGATTTTTCAGTTATGTGAGGAGCTAACGTAAAGTAAAGGAGGCAATAGGGCCACTGTTGAGTGAGGATGGACAAACTCTAACGGAAGATGCAGAGAAAGCAGAAAGGCTTAGTGCCTATTTTACATCTGTTTTTTCCCACAGGTCAAAGTGTTTAGGCACATCTAGAGATGGCCATAGCCAAAGGACAATGACTGGGTGGCAGGTTAACATGGATAGAGAGGTTGTCGAGAGGCATTTAGCTGCACTTGATGAGTTCAAATCCCCTGGTCCAGATGAAATGCACCCGAGAGTACTCAAAGAATTTTCCAGAGAACTTGCACAGCCCTTGTCCATCATCTTCAGAACCTCTTTAAGGACTGGAGATGTCCAGGAGGACTGGAAGAGAGCAAAGAGAGCCTGGAGAAAAGGAGGTTGAGAGGGGACATGATAGCCCTCTTTAAGTATTTGAAAGGTTGTCACTTGGAGGAGGGCAGGATGCTGTTTCTGCTGGCTGCAGAGGAGAGGACACGCAGTAATGGGTTTAAACTTCAAGTACAACGATATAGGCTAGATATCAGGAAAAAGTTTTTCACAGTCAGAGTAGTTCAGCAGTGGAATAGGCTGCCTAAGGAGGTGGTGAGCTCCCCCTCACTGGCAGTCTTCAAGCAAAGGTTGGATACACACTTTTCTTGGATGCTTTAGGATGCTTAGGGCTAATCCTGCGTTGAGCAGGGGGTTGGACTAGATGGCCTGTATGGCCCCTTCCAGCTCTATGATTCTATGATTCTATGATTCTATTTGAAAGGTTGTCACTTGGAGGAGGGCAGGATGCTGTTTCTGTTGGCTGCAGAGGAGAGGACACGCAGTAATGGGTTTAAACTTATATGTATGGCCCCTTCCAACTCTATGAATCTATGATTCTATGATTCTATGGATTGAGCATGCAATCGCTCTTGTTTGAGCAGTGCCCACACTTCACATGCTCCCTTCCCTTCCAGCATTCTCATCCATGGTATGACACTCATCATGTCTCTGAGTTTATTAAAGTTTGCCCTACGAAAATCCAACATCCGTGTCTGGCTACAACCTTCCTTGGCTCCCCATCTCAAAAGGAATTCTATGAGGACATGGTCACTTCCTCCTAGGGTCCCAACCTCCTTCACCTCATCCACCAACTCTTGCCTGTTGGTCAGTATTAAGTCCAGTATGGCTGAACCTCTTGTGCGTTCATCTAAATGAAATTTTCAGCCAGGCAGGTCAGAAAGTTGCATGACTGAGGACGCTTTGCAGAGTTTGTTTCCCAGCACACATCTGAGAAATTGAAATTGCCCATGATTACAAGATCCTGCCACTTGGATATATTCCCACGCTGCTCACAAAGTGCAGCATCCACATCCTCTTGTTGGTCAGGTGGTCGGTAGCAGACATCAACCACCACACTGTTTGTTTTCCCCTTCCTTATTTTCACCCAGATGCTTTCCACTGTAGATATACTCTCCTTCACTAGAATTTCCTGACAGGTAAGCCCTTTCCTCACATACAGTGCCACTCCTCCACCTCTTCGATCTATTCTGTTTTTTCTGAACTGTTCATATCCATCCATTATTACATTCCAGTCATGAGAATTATTCCACCAAGTTTCTGTGATGCCTACTAGATCGTACCTTTCCATCAGCATGAGAAGTTCCAGCTCTTCCTTCTTTTGCCCATGCTTCGGGCGTTAGTATAAAGGCATCTGAATCCTTTTACTTTTGGTTCCCTATGAACTGGCCTTCGTGGTTGGGCTGCCCCTGCTCGGTCTCCTTCCTTACACTCCCTATGTTGAATGTCTCCTTCCCCTTGTGGCTTCAGTTTAAAGCTCTCCTGATGAATCTCCCCAGGTTCCTGCCAAACACATTCTTCCCCAATTTCGACAAGTGCAGTCCATCAGATGCTAGTAGGCCTTCCTCAAGAAAGCCTATCCCATGGTCCCAGAAACCAAATCTCTTCTGCCGGCACCTACTATGCAGCCACTGATTCACCTCCATTTTCTTCCTCTCCCGACGCATTCCTCTTCCCTTGACAGGCAAGATTGAAGAAAATACCACTTGTGCCCCCATTTGCTTGAGCTTCATCCATAGATCTTGATAGTCTGTTTTAATAGGAGCGATGGTATTCACAGTCTTACACTTGGGGCAGATGTAGTCCATCTTGTCTTCAGGGAGGAAGGCAATCATGTTACACTCACTGCAGATGATGGGATGAGTGTCCTGGAGGTCCATTGTAACTTCTAGGCAGTGCAACTGGTCAGCAGCAGCAGCTCTCTCTACTTGCTCCCAGCTGTTTAAGCTCTGCCTCTGACGAGGAGCAGCCCTTTTTAATCCTCCCAGCAATCACCCAGCAATCACCTCACTCAGCACAACAATACCCTCACCTGGTTAGCAGCAGCAGCAGCTCTCCCCAGCAGCTCTCTCCACTTGCTCCCAGCTGTCTGAGCTCATTGTGGTTTACATAAAAACTTTTTTTGCTGTCAAGTCACAACCAATTTATGCTGAAACTGTAAGATTTTCAAGGCAAGAGATGTGCAGAAGTTGTTTTGACATTGCCTGCCTCTACATAGAAATCCTGGTATTCCTTGGTGATCTCCCATCCAAATTCTACCCAGGACTGACCCTGCTCAGCTTCTGAGTTCAAAGAAAATCAAGCTAGTCTGGGCAATTCAGGTCAGGATGATGGCACATTATAATAAAAAATGTTACATATTCAAGTTGAACCAAAGACCGAGGGCCTTTCCGCACAAGGACCAATGTTGCCAAATGTTTTCAGAATGAAGAAACACTATATTTAATAGTAGAATTTATGTATACCTTTAATTTTAGTTGAATATTGAAGTCCCAGTAGCGTTGTATTCATTTCCCACAGGTTTCCAGTCTCGCTGGAATCGCAACAAAGGATGCAATATTTTTCTGTGCTTCTTCCTGCTCTTGGCCATCAATCAAACAGAACAGCCAATGGACGTGTTCATGCTCCCGAAAAGCCCCTTTCCCTTTAAAAACTGTTTTTTAAAAACACAAACATACCAGTTGCAATGAATATTTGTTCAATCATTGTCTCAGAAAGACCTTTTTTGCTGGCATAGGAGCTGGCGCTTAATCATTTACATGCTGTTCAAGTAAAAAAAAATCCCCCCATGGGCGCGATTTGTGGCTGAAATTACGGGCAGTGTCGAACAGAGGGCTGTATTGTGCTTGGGAACTTTAAAGACACTTGCAGTGGGGAGCTTTATTTTACTGTTAATCACTTCTGTGGAAGGACTTTAGCCAGAGAAGCCTCTGGAAGCTCGGGGGTGAGAGCGAGGGAGGGACATTCTTTCTACCGCTATTTTGAGAACACACATGTCTTTCGCTGATGTGTTGCAGCTTGTGCTCAGAAGTGTAGCAGTTTTTTCAGGGGGAATCCACTTTTCTGGATTTCCCCCTAAGCGCTATAAAATTCTGATTGTTGCAGTTCGGTGGGAGTTTTGTGGTTTGCTTACAACGTCATGCGGAACGTTAAATTAATAGCGTTCACGAAAGGTAAGACTTTGGCTACATTTAAGTCGTGCAGAATGGCCCTTACTTTTGCTCAGCCAACTAGTACCAATAAAACAATTTGTCTGGCACTGTACAAAGATTGTATCCAGTTATTCCCCTTCCTATTCTTCCAGGCTAGCACAGCAGCAAATATGCAAAACCATCCCTCAGCAAAATCTCACAGGAAGGTTGTTTTTCTCTTCCATCCTGTAAACATTTTTGACTATGAATTCCAGCCATTCCTGTCTTTTTGCATTTCTTCAGCAGATTTATCATTGTTGTGGATTGTCATGTCCAGTTATATCAGTCACATCACATGATGTTCTCAGTGTCAAGGAACATGAGCTGTCTGACACAGCAGCATGATAGTATAGCCTCAACTTCAGCCTGGCCCTTGGAAAACAAAAAAGGAATGCAGCTGGAAACCACCTGTTTCAAACACTATTTTACTTTCTTTTCTTTTCTTTAAAGATCTACTATTTCAGTGGATGGTTTGCTCACTTAAAAACCGCACGTTTAGCTCACCTGCAGTTTAATTCTAAACTCAACCTTAACCATTTACTGGGTTTCCTGGTGTGGCTGCTATAGAAACCATGTTGGCACTGTACATGGCTTCCAGTCTGTGTAACGTTAGGGGTTAGAGGGTTGTGAAGTAAGGCAACCTTCACTAAGGTAAATGCTCCTTACAAAAACTCAAAAATGGGTCTAACAAAATTTTAGTCCAGTGGCACCTTTAAGACCAACAAATATTTATTCAAGGCGTGAGCTTTCGAGTGCAAGCATTCTTCCTCAAACAGTGGAACAGGGATCATAAGAGTATAGATATAAGGAGAAAGTCAATTAATAAACAGCATCACAACATCCAAAATATGCAGTATGAAAAGCAACTTGCTAGAAAAGCAACTCAGCCCTTGGATTCAATTGTTGTTTACAGAAATATCAGAGGAATAAAACTGTTAAGGTTAGTGATTTATGGCAGACACTTTCCCAGTTACGCAAAGAAGTAATTAAAAGAGATGTTGCTAGCCCCATCTGTCTCCACTGAAGCATGGAAGCATCCCCACAAGTGACAAGCCATGCTGAGTGTTATCCTGTCTTGAGACCAGAAAGTTAGATTCTAAATTCACAAATGGGCGGTTTTTAAATCCTGAGCCACTATTTTTAACAGACAAAATAGCTTAGGGGATGGGTGATATTAAAGCACAGAAAAGGCAAGGAAAGGTGGTGATTGAGCCTTCCATTTGCCATTTCTCTTACCCTGCCCCCACCCCACAGAGTTCTAGATGCAAATATATGCTTGTCAACACATTAGGGAAGGCAGGGGAGGGAATTCTGAAGCAGAAAACAGTGGCTGTGGGAAGAGTTAAAGCCTACTGCAGTTCCCCACCCAACCCCACTGCCCCATTCTGTGCTGCCTCCTTCTGAACCTACTTTTCCATTAACAGAGTCATCTTAAATACAAAACACATTTGCAATATAGTTTGGAGAGTAATGCCAGTGCACACTATTGTGTTAAAAATAGGCTGAGCATAAATCCTCAAGGCCTGAATTAAATTTATGCTGAAACCTAGAAAGCACAGAGAAATTTTTCATTGTTCTCGTGGTAACAGTGTACTGTGTATCACCAGAGATAAACAAAGATCAGGGAGACCTAGGGCCTTTTCGCACGGGGATCTTTGTTGCAAATTGTTTGCGGAATGAAAAATCGCCATTTAAAATAGTGGAATTCGTCGTTATGCATACCTGCCTTTGTAGTGGAATCAGTTGCGTTTTTTAGCGTTTCCCACAGGCTTCCGGTCTCGGCAGAAATCGCTAGAAAGGAAGCGCTATTGCCAAGCTCGTCCCGCCCCTGGCCGTCAAGCAGCCAATGGGCAGCCGTTAGCATGCTCCCAAACAGCCCCTTTCCCTTTAAGAAAGGTTTTTTTTAAAAAAAAACAGACCCATAGCAACGAATCTAGGTAGATTCGTTGCAACGGAGAGACCCATCCAGCTGCCTAATATGAGCTGTCGTTTGATTGTATGATCGTTGGCACGCTGCCTTGAGTGATAAAAAAAAAATCCCCCCCCCCCTCTCACGGGCCCGATTTTCAGCTGAATTAATGTGTAAAAAATAAAGGGACTTTATTTCAGCAAACGGGCTTTTATGTGGTTTGTGCTTAGTGACTAAAGGTGAAGGACTGAAGCCAGGGAAGCCTCTAAACAGAAAGAGGCTCGCTGGTGCGTTTATCCCCGCTCGCTCGGAGAAAAAAAAATGGCGATCGCTTCGCCGGAAGTTTGGAGGACAGGCTCAGGAGGAGGGACTTTGAAGAACCCGCAACAATGGTAACGCACAGGTCTTTAGCGCTAGTGTTGCAGATTGGTTGCAGGAGTGTATCGCTATCCGGAGGGTGAATCCACTTTTCTGGATTCCCCTGAAAGCGCTACAACGAAGCGCTTTTTGCTGATTGGTTTCAGGAGTGTTGAAGATTGTCTGTGACGTCGTGCGTTAAGGCAAATTAGTAGCGTTTTCAATTAGCAACCATTGTGCTATTTTGAAGCCGTGCGAAATGGCCCCTAGAATCTGCCCTAAAGCTCACTGGGTAACCTCAGGCGAGTCACATACTCTCAACCTCAGCTACCTCACAGAATTGTCGTGGCAATAAAATGTGGGAAGGGAGCATCATGTAAGATACGACGATGGGTCTGGGAGCATCATGTATGTCACTCTGTAATAGATAGATGGATCCCCATGAATTGCTAAGGAATCTCATAACATTTCTTGGCAGCTTTGCCCATCTATAATTCTCAGCAGTCTTTTTAAAAAGCTTTGCCAGTTCACCTAGACTTTCAGATGTTTGACTTCAACCTGATGACGTGTGTCTGCGTTTTTGACCCCCTCTCTCGCTTATTTGTACTGATTACTTTTGTCCCAAGGCCAGCACGAAGGCTTTTAACGTGACATTCAAGTAAATAAGACTTACGAGCACATCACTGAATGCAGCACATTTGTCACCCTTTTAGTATCTGGCCCATTTATTGTTTTGGGCAATGAAACAGTATTATTACTGTTTAGTGCAGTGGGATGTGCTAGGAAACTGGAGGCAGGCAAAAGAGCAGAATGTTCTATGAGATGCCATAAGTTTCCCAAGAAAGAAGCACAGGTCTTTTCATGGTGCTGATGACCACGGGTATAAATGGCTTTTAAAAGGAATTAGACAAATATATGGAAGATAGGTCTAGTGGCAGTGATTAACCATAGTGATTAAAAGGAACTCCCACATGCAGAGATAGTGAAACTCTGAATCCCAGAGTCAGGAGGTAACGCTAGAGCAGGGGTAGTCAACTTGTGGGCCTCCAGATGTCCATGGACTACAATTCCCATGAGCTCCTGCCAGCATTTGCTGGCAGGGGCTCATGGGAATTGTAGTCCATGGACATCTGAAAGGCCATGGGTTGACTACCCCAGTGCTAGAGGATGGCTGAGGCCTCTGTCCCCTATTGTTGGCCCTGCAGCATAACTGATTGGCCATTGTGTGAGACACGATGTAGTACTAGATGGACCACTGGATTGACCCAGTCTTATGTTCATTTCCAACTGTTAATTCATTGGCTCTGTTTTTTTTTTTTTAATATCAAGCTCTTTTCCGTTCTTTGGGACAGGGAGTTTGCTGTGCCTTTTAAACTGTGTGCTGTCTACTCATTTTATCACAACACACTGTGTTTGGTTACAAGGCATGACATAGAGCAAGTTTCCCGTTGAACCTCAAAACCAGCCTCTCCATTTTCAGTTGAACATTAGGTTGACATCTTTATGGGAGCACACATTTTGTTTGGTTTCAGTCTTCAGCCTACACTTGTCTTGTCAAAGATGATTTGCATGTGAAAAACCTTCACAAGCCTGGGTAAATGTCAGCATCCCACAGCACCTTAATGACTTCATGCATCCCTGGGTGGCTTCAGCCTTCAGTGGCCAGTGCCCATTTCAACAGATGCAATAAATGATCTAGAAAGTCACTTATTACAGTGAAAGAAAGAGAGATACATGAGCCAGTAAGAATGTGTCCCCATTGTGCAAGTGTCCTTTGGATGGGCAACCTCTGGAGACTTATGATGTCTTGCAGCAATCTATTTACCGAAGTATTGCTGGTTCCAAAAGCCAAACAGGCCAAGTCAGATTTGCAACAGCAGCAGTAGCACCTCCCTAACAAAATCCAAAGTGTCAGCTGCTGTTTTGTGACTCTTCTGCTAGGAAAGGTCGCACTGACTTCATCTTCCATTATGACAGGAAGGTGTGATCCATATTCTAAAAACTGGCCTATTGACTGCCCTTTGTTGCCCATCAGTGAGCAAACCCATCCAAGTATCAGGAAAGAGTACTGCATCTCCAACTCACGTAACAGAATCATCCCAGAGATTACAAAATATGTAGACCAGATTGCAAGGGAGATCTGTTTCTTTTCGATTTACACATTTACATAGGTGTTGCACTGCTACTGCTACACCTCCCACATTGAGAAAAAAGTGAAAGCTGACAGTTGTGACTCCGGAGACAGTCTAAAGGTTTAAAGATCAGAAATAATTCCTTCATGTTACCTCCTGCAGACGCATATTTTAAAAGAGGCTGAATAGAGAAGGGAAATGGTAAACATGGAATGGTTTTCCCTCTCCCTACTACTCTATCAATTATTTCCTCCAAAATCAGCTCCTAAAACAAATCAAAGGCTCTCAGGTAACCACATTTGCATGAAATATGTAATTTGGATCTTAGCTGTGAAATTACCCTGTGGGCAAAGCTCTGCCTTAAGTCTGAATCCTACATCTCTAAAATAAGAATAATGGTAAACTAATTCATAGGGCTCTTGACTACACAGTGAAAACCTTTATGATAAAACAATTTAATTTTATAAATAATTAGCAACTCCTCTCAGTAGTTTGTCTCCATAGCTTAAGGTCTGGCAAAGACCCCCTGACATCTTACAGAAGAAACTATAGGTGTGTAACAACTATGAAATGTTTTTACTTTCTTTTATAAAGTCTTTGTCTTTCTGGTTTTGGACCTCCACAACAAGACATAATAATGGATGAAGATAACCACATTCTACTCAATGAAACAGAGGAGGTAGTAAAGAGTAGGGTTGCCAACCTGTAGGTAGGACCTAGAGACTTCCTGGACTTACAACTGATCTCCAGACCACAGAGATTAATGCCCCTGTATGGAATGGCTGCTTTGGAGGGTGCTGAGGTCCTTCATCCCTCTCCCATACCCGACATATAAGAACCAACTCCTCCTCCTCCTCCTCCTCTTTTAATACAATTCCTCCTGTTGTGGTGACCCCCCAACCATATAATTATGCAAGTATTATTTCACAGAAATTAAACCAATACTGACCAATGGTGGGAAGATCCATTGTTCCTGATTTTATATAAATTGGTTTTTTTCCTGGGGTTTCTCAGTTCAGTTCTGTCCCACCATGCCGACCTCACTCTTTTCCGCTGCTACAGACAGACAACGCTCTATCTCAATCTACCTCGCAAGGCTATTGCATGAATGGCGCCCCCCCAGCCAAGCTGCTTGCCCTGCCATGACCCCTGTGAAAGGGTCTTTCAACCCCCAAAGGGGTCCCGACCCCCAGGTTGAGAACCACTGATCTGACCAATCACATGTACTGGCAGGAAGATCTATGGACATTTCACAATGTCACAATGGAATCTTGTGGAAAACATCTGATGATCTGTCACAATACAAACATGTATATATGTTGGAGGTCTCTGAGGGATCCTCAAACATTGTTGTTTACTACAACTTGCACTCATGCTGAGATCACAATAAAAGAGCTGTTCTGGCTTCCTTCCATGAACCCACAGATATAACACTGGAGAATATCCCTTTATAAAAAATGTCCTCCTGGAAGTTCTGGTTCATATGGGATACTTTAGAACCAGAAGGTGAAACTATTGCCCTGGATGGAGACACTCTATGGGAAATAGCACATTGGGCTACATGGAAGTTGATCTAATTTGAGTGAGACAATAATATGTTATGTCTTCACCATATGTAGGGAATCAGCTCTCTATGGCTACCCAAACCTACCTGCTTACTGTATGTTTGTATTGTGACAGATCATCAGATGTTTTCCACAAGATTCCATTGTGACATTGTGAAATCAAAGTACATTGCGCTGTGGCTGCTGAGCTATCTATACCTTTAAGCACCTCTTTACCTATTAATTTTTCAGAGAACCAACCTCCTCAGCTTTAATATTACAATCTTCTGTTTGCTTTTATGTCTTGCATTTCTGTTTTGTGAGGAAGGTGCAGTGCAAACTAACCCTGCTATGATAAGAGAGCAATTTGAGTCCAGCACCCTCCCAGTTGATGTGTTGTCAGATGTACAGTATTTGCTGGCGTATAAGACGACTTTTCCCCCCTGAAAATCATGCCTCCAAGTGGGGGGGGGGTCGTCCTATACGCCGGGTGCACTTCAGTTGGGATAGACATAGCTGCCCATAGTGGCCCATAGTACTGTAATGTAATGTAACAAACTCTATATTTTGAGTGGAAATGTTGGGGGGTCGTCTTATATGCCCAGTCGTCTTATACGCCGGCAAATAGTACTATCCAGTGTGACAAACTTCAAGACAAACGAAGGAATTAAATTAATATATATTAGCAGCTAGTAACGTAGTAGATTGGGACAAAGTAATTCCTGAATGGGTTGCCTTTGCAGAATTATGGTATTGTGTCCTGTAAAAAGATTTTGAAAGGCCTGCTGTCCTTCCAACCTTTGGCTCTACCAGAAACTAATAAACATTGCACAAACTTGCTTCAGTTCAGAGAAAAAGTTGAAAACAAAAGGATCAGCCCCTGTTCCTAGGCACTGCTGGGAGTTGGGATCAGGCAAGCTAGAAAGCAGTGACAGGTGCAACTCACACTTGTCGCCATCCCCTGCTAATTTGGCACCCAAAACAACTGCTATCAACATTTGAATCAGCTCTGTTGCTTAACTGCACTCAGCGTCCCATTACTCCATGTGATGGCTTTGATGAATCTCTGTGGGAAAGAAATTCTGTAAGTCTGTGGCAGCAACCAAGAGTCTCTTCTCCAGATGTATTCACTCCCCCAAATAATCATACAGATGGAGTATTTGAGCTTGGGTGAACTAAGAGATCAGAAAAGGACCTGAAGAAGGAGGTACTGAAGGCAGAGGTGCTAAGACTTTATAGAATTGTGCCAAAGCCTCCAAACTTGTAAAAGTACTTGCTCTTTGATACACAAAAACCTCAATCCAGGAACTTCTTTGGGTGTAACTGCCTATTTATCAACCCGGCATTTAACTGGGACATTTGTCGTACAAAGGCACCTCCATAGGGACTTCTACTTTCCTCAAAATTCTCAACTGTTTGAGATCTAATATGATAACTGCCATGCACAGCAAGAATTGATAGTCCTCATTGTTAAAGAATCAGTCTATTGTATAACTTCCTCATTTTTTATAAATTCCCCTTCTTTCCTCTTCCTGTGGTCCTCTTTCTCATCAGAAGAATTTGACATCCGAGGGCTAAAGTGTCCCTACTTTTGTACAACTTTTGTTGGCCAATGGCATTGAAGGGGTGGAAAGGAATAACTGCCAAATCATCCTGTCTGTGCAGGGAAGGAGAGGGAAGGGTAGTTACAAGAGGGTGTCTAAGGAAGTCCTCTCAGACTGCCCATCTCATAAACATAAACGTAACAAATTCAGGGGACAAATTATATAGGGTGGAGACACCTGCTATGTTACCACCACATGCCCCAGGTGCCTGATTCAGCAGTCACCATTTGGAAGAGGCCCAAGATTGATCTGGGATGGCATGCTGCCAGTCCCCAATACAGCTACCATCCTCCTGAGAGCCCTCATACACAACTGCTATGTCAGATGGCTTGAGCTCCTTTTGCACCTTTTTTGCTGCTTTCATTTCATGGCTGAGATAGTTCAAGTTGGACTGCTGTCTGCTGCTTTCACAATGTCCTTGGGGTCACTTGGTCCCTCTGGGACTAAAGGGACATGTGGCATCTTGTTCAAGGAAAAGCCCCTTTGCACGGTTTTTCAGCAGTAGCCACTCTCTTTTCTAGCCAGAACTCTTCCAAAATGGTCACCATGACAGTGTAGGGGCCAGCAATCTATACTATGTCTTCCCCTGCTGCCAATCAAACTGCAGACAGCTAGACAGAAGAGAGAAAGCTAGATGTGAAGGTTGTTTTAGAGACAAAAGGGAAAGGAATAGCTGAGTGGAAAAAACTAGAATCAGTAGATAGCCTAATCTATCTGTTCTCCAGACATCCTGGAATGTGAAGTCAAATGGGCCTTAGGAAGTCTGAGCAACAATAAAGCTAGTGGTGGTGACAGCATTCCAGTTGAACTATTCAAAATCTTAAAGGACGATGCAGTAAAAGTGCTACACTCAATATGCCAGAAAATTTGGAAAACTCAACAATGGCCACAGGATTGGAAAAGGTCAGTTTACATTCCAGTCCCAAAGAAGGGCAATGCCAAAGAATGTTCAAACTACCGCACCATTGCACTAATTTCTCATGCTAGCAAAGTTATGCTCAAAATCCTACAAGCTAGGCTCCAGCAATATGTGGACCGAGAACTTCCAGAAGTACAGGCAGGATTTCGAAGAGGCAGAGGAACTAGAGATCAAATTGCCAACATACGCTGGATCATGGAGAAAGCTAGGGAGTACCAGAAGAACGTCTACTTCTGCTTCATTGACTATGCTAAAGCCTTTGATTGTGTGGAGCACAACAAATTGTGGCAAGTTCTTAAAGAGATGGGAATACCAGAGCATCTTATTTGTCTCTTGAGAAATTTATATGCAGGTCAAGAAGCAACAGTGAGAACTGAACATGGAATCACTGACTGGTTCAAAATTGAGAAAGGAGTTCGGCAAGGCTGTATACTGTCGCCTTGCCTATTTAACTTGTATGCAGAGCACATCATGAGAAATGCAGGATTAGAGGAGTCACAAATTGGGATCAAGATTGCAGGGAGAAATATCAACAACCTCAGATATGCAGATGATACCACTCTAATGGCAGAAAGTGAAGAGGAACTAAAGAGCCTGTTGATGCGGGTGAAGGAGGAGAGTGCAAAAGTTGGCTTGAAACTCAAAATCAAGAAAACAAAGATCATGGCATCCGGCCCTCTCAATTCCTGGCAAATAGATGGGGAAGAAATGGAGATAGTGACAGATTTTATTTTCCTGGGCTCCAAGATCACTGCAGATGGGGACTGCAGCAAAGAAATTAAAAGACGCTTGCTCCTGGGGAGGAAAGCTATGGCAAATCTAGACAGCATCCTAAAAAGCAGAGACATCACCCTGCCAACAAAAGTGCGTTTAGTCAAGGCTACGGTATTCCCAGTTGCAATGTATGGCTGCGAAAGTTGGACCATAAGGAAGGCCGAGCATCAAAGAATTGAGGCTTTTGAACTCTGGTGCTGGAGAAGACTTTTGTGAGTCCCTTGGACTGCAAGGCGAACAAACCGGTCAGTCCTAGAGGAGATCAACCCTGACTGCTCTTTAGAAGGCCAGATCCTGAAGATGAAACTCAAATACTTTGGCCACCTCATGAGAAGGAAGGACTCCCTGGAGCCTAATGCTGGGAGCGATCGAGGGCAAAAGAAGAAGGGGACGACAGAGAATGAGGTGGCTGGATGGAGTCACTGAAGCAGTAGGTGCAAACTTAAATGGACTCCGGGGAATGGTAGAGGACAGGAAGGCCTGGAGGATCATTGTCCATGGGGTCGCGATGGGTCGGACACGACTTCGCACATAACAACATAACAACAATCTGTTCTCCCTTTCAACGAAGGAAGGTGGGTGCCTCCCACCACAGGAGAGAGGAAGTGAAGAATTTGTCCTGTCTCCCTTTGCAAGGGGTGGAAAACACCCACCAAGATGTCCTCCTGGATTAGAGGGAAAACTGAGTTAATATAAACTGAGTTAGTATAAACAGCTAATCCACAGAGTAACTTGACAACTGGAGCAGATATTTGGCAGTGGGAAATTGGGCAGTAAGAGTATACTCCCAATTCAGTCCAAATTATGAGGAGAATTCTTCCAAGGAGAGAAGGAATATCCCTGCCCAGTTAAAAAGAGGAAATCAGGTAAGGATTTCCTTAGACATGTGGGAGAAAGTGCTTCAGACTCCTCTGTAGACAGTGGGATCCTGTCTTCTACTAGGAGAAGAGAAAATGATGATATTACCCAAGAGTACCCACTTTCTAGAAGCCAAGGGAGTTTATTGGAAACTTAAAAAAAAGAAAAACAGATGTATTTTTGGACAAACATGGTAACAAAATCTCAGTTTAAAACAAAATCTGAAAGAAGAGTCTATGAACTATTTAAAACCCTGTACTTAAGAACTTCTAATTGAATAATATCTGATTTATTATCATGGTGTCTACCCTGCCAGGTACTTTTTAGAGTCATGGAGTTTAATATCTTCCTTAAAGATGGACTCACAATGTAGCTCATAGGTGTTTACTGTCAAGTCCAAAACTGTACAATTTAGATGATCTTTTTTTCATGTTCAATGAACATGAGATTTTTTATGCCTTAAAACTAAGACTATTTGACGCAGAAAAATCAAAAAATGTTTCTATCACAACCTTATACCTTTTGGCCTGCTACCTTGGGCATTCAATTAAAACCTGGAAGAATGGCAAAATATTTTAATATCTTGTTAGTCCACCCCTCTGCAGAGTTTTTATGCTGACAAGAATGAGTTCATTTCCCTCAAATGTCCTAGTGGGTAGACACCATCATGTCCCAAAGAGGGAAAGATTGTGCCCATGTTCAGCAAATCCCCCTGATTCAACCCAGCATATTATTTTGGATTGTCAGCTTCATGACACCCCTCCCAGGAACTTTCTTTTTCCTCTACTTCTCTCTAGGGGATTGGCAAATGAAGAAGTTACACTTCAGTTTCTTCTGAATGATCATTCTGCAGAAACTACATTGAATTTTTAATGGATGTAATTCAAGTCAGAGTTACAATTTTTAAAGTAATTTTATATTCACCTTGTTTGATTGTTGTTGTTGTTATTATTATTATTATTATTTTATTTATATCCCACCTCCCCCCGGATTGTATTCGCTTTTCTTTTGTTGTATGCCAATAAAGGTATCAATATCTGGTTTATATAGAAAAAGCTTAATTTTCTTTTTCCAACTATTGTGTTTCTCCTTGTAAAATAAAGTCTTCTATTTGTTTGTCATTAACAATGCCTAACTGTCATTTCTGACAAAGGTTAAACAAAAGAGTGTTCTTACAACTTCTCAAAAAGTTCTAGAGCTGGGTAAAGCCAAAAAGAAGACAATCATAGGGTGGGACTTGTGAACTTCATTTTATTTATTTATTTATTTATTTATTTGATTTGTATGACCGCCGCTCTCGGAACCCGGCTCGCGGCGGTTCACAATGTTTTAATACAAATACAATATATTAACCATTAAAATTCCCCATTAAAACCCCATTAAAATAATGACTGAGTCACAATGATGGCGATTAAAAAACTATTCCCGTACAGGCCCACTGGATGAGCAGAAGGGAACGGATGGATAATTGGGCATAGGGTGGAACAATCTGGGGAACCAGGTCAGTCTAGTACTGGCCTCCCCCCTCCGGGGAGAGGGGTCCGATCTTAGCCCCGGGCCATCCCCCGGCCTTAGGCAAACGCCTGGCGGAAGAGCTCCGTTTTGCAGGCTCTGCGGAACTCAGAGAGCTCCGACAGGGCCCGCAGCTCTTCAGGGAGCTCGTTCCACCAGGTAGGGGCCAGGACCGAAAAGGCCCTGGCCCTTGTCGAGGCCAGGCGTGCCTCCCGGGGTCCTGGGATCATCAGCAAATTCTTACCCGCAGAGCGAAGTACCCTGCGGGGGGCATAAGGAGTTAGGCGGTCCCTCAAGTATGCAGGACCCAAGCCGCGTATAGCCTTAAAGGTTAATACCAAAACCTTGAACCTAATCCGGAAACGAACTGGCAACCAGTGCAGCTGCTTCAGCAGAGGCTGAACATGGGACCTCCAAGATGATTTAGTGAGGACCCGTGCAGCTGCATTCTGTACCAGCTGTAACTTCCGGGTTAGAGACAAGGGTAGGCCCGCGTAGAGCGAGTTACAGAAGTCTAATCTAGAAGTAACCGTTGCATGGATCACAGTGGCCAGGTGTTCCGGGGGCAGGTAGGGCGCTAGTAGCCGAGCTTGGCGTAGATGGAGAAACGCCGTCCGAGCTACCTTAGTGACCTGGGCCTCCATGGAAAGTGAGGTATCCAGAATCACTCCCAAATTCCTGGCTTGGGGCACAGATGACAATTGTACCCCGTCCAGGCAGGGAAGACGCGCTTCCTGTTCCTGCTCCCTTCGGCCTAGCCAAAGGACCTCCGTCTTGGAGGGGTTGAGTCTCAGGCGGCTCCTCCTGATCCATCCAGCCACTGCTTCCAAACAACTGGCGAATTTTTCTGGGGGGAGATCTGGCCAGCCATCCATCAAGAGATAGAGCTGGGTATCATTAGCGTACTGATGACACCCAAGCCCATAACTCCGTACCAGCTGAGCCAGGGGACGCATATAGATGTTAAATAACGTGGGGGAGAGCACCGCTTCCTGTGGCACCCCACATGGGAGTGCAAAGGAGTCAGATAACTCCTCCCCCACAGTGATCCTCTGTGACCTGTTCTCTAGAAAGGAGGATAGCCATTTAAGAGCCACCCTTCCAATCCCAGTATCAGCGAGGCGGTGAACCAAGAGCTCGTGGTCAACCACATCAAATGCGGCTGACAGGTCTAATAGCACGAGAATGGCCGACCCGCCCCGGTCTAGCTGGCGCCGGAGATCATCTGTCAGGGCGACCAGCACGGTCTCCACCCCATGGCCAGGACGGAAGCCAGACTGGTATGGATCAAGGGCCGAAGTTTCCTCCAAAAATGCTAGGAGCTGGTCCGCGGCGGCCCTCTCAACCACCTTGCCCAGGAATGCAAGATGCGATACCGGGCGGTACCTGGCGGGGTCCCGCGGATTCAGCGATGGTTTTTTCAGAAGAGGGCGAACCACTGCCTCCTTGAGCCGCTGAGGGAATTCTCCCGATGTAAGGGAGAGGTTTATAATCTCCCTCAGGGGAACACCTATCCGTGGGTCGCTGGTCTTAAGCAACCACGACGGACAGGGATCAAGGGGGCAAGTGGTCGCCCTCACTGACCCTAGCAATTTGTCCACTTCGGATAAAGAGAGCCGCCTGAAGCCATCAAACCTGATCCCCCGTAACGGCCACGGAGCTTCTAGTTCACAAACTGTATCAACTGTGGCAGTAAGGTCACGACGGAGCGACAAGATCTTATCCGCAAAATAGCTCGCAAAAGCCTCGCAGCCAAGTTCCAATTGTCTACTATTTTGGTGCCCTCCTTCGAGGGCAGTAAGGGTCCGAACTACCCTAAATAATTGGGCTGGGCGAGAGCTAGCGGACGCGATTTCCGCAGCAAAGTAGTCACACTTTGCCGCTTTCACCGCCATCTCATACGCCCTCATAAGCGTGCGATGAGATGTTCTTGTAGCTTCGTCGCGGGTCTTCCGCCACACTCGCTCTAGCCGTCTCACCTCCCTCTTCCTCTCCCGAAGCTCCACGGTAAACCACGGAGCCTGCTTGAGGCGAGGGCGGAGAGGGCGCTCAGGGGCTATCTCGTCAATGGCGGCCAACAGGCGGGACTGCCAGTCCTCTACCAAGGCCTCCAACGAGACACCAGAGGGCATCGGGTCCCGCAGAGCATTCGGGAATCCTTCAGATTCCATAAGTCTCCGTGGGCGGACTAAAATGCGTCCGTCACCCAAACAGGGGAGGGGTGGCATCCGTAGGCGAGCCTTCAGGGTATGGTGGTCAGACCACGGAACGATGTTGTTAGCCACCAGATCGATCTCAACACCAGCACCAAAGATCAAATCCAGGGTGTGGCCAGCCTGATGAGTGGGACCAGCAACAAACTGCGAGAACCCCAGTGTCGCCATGGCCGACACCAGGTCCAGGCCAAGTCCTGGAGCCGACGAATCCGCATGGACATTAAAGTCCCCCAAAATTAATAATTTGGGGAACTGCAATGTCCAGGCGGCCGCCGCCTCCAGCAGGCCCAGCAGGGCATCGGGCGGGGCAGTGGGTGAACGGTACACCGCCCAGATGGCCACGTTCTCGACCGATTCCCACGTCAGGCCGACACATTCAACTCCTGGGATCGATGGTGCTGGGAGAGCCCTGAAGGTATAGCTGTCCCGGACTAGGATCGCCACCCCACCCCCCCTACCATGGAGCCGGGGCTGATGGAGGACCGAGAAGCCGGGTGGCGCAAGATCTTTAAGGGCGACTGTTTCACCTTCACGCACCCAGCTCTCGGTGATGCACGCCAGGTCTACCCCATGCCCTGCGAAATAGTCCCGCAGGGTTGAGGATTTGTTCTTGATCGACCTGGCGTTGCATAGCATCAGCACCGGCTCCGCCCTAGCCCTCTCTCCTACAAATTTGGGGATGGGACGGAGGTTTGAAGGACAGCGAGCACATCGACCAGGCCACCGACCGTGTTTCCACGGTCGGGGCCTTTCTGGACCTGCGTGTGCCGCTCTCCCCCTATTATTGAACCTCCTCCCACCGCCATACCTCCCTTGGCCCAGAAGTGCTGGAATAGTTCTCCCAGGTTGGGTTATAACCCCCTCTCCCCTTCCATGCCCACTCTGTCGTTCCTGTCTGGCAGACCATGCCATGTCTAGACACAGCCAGTAGTGCCCTGTATATTGGCCCCAACCTTATCTAATTACTGCAATACCTTGGGTAGAGCGGCTGTAGCTCCTCCCTCTCACTGGCCCTAACCAATCTAACTAATCTAATTTAACCTAGCTGCTACCAATTCCCTCCCTAACCCACCCTAACCTCACCCTCCCTACACAGCCCCCTACAAAAAAATCCCCCCTAGCCCGCCCAACCCAACCTGACACCTAACAGCTAGTTCAACCTCACAGAGGAGAGGATCTGCCAGATCCCGCCTTTCGGGGATTTTATAACTAAGAAACCACACTACAAGGTTAGCTGAATCTTTGAGGGAATATTTTGACGAATTCTGCACGGAGGCACAAAACTTGCGCTGCCTCCTACTTGCAAACATGTGATTGTAAGCCCATGCATTTGCAATTTTCCTCATGGGAGACCTCTCCTGCATTTTCCCTCCACCTCATCATGGGTTTTTACCTCCTGATGAGGCAGCAAGGAAAAACAAGTCAAACTTATCCCCCATGCTCCTCGGTTGGTGTTTTGCCTGCCCGATCCCAAAAAGGCTGTGGACACATTAGGGAACATTTTATTTTAACTTATGCAAAGTAGCTTTGCAGTCCCATGGCATGCGGACCATGCCATTTAAAAAAATATATATTCTCGGAGAAGGAAATGGAGAGGGGAGGGCAGGTGCGAGGGCAGGCAAAATAACACACGGACTGTCACGTGTTTCTCTCTCCACACAGGATTGTCCCTGGTTGCTCCCTGATGTGAAGTGATATTATGACCCATTATGCATGGCAGTAGCCATGATGGGCTTCTGCTGGGTCCTAATGCCAGGGTGGCATGCCCCGCCACTACCCATGTATGCACGGTGAGGGAATCCCCCAGTGTACATGGACTGCCCTGGCATAGTGCACAAGTGTGCAGTACACCGGGTTTGAAAGGGCCTAGATGTGCTGTGTGGTGGTGGTGGTAGCAGGGGGAGTGGGAGGCAGGGGGCCCCCACTGCTCTTCTACCAAGGTGGGGGTGGGGGAATGCCCTGTCCATTTCTGTGGAGCTGACAGGGGTGTGTGGTATCCCTGCAGGGACACCATAGGTCGGGGATTGTCTCTTCCAGTTATGCATGAGGCTGGCGCCAGAGGGCCAAGGATGGCGCCCTTGGTATCATGGGGAATACGGGAGTTCCCACATTCACATACTGTAGGCCTTTCAGGGCACTGCACCAGGCCAGGGCTAGGATGGCAGCATCATCATGCACAGTTGGGGTTGCCCTGCTGCCGCCACCCCGGATTACGTGCCCTGTGCATAATCAGTCAATAAGTGGCAAATACAGGTTTGGCAATTTCCCTCATCTCCAGGCAAAACTTGAGCCAGCTTTGGGACGCAAATGACTTCATTTATAGGAAGCTGTCAAACCCACCAGCAACCAGAGGCTGTCCAGGGGCAGATTCCTTGTGCGAAATCAGTCTTTATTTTGGAGGGGGTATTATCTCAGAATGAGGAAGTGTAGGGGTTCATTATCTTTAATCCTACAGAGCGGATTAAATAAAAGAGTAAGGGCTGTTGGGGAGGAGTTAGGGCGGGACCCATCCGGGATAAAAACTCGGAGGGGGACAATCAGGAGCCGCAAAGCGGCTCCTGATTGGGACGCTCTGACTGCCACTCGGGGGCCAAGTGGCCAATTGTCCTATTGTCCACTTGGCCTGCCCCGGACTCGGTGCCCACACTCCGTCCCCAGATGGTTTGCTGCTGGGAAAGGAGCAGGGCCTCCGTGTCAAAGATGCGGCAGCCCTGCTCCTTTCCCGACGGCGGACCATCGCCCTTCCCTCCCGAGAAGGCCTCCACACTCACAGCAGGCCTGCTGTGTTGCCAACGCCCAGGCCCTGCTCCTTCTCACCAGGCCAGCCACGAGCCTCGCCGGTGGTGCCCGCCCAGCCTTCCCCAGCCTCCCGACACGCCCCATCCCCGGCACGTACTTGCCGATCGCCCACAGTCCACCTCCAGCAGCCTCCTCTACGGAGCCGCCCAGCTGCAGACCACCAGCCCTCATGCCACGCAAACACTGACGGTAAGCCTACCCTCCACATATGAGGACGCTCCCACTCCCAACCTCAATCCCCCAAAGCCCCCTCCCCGCCGCTGCAACTCACTCCCCGATGCTTTCTCCCTGCACACAACCCCCACTCCCACGACTCCCCGCTGCTCACCCCCTCACCGTCTACCCCCACCCCCTTGGACCTCCCCACCCCCCAATCCACACCACCAGACCATCGCCCAACTTCCCCTTCCCCTTCCCCACCCATTCGTACCCCCCCTGTCCGCTCCTAAGCACGCCCGCGAACAGCCGCCGCGCGACCCGCATGGCCAACACCAAACATAAGAAATATTCAGACTGGAGATCCATTTATCAGAAATTGATGTGGCATGATGGAGCCCTCTTTGCCCTGTTCCTTTACCATCTTTCATCAAACATGATTATGCATTTCTTCAAAAGTTTGTAAACTCCTTCTGACCACAGACTTCAATATAACAACAAAAATGAGTGTACAGATTCCATGAAAAATCAGGCAGTTTCCAACTTTCTGTTGTCTTTCAGACTACTATTTTTGTCTCCAGATTAACATGTAGCTTTACTTCTGAGCACCCACAAGTTAAATAAATAAAAATAGCAGCATAACAGAGCTATTTTTTCATATGCTAAGCAAGTACTAAAATATAGCACACAAACCAATCAAAAATTAGTTGCTACTGAATTTTCCAAAAGGGTTTTAAGGATGATTGTGATCTGCCTCCATGCCATCTGAGACTATCTCTGTTGAACCCCCAAAGACTTATGCGTGTACACCAGGCAGACAGACCACTAGCTCTTATCCAAATGGACACTCAACAATTCTGCAACCAAAATCCAATATTGACTAGAAATTAAAATGGGAAGGCAGGGAACAGACCCTCTTCTAAAACTGTAGAGACTGAGCAACTGTACAAAAGGTTGGCTAAAAGTGATCAAGAGACTGGAGTATATTCTAAACAAGAAAAATCTGAAAAATCTGGGTCTTTTTTAAATTAGAGAAAGACAGCCAATGGGGTGGCAGAAAAGAGAAGAGACACGATAAACGTCCATAAACTCAAGAACAATATGTGTGGAACTAAGGTTTTTTACTGAAGCAGCAAGACCTTCTCCATATGGCCATCCATGCCTTCCTATGGAAGCTGCCTATGCCACACAGCTGCAACAGAGCTTCTAGATGACAGCATTTAGTGCAGTTTTTCCATCCCAGTCCCTATTGCAGCCATTGCCACTCTGCATTATGGGTGCTATATCATTATATCAATATACCAATTGCCAATTAAAACAAAAAAACAAATTAAGAAGCCTTCATTGTCATAAGGCCAGGGGGCTGCAGCAGGAAATGGGAAAGGGAGAAAATGGCAGCTGTGGGTAGGACCAGGAATATCTGGACTTTCCACCCAAACGGCAGCCAATCCTGTTATACTGAGATTTTCTCTAAAACACTGCAGCAATGTAGGGTTGGGAAAGTTCACAGAAATGTTGAGGAAAACACACGGGTTCCTGGAACTAGGGGGTGGAGGGACTATTCATCAAGTTTGCAGATGACACCAAATTGGGAGGACTGGAAAATACTCCAGAAGATAGAGACAGAGTTCAACAAGATCTGAACACAATGGAAAAATGGGCAAATGAGAACAGGATGCAATTTAATCAAGATAAGTGTAAAGTTCTGCATCTGGGTCAGAAAAATGAAAAGCATGCCTACTGGATGGGGGATACGCTTCTAGGTAACACTGTGTGTGAACAAGACCTTGGGGTACTTGTGGATTGTAAACTAAACATGAGCAGGCAGTGTGATGCAGCGGTAAAAAAGGCAAATGCCATTTTGGGCTGTATCAACAGAGGCATCACATCAAAATCACAAGATGTCATAGTCCCATTGTATACGGCACTGGTCAGACCACACCTGGAGTACTGTGTGCAGTTCTGGTGGCCTCACTTCAAGAAGGACGTAGATAAAATTGAAAGGGTACAGAGGAGAGCGACAAAGATGATCTGGGGCCAAGGGACCAAGCCCTATGAAGATAGGTTGAGGGACTTGGGAATGTTCAGCCTGGAGAAAAGGAGGTTGAGAGGGGACATGATAGCCCTCAAATACTTTTCAAATACTTAAAAAGTTGTCACTTGGAGGAGGGCAGGATGCTGTTTCTGCTGGCTGCAGAGGAGAGGACACGCAGTAATGGGTTTAAACTTCAAGTACAACGATATAGGCTAGGTATCAGGAAAAAGTTTTTCACAGTCAGAGTAGTTCAGCAGTGGAATAGGCTGCCTAAGGAGGTGGTGAGCTCCCCCTCACTGGAAGTCTTCAAGCAAAGGTTGGATACACACTTTTCTTGGATGCTTTAGGATGCTTAGGGCTGATCCTGCATAGAGCAGGGGGTTGGACTAGATGGCCTGTATGGCCCTGTCCAACTCTATGATGCTATGATTCTATGATTCTAACTCCATAAGAGGAGAGATAAAGAGAGTGGCCAAGAGCTTAACTTGTGGTTGTATGTGTGTGCTTCTTTTCCTTGAGACCATAAATAACCAGCTGACAGGAGTTAACTATTGCCTATGGTTTAGAAATAACATTGAAAAACATCAGGTAGAGATTACAAAATTTGTTTTCAGTTGAACTTTAGACCTAGTTTCTTGTTCATATATTTGGGATTCTTCATTACAAATGGACCTTTTGACAAAGGATTATCATTGGCTGTATTTGGTTGTGACACAGTCTACTGAAGTAACATAATTGATTTTTGCTATATATTCCCTGTCATGTAAGAAGATCATAGTCTGATGAAGAGCACTCGCACTCGAAAGCTGAATAAATCTTTGTTGGTCTTAAAGGTGCTACTGGACTCTGTTTTTATTGTGGACCTATTCTCAGTCAGTGTGAAGCTACTCTGCCAGGGCTTCACTCAGCCAGACGCATTCTCAACTGCCTTAATGGCTGTTTTCAACTGTTCCCCTCACCAACATTCTGTCAGCTCCTACTGGCTACTCATAGGGCAGGTAGAACCTTACCTGACTGTCGCACTAGGTTTTTAAGACAATTTTATCAAGTAACTACAACAGACATACACTTTTATTTATACATATCACCTGTTTGTGTATTCAGTATATTCAAATCACACTGTTTCCTCACTTTCTTGCATAGAAGCAATTATCATAAATCATAGCTGTTGTTTGTTGCTCTCCAAGCATTTGTGAGGATTATGTAATCATGTATTTATTTGGTCTATAGTCTGCCTTTCTCTCTATGGCTTAGGGCAGATTACAAACTTCAGCAAAATAGTAGTGATACTATAGCAGTGTGATGAAGTTGAAAAACAAAATAAGAAAACAATGCAATTAAAATAGTCATGTGTATAAGAGAGGCTATAGTTTATGGTGGTACAATATATGAATAGTGTGTTTCAAAAGACACTACTTATACCAAGGTAGCATTTTTTAATATTGCTTAGCCCTCTTAAAAAAAAATTGAGCTTGTAAGCAGAGGAATATTGGGAAAAACGATAAAACAGTGTACCTTTATGTTAAAAGGTTAATTACAAGAAGTAAATTAATTCAACATTAGTGGCCAAACATATGGCAGCTACTTTAGAATGAACAAAATACAAACCAACATAAAGTAGGTGTCCTTGACAAATACCATTAATTCAGAGGCAAAAATAGATTGATTATACATGGATTCATCACCTTTTTACTTTACCTTTTCTCCAAAGGACTCAGGACAATGTACATAATTCTATACTTTTACTCTGTTCACAAGGAGAAAGACAAGCAACCAATGTTGCATAGAAGTTACAGTACTACAGAAGTAGAATGTGGGAGACCAGAACTAGAATGTCAAAACCTATATTCAAATCCTCATACTACCCAAAAAATTATTGGATGACCTTAAGGCAGTCACAGTCTCTTTTATTTGTCCAAAATTGTTAGGACAAAATGAAGGAAAGGAGACCCATTCAGGTGGCCTGGAACTCCATAGAATAAGAGTGGGATAAAATATAATATTGCTGACAGAATGTTGCAGGTATGTATTCTACATCAGTTCAGTTCCAACTCAAGGGCCCCCAGGGCCATTCAGATAAATGAGCTACAACATGTCCAACCTTATACGTTATCGGTCGTTTCAGGCATCCATCCTGTGAATCTGTTATGTTCAATGAGATTGAGTTTTACCTACAATCTACAGAACTGCAGCCATTAATACATTCATCTAAATAACCCTTCTTGTATGACCAGCAACTGCCCTGTCACGAGTAATGTACTTTTGCAGCCATTACAACCTAATCTCTCCAAACTTGATTTACATTGAGTAATTACTGAAGCCTAGAAAGCTAATAAATCAGTCATTCCCCATGAATACAAATCATTGCAATGAATAAAATTAAGGAAGTGTATATTTCAGTAGCATTGGCTGACTGTAGAAAATGGGAGAAAACAAAAATAAGACCAGTAATGGATATGTTGTAATCAAATGGTGTTCAGTAAATTTAGTTACATAAAATAGCAATATGCCTTAACAACCTAATGGAGAGTTGTAGGTTAGATTTTGATTGCATGGATACTCAACATCACATTCACCATGTGAACGGGCACAGACATGTTAATTTTCCAGCTCCTGTGTTCCAGGCTCTAGTTCAGTGGTGGGGCATATGCTTGGCATGCAGAAAGTCCCAGGTTCAGTCCATAGCATCTACAGTTTTAAAAGCATTAGATATTAAATGATATTTAAAAACCTCAACCTGAGACTCTGGAGAGCTTAGTAGACAATATTGACCTTGATAGACCAATGGATGGCTTCTGCCTAAGGCAGCTTTATGAGTGCTCATTATCTAGTATGGTGGTTTTCAAACTTTTTGCCTTCCTCTGTTGGTTTGTCTACCAGGAAGCTCCTGGAAAACATATCTTCCTTTGTACTTTCCAGAATATTAGTGAACCAAGATTCCTCAGCAAGTAGGCACTGTAGGTAGACTCCAGCCATAGGAGGACAAGGGGCCTTTTCTGAAATTGTCAATGATTACAGTCTTCTCATTTAGAACCTTGGTACATTGGCAAGCAACTGTAAATTCCCCCAAAACAGCTTTTGAATATTACTGTCTTACGAGAACTGATAACGAGCACTAGAGTCATAGTTTTGAAGGCTTTTGATGAGTTCCTCTACTGAGTAGGAATGTAGTTGAGGAACGGGGAAAACTCCCTATATAAATTATACTATGAATTTTCAACACAATTATATGATGAATTTTCAAATGGGGTTAGGAAGTGGGAATTCACCAGAGTGGAATTTGTTTATAGAGCTGAGAGTCATTAACTGATGAAACATCAGATTATGAACTCTTGCATGTGAACCAGACATAAGAATGCAATTCCTATGGGAGTAGCCCAGATTCTACAACTAAATCAGAATTTTATTTGAAGGCTGAAAGTAGGGATGTGCACCTCAGCTCATTTCAGCTGCCTCGGCGATCACTGAAACTCAAGGTGGCGCGTAGGAGGCTAGCGCCATGGCGCAAAAAGGAGGGGTGACGGCATGCCAGCTGGCAGCCGCACACAGGTAGCTATGTGTGGCCACCAGCTGGCATGCCGCCACCACTGCCGCCCCTCCTCTCCATGCCATGGCACTGGCCTCCTACATGCCACCTTGGGCTTCAGTGATCGCCGAGGTGGCTGAACCAAGCTGAGGTGCACATCCCTACCTGCCTGTGATGGGTACCCCCAAAACATCCCTCCCTTCTCAGACTGCAAATTGCAAACCTCACATGACTTACTCATGAGTAAACATTTCCAGGGCAGAGGCTTTTTCTGGGCACTCTAGGTCCCAGAGAGCCAGCAGGGGGGGCGGTTGTGGGCCTCCTGCAGTCCCCCACCTCCAGTCCCCTGTGTTGAAAGAGGCCAGGAGGCCAGGGTAACTTACCGGCAGCAGGGCAGGCTCTGAGGCTGGTGCCTCTTCCACCCAGCAAACTTCTGAAACTGGCAGGAAGTTGGTGAGGGAGAGCTGATCCCTTGTTAAGCCCTTCCTGACTAAGGGCTGCCTCCTGACTGGGTCTAAACTAACTGGGCAGGCCATTCCCGGATGAGGGCCAATCAGACAGTAGTTGAGCAATCAGTTTGGATTTTATAAGGTTTACTGATGATGGCCCGGGCATGGTTGCACCAAGTCATGAATATTCAGATGCTGGAAACAAAGCAGAATTCAGATATCTGTATGTAAATTGTATGGAATACTTTGGCCCATTCCACACAAGTTAAATGTAGCAGGACTGTGGCAAATTGTAAACACTACTAATTTGCAGTTATGCACGACGTTGCACACAATCTGCCACACTCTTGAAACCGATCCGCAAAAAGCGATTCGTTGTAGCACTTAAAGGGGAATCCAGAAAAGTGGATTCACCCTCCGAAAAGCGCTACAATCTTGCAAGCAATCTGAAACACTAGCGAAAAATACCTGTGCATTAACATTGTTGCGGTTTCAGCAAAGTCCCTCCCCTGGCTCTCTCCTCTGAATTTCCAGCGAAGCGATCGCCATTTTTTTCTCTCAGAGCAAGCAGAGAGCAATGAGCTGGCGAGCCTTCATTCACCCAGCGAGGCCTCTCTGGCTGCAGTCCCTCCACAGAGCTGCTTTAATCACCAAGCACAAAACAGCCCCGTTTGCAAGTTCCCTTTATTTTCGGCCGAATATCGCACCCTTGCACGGGGGGGGGGATTTTTTTTCACTCGGAGGAGCGTGGCAACGATGAATCGGCAGCTCACACGCCAGCTGCCAGCTAGATGGGTCTCTACATTAGGAGGAAGCAAGGAATCAAGGCATCTTCATTGCAACGTGTGTTTTTTTTATTTTAAACCTTTTCTTAAAGGGAAAGGGGCTTCTCCGGAGCATGATAACACCCGCCCATTGGCTGTTCGTTTGATTGACGGCCAGGGGTGGGACAAACCACGGAAAAAATCGCTTCCTTTCTAGCAATTTTTGGCGAGACTGGAAACCTGTAGGAAACGATTGAAACGCTACTGGATTCCACTAGAAAGGCAGGTATGCGTTACGCCGAATTCCACTATTTTAAATTCCGTTATTTCTTTCTGTAAGCAATCTGCCACATTGATCCTTGTGCGGAATGGGCGTTTCTGTGTCATTGTGGTTCTGAAAGATGTGGGAGGGAAAGTGTTAATACTTTAAAATGTCTTCATAGTTCACAAAGAACACATTCCCATTCCTATCAAAGCTGGAGAAAACATGTTTTCTTGAATGATGAAATGGTACATGGGACATTCTTCTATATACATTTTGAAGGAGATACGGTACTGAAATTCAGAATCACTATGATTATACAGCAGGGTTTAAGCAAGGATTCTTCCTCTTGTGCAAGAGACAAAGCTTTTCTTTCACATATTTTAAAAGAATAAATTCTATCCAAAGTTGAGACAAAGAGTTTGACAGAGCTTCTTAATACCAGCTTTGAATTATATAAAATTATTTCATATTGAACCTCATTGTTGCAAACAGCTCAACCACCAAGTAAGAGTAATTAAATTAAATCACCCACTTAAGCATTTAACTGAATAGCAGAAACCTGGTTTGTAAAGCAGCAGATTAGTTCATTAAAAGGAGTTTGTATTTGTAGTGATAGATTTTCCTTTGAAGAAGCACAGCAGGAGGGAGGTTGGCTTTAGTGATCCTTGCCTACAGAGGCTTGTCAACAAGCAAAGCTACTCTGTTCCAGACCAAATTCATTATGCTGCAGTCGAGTAAGTTTTACATCTGAACATCACAGCACTCAGCTCTAGACAGGTGAACAAAGACGGAGTGTCTTGATTTTCAGAAACCCAGCCCAATTTTTACCACCTATTTATTATGATTCAGGTTCTTGATGTGATCTTGAATTCCGTTGGGGTAAGCCATCCTTGGAAAACTTGGTTCCTTCTACATCTCTGGCATAACTATAAGTTGAAACAGCGTATAGGTACAATTTTAGGATAATTCCTGAGATGATGAAAGATATGAAATGTCATTAAGTCATACAGATAAAGAACAGTTTGCCAGTTTATCAGAGTTCAGAGGAAAAGAACAAAACCTGAGAGGTCAGTTTTTCAGACCACCGTGGCTATTTGCTTAGGCATGCAGAAGGCAAGTTCTGGCCTGGTATTTTGCCTGAGACTCTGGCTGAGCTGCCAATGGGGTCAAGGTGTGTAGGACTTAGCAGGTTAGCAGCTTTACAGGTTTTTTAATCAGCTCCTTTCTTTCTGCTATCAGATGGAGAAAAATTAAACTGAGCTCCACAGAATATCAGCCATTGCTTATTTTCATATCTAAAAAAGAAGCGTGTGCAGACAAGTTATTAAAACTGTATGAGAGTTGGAATATCTAGGGATCTCCATCAGTAGTTTCCCATATTTCCTTAGAAGATAGAGGATTCCAATAACTTCACTCTTGTATGCAACAATGCCATTTTCTAGACCTCGTTACTGAGATATTTTGAAAACATGCAACCACATCTACAGCAGGCTCCCAGAGTTCAGGCTTGACTCCGATGCCTCTCCGTCTCCTGTGACATATGCCTGTAGTTATCTTGAACCAAAGAAAACTGTAGCCTACTTATTATTTTAATGCAGGACATTAAATCAGGTTTCTTTCTACTAATCTAACCTACATCATAGCAAAGTTTAGAATATAGATGAATGGCAACACACACACACAAAACTGATCAAGGTTAACAGGATATACTACCAACATACTTTTGGCACTATTTTGTGCTGGGAACCTTTTTAAAAGCACTACACTTATTCCGTTGAGCAAATATTTTCCTTCCCTGTACACTTGCCTCCCCTGCTGGAAAGTCATGAACTGCAATGGGGGTGGGAAGAACGTCTTACTCAGCAGAGCAATGCTCCTATTGAATTAGCTAATACAATCCATCCACTGTTGTGACCCCCAAATACTTTGAATATGAGGCATGTTTGGATGATCAGGTATCCTGCTATCTCCAAATGACTCCTAGAAGCATTTAGACATTGAGTAAGGGGAGAATAAGGATGTTGCCTCAGTCACTAAGGTAAGAGGGAGGAAGTTGAAAACAAAACAGACCATAGTAGTGGCTCCTTGGTCTGACAGTGGAAATTCAGGCAAAAGTACTTATGGCAAACCTCTTTTTGTATAGTTACTCTGAAATGAAGGAAACACCACAATCTACTTCCATCTAGAGCTCTGCAAAAAAGCTAGACCTGGAAAACTTTTAAAAAAGAAACATAAAGGGAAATAAAAACCCAACCTGGAAAACAGGTGAGAACCCCAAAGATTAGGGCTAAAACCAGATATAGAAAAACAGAATTTATTATTAGAGATCAAAAAAACCATAAAATATCTTATTCATTGGGCACACATAAAACATCTCAAAGTGTACACCACGAATGACAAGTTCAGACCTAGTGTGTTTTGATCATACTGATCTTCAGCAGAGGTCAATACACAGCTGTATATAATCAATTTTTAAATTTGCAGCAGGGGGAATCTGTGGGTAACAAAAATGAGAAATTAATGCTGCTGCTGTTCTTATTCAATTGTATAAATACTAATATTATTATTTGCTTACTTCATTAATGTTATGATTGGCTTTGGTCCCACAAAGTACTCAGAATCCTCAACCAGCAAATAATCCCTATACCTAATGAAGAATTTAGAATTAATAATTATACATTGGTATCTTCATAAAATTACAAAAGTCCCCTGGGCATTGGAACATCCTGCTGTGTGCTTCTCTGCTAAAAGGTCCAAAGTGAGAGGTGATTTTCCATTCATACAGGTAATATGGCTAAGGTTACTACACATGATGCAATTTTATGATCTGTTTTAAATTGTATTATATTAAATGACCATATTCTTTTGGTCTTTTATTTATAACTTGGTCTGAATGACTGTAATAAAGTTTGAACTGTTGCAATCATCTTATAAGTAAGTGTCTCTAACTTTCAGTTTGCTGTGTCATGCAGAGGAGGGAAGGGGAAATGGGATTTTTTTAGACTTTTTTGTGCAATGCAAAATACATTCCATCCACATATTGAGCACAGTTCTTATACAAAGAAAAAACTATGTGCTAATTATAGATACAACCAGTGTACACATTGAGATGTTTTATGTGCACCCAACTGATAAGATATTATGGTTTTGAAACTTTTTTTAAAAGCCTGTTGTAGGTTGTCATAGGGCCTGTCTTCACGCTACCTTCACTACATCAAATATTTTTGCAGCTGTACACCTAAAGTATGGATATGACAAACAGAAGTTCAAAAATACTTTTATCAGACCGGAATTCTTGTCAGGCAACCAGGAGAGGGCTTCTGTCCTTCTGTGAGGGGGGGGGGGTTAGCTACACAAATTCCAGATCTATTAGGAACTTAGATGGGAAACTTGAATTTGAAAAAACAGAAAGCTCTTCCAATTGTGCAAGGAGAGTTCACACTTTCTGTGGATATCTCTTAAACTCAAGCCCCTCCTTTGTATCCCATATGCTACCTGAAAGCTCCCTGCCTTCTCAGGAATCAGTTTTCAAGGGACTGAAGTCAGCGGAAAATAGGGGAGAGGCAGGAAGATCCATTCCATGAGCTGAACTCCCATTCATGATTCTTTGGGATCAAATTACTGTTTGTGTAATCTGAAGTGAAGAAGGGTTCATTTGTTGCCCTGAACTATTTTGCAGCACCATAAAGACCTTTTGTTGCCTGGCCATTCAAGAGCAAGCTACATGAGAGTTTCATTCTATGCTGGGTACCTTAGATGCAGTATGCAACAGATCAGGAAAATGACCTCTAACACTGATGTGTTACATACATGTGGCATGGTGTGCATCCTCTTTTAGACTGAAAACACTGCAATTTAGTTCAAGCATCTTAATAAAGGAGTATTCTAAATGAAGCCATTTTCACAATTAGGCCGTTTTCCAAATTTTATTTGCAATTATTGCAATTACAAAGAAATATCAATGAAAGGTTGCATTAAAGTGACAATCTTCTAATAAACAAGGTCAAAAATTAGTGAGCAGCTCTTTTGGATTTGGGGCGTGTTCCACTATGTGGACATTTCTGCTGTACGGCAAAACTATTTGTCACAACATATTTTAGCCTTGTAATTCCCTCAGCATTAAGTGATAGAAATCTTACTACATGATTGACACTGGTTGTTTTTCTATAGCTTCCAACCACATCAATAAAGTCCTTGCCTTTACATGTGGGAAGGAAAAGAAAGGATTTTACTGTAAGAGCCTGTTTGTCCTTCACAAAAACCCCCAGCATCAAATCAAAAGCAACTGCTGGAAATCAAGCCAGGCTCTCCATGCTAACAACCTTGTTCAACCCTCCATAGAGAGGAAAAAATCACTTTTACGATGCAAAGTTCTATTGAATTTAGTGTAATTTTAATTATTCAATAAATACAAAAAACATAACAGCATGTCTCTGAGTGTGTCTGATTTAAATCCTCATTAAAGGGTAAAGTAGATTAAAAGACAGAATTTCAGCTTTTACCTTTTATAAAAGGCATTTTTTTACAAAAGCCACTGTTGTACACATATATAACATCTGGTCCCATGGTTCATTTTATACATACAGCTTTATTCAAAGAAATAAATTCTGTATGATTTGCCAATATTAGATGCTTAAACATGTTTTAAGGCAGGGGTAGTCAACCTGTGGTCCTCCAGATGTTCATGGACTACAATTCCCATGAGCCCCTGCCAGGAAACGCTGGCAGGGGCTCATGGGAATTGTAGTCAATGAACATCTGGAGGACCACAGGTTGACTACCCCTGTTTTAAGGAACTAAGAAGAGGTTCCCTTGTGAAGAAATACTTATCTGCACAAAACTTCTAGCAGAGTCGAATCCCCTCCCCCATACCCATAAGAGTAGGTTAAGTCCTGAAAAGCAGCCCTCATGACAATATGGAATGTACCCTACAAAGGACAGGATGCCAGTTTCTGATGTCCAAAGTAAGCAAAACAAAGCTTAAAGCCAAGAATAATAATTAGCTTCAGTAATGCTCATGTCACGCTGCAGAAGATCTCTTGGATTTTACCAAGGCAGAAACTCGAGAGGTGGTTAAATGCAAATGCATTTCAAACAATTTCTAAAATAAACCTTTTAGTGTGAAAAGTTCATTTAAAGACTGCTTCTATGTAATAGTACCTCTAAATATATTGGACCAAAAGTTGATCAGACAACATAGCCCACACTTCTGGACATTTAGAATAAAAAAGTTTTTATTTTTTTCAGTTGAAATAAATGCATTGTCCTGTACTTGGAGGCTGTAGAGAGCCCTAAGCATCTTCCAGGTTATGCCAAATGATTGACAGACTTCCACTGGGAAGTTACATAAAGCACTCATAATTGGTAAAGAGATACTTTAAAAATCCACTGTCAGTACTCCTGCATTGTTTCTGTTTATCCAGTCCCAGAGGCCAGTTTGCAGAGATGTCCCAAGAAATGTAGTTAGTTCATAGTGTGTTTTAGTCGTCATCCTCCTCCTCTTCCTCCTCTTCCTCAAAACTGTCTTCAAAACCCTCACTGTCCTCCTGGTCCTCATCACCTTCTATTGCTGTCTCCCACTGTGGATGATTCTCTGGCACTGGTTTTGCTTCATGGACTTCCAACTGTAAGCAGAGTTGAGAGTGACATTTTCAAAAGATCAATTTTTATACAGGACAGGATTGTGATGTTGCACTGTGAACATATGCTGTATAGTCAACTAATTGTGGAAAGAAAATATAACACTGGTCATGGCTCGCTACCAACCCAATCCTTTCATTACTGATCACTGGACACCTTTAAAGACAATCCACCAGCAGCGAGCCAATGAAACTTAGCTCATTTAATTGGTTTATGGATTGTACTATTAAATACCATGACGAAAGACTACTACTATGAGAATCAGAGGTTATTTCTGCATCTCTGGTTGATACAGCCTAGGGCTCTTACAGCACTCTAGGTGTTTCTATCATATCTTAATGCTTTCAACACAATGCAAACATAGCTGGGCAGACAGCACTGTAAGAAGAAAAGAATGTACAAAGAGGGCTGATTGGCATTATATATTTGGACTTCAAAGTGCTCCCTCACTGAGGGCTCCTGAGTTAACTTAGGCTGCTTTTACACACACTTTCAATCTACTTTCCATACATTTTGCAACTGGATTTTACTGTGTTAAATGGCAGAATCCACTTGCAAATCATTGCTGAAGTGGGTTGAAATTGCATTATTTAGCATTTGTGAAAGCATCCTTAATCATGAGCAACAGGATGAGTTCTCTTAAGAATCAGTAATCAAGCCTTAAGACCCTTCGGCAATAAAGCCACTGTCACTGGTGGGGAGATACAAAGCCTTCTACAAGTTGCTCTAGAACTTGGAAATAAATTATCTGAAGGGATGAAATCCAACGTGTTTATGGGAGAAAGTGTGAAGGTAGTTCTGAAGGTAGTTTCCTTCTGGTTTTATATCATTAATACTTATGTTTGTTCAATGACTATTAATAAGAATTTAGTCCCCTTGAAGGTGAAACAAAACAGTTTCTAAAACTGTTAACAGACTTTGAACACATGGAAAATTCAGCATTAGTGACTGTATCATCTATGGCAACATTACATAGTACAATGTGTAATTCAGTTCTCTCTCTGTGTTAAATGAAATAATGTAGCTTCCAAATTACTGCAACCCAAATTCAGCTCTACACAGTGATAATCACTTTTATCTTAGCAGCAAAAAAGCAAGCAAGATAAAATTACAACTCCCCCCAACCCCCCAAAAACTGCAAGGAAGGCTACCTTCAATGGTTTAATCTGGTCCAAGCCCATATATGAATCTGATCTTAGGTAAACCGTATATTGGTAGTTTCCAGGTTTGCCAGGTGCAGGAAATTTTAGTTCTACCTAGAAAAAAAAATTCAGAGCATCAAGTTATTAACAAGCATTTAGAAAAATGTGTAAGAATTCGGTTTTCATGTAAGATGCATGTGGAAACATCTTACGTGCCAGCCCTGGCTTACTGGGTGTTTCTCCCCGCACCCTCACACCCCCCGCTCGCCTTTTTTCCCTCTACTTCCAGCTTTTGGCATAACCAAAAGGTGTCCATGAGCTTGCCAACTGCCAGGTGGGTCAGGGAGATTTCCCAGATGGCAGAGAGAAGCCACCCTACAGAAAACAGCTGCTAGGTCAGAGGGTGGCACGTGGACCCCAGAGACAGCCTTCTGCTCCCCCCCACCCCCGGCGCCCTCCCTTGCAGGCATCCTGGCAGGTACTTTTCCACCCCCAAACATGGGCTTCCCCTTTGCCATGGGCACCCCTCCAGCCCCTCTTCTGGCCAGAGCACCCCACAGGGAACGCAGGCTGGAGGTGGTCCATGTGGTGAAGTAAGGCAGTAACATTTGGCAGGGTGCGAGAGGTGCAGGCTGCAGGTGGGAATGGCTCACACGTGCACATGTGGCCATGCTGTTAGTGGGAACATATCATGTGGATAGTTCAGGGGGGCACTGTGTGGCTAGTGACCTGGGCACTGCCTGGGACAGGACAGTGATCAATACCAGATAGGTGGCAGAGTGGGAGCAAAAAAAGGCTGCAGACCCAGGAGGGAGTGCAGTGCTTGGCCAGCCATCCTAATTCTGGTGCTCTCCAAAACCTCATAGGAGTTCCCCCACACTTTCACCCCCCCTCCACCACCACTTCTGTAGCAACTTCTGTTGCAGTTGTACTGTGTGTCCACCATAAGATGTTTCCACATCAAAAACAGCAATGAAACCAATTCTATTTTTTTTTAATCAAGTCTAAAGGAATACAATTTTGGGGGTGCTTCTCATGTATTTACAGATTAATTACACAATATGTTGTGCGTCTAGTCAAGGCTATGGTCATCCCGGTTGCAATGCATGGCTGTGAAAGTTGGACCATAAGGAAGGCCAAGCGTCAAAGAATTGAGGCTTTTGAACTCTGGTGCTGGAGAAGACTCTTGTGAGTCTCTTGGACTGCAAGGTGAACAAACTAGTCAGTCCTAGAGGAGATCAGCCCTGACTGCTCCTTAGAAGGCCAGATCCTGAGGATGAAACTCAAATACTTTGGCCACCTCATGAGAAGGAAGGACTCCCTGGAGAAGAGCCTAATGCTGGGAACGATTGAGGGCAAAAGAAGAAGGGGATGACAGAGAATGAGGTGGCTGGATGGAGTAATTGAAGCAGTAGGTGCAAATTTGACCGGACTCCGGGGAATGGTAGAGGACAGGAAGGCCTGGAGGATCATTGTTCATGGGGTCGCAATGGGTCAGACTTCGCACCTAACAACGACAACAATGTTGTGACCAACTTCTGAGGATTGATCTTTCCTAACCCAACACACTAAGATTCATATTAAGGGCTGAATCTACAAGAAAATCAGGTTTTGCAACTGAGCTGCAGTCTTTTTCACTTAACTTTTGAGTAAAAATGCAAAGGAATAAGCTGCAATGATCAGAAAGAACTTTAATATTATTGTGCTGGTACAACAGCTCACATTTGAATATACTTGCAGTTTGGGAGAAAGTACATAGAAGGTAAATGTGAATCTGGACCTTACCATTTCTAGTGCTACTGTTGAGTGCTAGAACAGCTTGCCCTCCATGTGAATAATCATGGCATACCCACCCAGGACTGTCATAATGCCAGATTTTTGCATTAACATTTTTTCTGTTTTCCCTTAATATGTACATCTCAGCCCATTAATATTTCTGATTTATACTAATACTAAATCTTCTCTGTTAAACAGTTGTTTCCAAAAAGCTAGTTTGAGAATTATGGACCACAATTGGCCTCTAACAGCTCCAGGGTTATATCCATCCTAATACTTTATCTACTCTACCAGCCCTTAACAGGTCAGAAAATAGTGTTCACTGAAGAGGTTGTGGAAGAGGCCCAAAGCAGAGATCCCCTCAAGATACTCAAGAATGGACCATGTCCTGGCTGGAGACGGTTTAGAAAGGCTGTTGTGGAAGAAGGAAATAGTGAACACAGAAGGAGTGAGGACTTATGAAGAGGGAGATGTCAGAGCACAGAGAAAGCAAGTTGCATTGTGACCCTGAAAGCTTCCGGCAACACAAAATTTACCCTGATATATAATACACTCTTCATTTAAATAAACTGAACAGTCTCCCAGATAAGATACACTCACTCAGATTTTTATACTGCCTATTCTTTGCAGTATGATTTCCACATTGCTCCAGCACAATCAAAACACTGTTATATCCGGTTACAAGTAAATTTTGAACAAGGGTATGACTTCCAGTAAAAAACAGGGAGCTGTCGCATAGGAGGTGGTTGTCCTTAGATGACACTCCAAGCTTGAAAATCAGTTTAACAGCAAGCAAGAAGTTTCTCACCTACCTTTGGTGGGAGGGGGGTGGTAGTTTTTTTTTCTAGAAAAGTAGTTTATAAATCAATATTCTTGCAATGTGTGTTTTGAACTTGTTGGTGTCATCACTAACATTACTAGCCATTCTAGTCTAGTCCAGAGCATAACCTTTAAAATAACTTTACAACTACTTAAGTGAACAGAGAAAACTTATAAGATACTTTACCTCTTCTCGGTCTTTTAATGTACACACATGATATGGCATAGATATTAATGTTTGTTCTTTCCTATCTGCAATATACAGCCACCACCATTCTTGTTTTTCCTGTGAAAGAAAGAGGAACAAATAAGGATGAGCTGCACAATGAATAATGCAATACGATTAGGCTTACAGAATTAGAGAACAAGGCAAACAACAAAGCAGGGCAACATAGAGTGATATCAGGGCTCTCTCAGCCTCACCCACCCCACAGGGTGTCTGTTGTGGGGAGAGGAAAGGGAAGGCGACTGTAAGCCGCTTTGATCCTCCTTCGGGTAGGGAAAAGCGGCATATAAGAACCAACTCTTCTTCTTCTTCTTCTTCATAGACTATAAACTAGGGGTTTTCAAAGTGGGTGGCACACACACACACTGAGGGCGGTGGAAGGATCCAGGAGGCCAGTGAGGAATGGGGGTGGGGCATCAATCTGACTCTTCCTGCTGTGGCTGCATTTTCCTAGTGAAAAACATTCCAAGGTGGCTTGCCATTGCCTTCCTCAGAGTAGTAGTGACCCTGTACTTCCTTGGTAGTCTCTCATCTCAGTGTTCACCAAAGCTCACCCTGCTTAGCTTCCTGAAGAAAATGACAACTTCAAAAGGAGCCTGGAAGGGATCATATTCCTACTGAGCTACTTTCTCTCCTCAGACTCTGCCCTTCCCAGGCTCCATCCCTGATCTCCAGGAATTTCTTAACCCAGGGTTGGCAAAAAATTCCCCAAAAGTCTCCATCTTTGGGAAGCTTGAAAAACCTTCAGCTTGGTCGTGACAATGGATTTTCCATTGCTTGCTTCCCTCCCTTTCTTTCTCCATCTGTCTTTCTCCCCAATAAGGACCAAAAGTGGCTGTTACAAAGTTTTTTTTTCCAGACTGAAATATGGCCACTGCACAACAACCAAGAAAGAATGTCTTTTTGCAGTAGATCTAACACCAGGAAAGAGTTGTGTTCATAATGTGGGGTGGGAGGGACTAGAGATTAGAGTGGTAACCCAAAGAAGTTTGGGAACCACTGCTATAAACAATACAGAAAGTGAATTAGTATATAAAACAATGCAGTAAAAGCAGATGGCACCTATATTACTCATTGCAGTGGATTAGAATCCTAATCTATTATGGAAGTATCTTCCTGGACTCTTCCATTCTACTAATCTAATTGCTTCTTAAAATGCCCTCCTGAACATTTCTATTTTGCATACTCTGCAGAATGGTAGACAAGCCATTCCACAAACTGGAGCCACAATACAGAATGCACGTGAGCAACTATCTATCTTACCATTTGCAGGCTAATACCTTCAGAAGGTGTCATGATGGAGCACAGCCTAAGAGGTAGCCTTGCAGATACAAGGATTCATGGCAACAAAGAGTTTTGCATGTGATAACTAGCACCTGGACCAGAACCTGGTAACTAGCAGATAAGCAATGAACTGTCTGGAAAACTGGCATAATTGTATATTTTGCTTCCAAAAGTAATCGCACCAGCTAGAATTTCCAAATTGTCATTAAAGGTAGACCCATGTAGTGTGCATTACAACAGCATAACAGAATAAGCTCCATGAGCATATGACTAGCCAAGAGAAAAACCAACCTGATAAGTAAATTGCTGAGCTTAATATCATCACTCTCTGTTCTGCCCAAGGGTGAAGGTTGCAATGACAACCCCACAAAGGATGGAAAGCACTGTGAGCTTGACTTCTGCCTGAAGTAACACTTTATACATAACTCTGAACTAAACTCTGAATAATCTCAACTTATGTTCTACTGGGGTTGTCAATGATACAGAACAGCCTAAAACTTGCTATCCATGATTCCATGAAGCTAACAGAGCCTTGATTCCATGAAGCTAACAAAGTTATAGCCAGCGTCATTACTTTAAAAAAATGTATACTTGTAAAATTGAGTCCACTTTAAGAATAATGGCTAATAACATGCAGACTTAACAGGGGGAAAAGAAGTTAGAAATATGCTACTGGTGACAAACAGCAAACTCTTAAGCTTCACATGGTTGCTTTTCACAGAGTCCTTTGTCGTTTTTTGCCCTAATGATATCAGCGAAGATACCAAAATGCTTAATTAACATATTACTTGCATACAAATATAAGCAAGGAGCAGAAAACTATTTTTATCTGCCCTGCCTCTTTTCTTATTTTTGGATATTTGTCTTTCAGAACTCTTTTAGTCAGCTCAGCCCAATTTTAAGATAGCCACATTGGTATTTGTTTTGTTATGCCTGGTTTTGTCTCAGAAGAGAATGCCAATGGGCTTCCAATTTCCACCAAATAGGTCTTGTTAAAGGTTGCACATCTTGATCTGCCTTCTTAAATGGTACAAACATTCTCCAAACAGGGATTTAGCAGGACAATTGTTTACAAAAATAAAGGCTGTTGTGTCATTAAAATATTAATCATAATGGCCAATGACAGTCTTCTGCACTCAACTATGACAGATGGGGGAAGAGTAAACTGTTCATTGGCAAGCCAATATTAATGAGACTATTAGACACAACTTGCAGAAATTCATAGTGATCCCATGTGTCAGACAGATCTAAGCATGTGGGCCTATATCTGGCACTTCCTGGCTCCGAAGATGTAGATTTCTGCTCTGAAAAATTTACAGTGTAAGTAGATCACTGGTTGCAATCTAGGGTATGTATCTGGTTAAAGCTGGCAAGCTACCTGCTGCGTGGGCACTGTTCTTTTTAAACAGATGGACAGCAAATATGAGCATGCCAGGGAATCAGTGTGTGTTCTGAGTTTAAATTTGAGGGCAAGCTTCCATAGGAAAATGTCAAAACCACAATCTGTGCAGTTCTTAGATCTACTCCTGAAAAAAACATCACTTATTTAGCTGAGGAACTATAGATGACAGAGAGTGCCTCAGCAAAACCCAGGCAAACATGCTGCAATGAGAAGGGAGAAGGATCCAAAGAAGGAGGAAATCAACTGTAGCTGAAGTGGATCACAGCAATGGAATTTCTCCGTAACAGCCCAGGAGCTTAACCCACTTGGAAGGTCTCCTGTGTGACATTCTGGGAAATATACAAGAGGCATACTTTGTTTCTAGGAAAGGAGGACAGTCACCAAGTTGCTAGCATCCTGCACTGCTGTTTTAAAGCCCTGTGGGTCCACCCTCCATTTTTAAAGAACTATTAAGGAATTAATCTTTCAAAGACAGTATACAAGAAAAACCATTTAAGTAACAAAGCATTTTGATACCTAGACATAGTGCCATAACAAAATGAGAATCATTTCATGATGTAATTAGTTTCATTATTATGACAATTATCTATTAGCTGACCTCAGGAAAGTAGAGACTGTAAACAGGATGGGTTATTTTTGATTTGGTTTCCAAAAGAGCTCGTTCCTTTCGCTGTATACTCTGCTGTAATTCTTGCCATTCCTGATGAAAGACAAAAATGTAGAAGTCAATACAGCTACCTTGATGGAGTGATCATTTTGGTTTTCCCTCTTGTAAAGCATCCTGTTCAGACTAAGATACCTGCCAGTTGCCTTGACAGCTGGCTTGATGCAGGGGGAAAGTCGCTGGAAGCTGGCCAGGATAGGGAAGGCACCCCCACCATGTGCCTGAAGACTGACAAGGCTACAGATAAATCTGAGCCCTTGAGCTTATCAAACTTCGTACAGAGTAGATAATTAGATAATGACCTAATTGGGGTGTGTCATTTGGACTGTATAAAAATCACTACCCAGTGCGGCTCTGAGTGAACGCTGGATTTTGGACAGGAGTTACAGTATCACCCCTTTTAATGCTGCAGCTATTAAAATGGTATTTTGAAAGAATTCTCTAGTGTTGTGGATCATTTGGAATTCTCCCCACAATGGGTAAAAACGAACCTGAACCCCCTTGTGTAGATATAACAACCTCCTTGTTTCACCATGGAAACAGGTGAATATATCCATGCCCAAAAGAATGCCCCTCATCTGACTACTACTGACATCTATGAGAGGGCAGAAAATCAGTTCTCCTGAAAGAATGATGCATCTGGCCCCAAGGAAGTCCACTTGACTTCAATTGGGGCCAGAGAGCTCCTCCACCAGGAATTTGGTTGAGGTCATCTGAAGCCAAACAACATCAACTGGGCCTCCGAACCTCCCTCCCTTATACCCATATGCTGACCAATCATGGGTCTGTTAGATTGTTCACTGTTATTGTTAGAATGTTACTGTCTCTGTTTATTGCTGTTATTATTACTGTTACCTTTATTTGATACAGTCACAGAGTTAGATCTACTGTTCTTTGTTTTTCATTCCATGCGAACCGCCCTGAGCCTTCTTTATAAATAAATAAACCTGACCTAATACCCCTCTGCGCTACAATAAGAAATAACCTGCTGTATTGCTGAATTCTACAAAGTGAGGATTTTCTCAAGTTATTTCCATTGCAATTCTTTGAAGGCTTTCATAAATTTTCTCACAATTCAGCTGTAATACAAAAAAGTAGTGTAGGAGACAGGCTGACTCCTAGCTCCCTGGAATTCAAATCCTATGACACCAAGTGTATACAACATGGTGCTCAGTGTGCCATCATAGCTACAAACCGAGATTTCATATGGAGAGTTTTACAGTGAGCCCCTTTTCTGAACCAACTGTACTAATTACCCGTTCTGAGCAGCCTCTTATGTTTCATATCATTCCCTGTTCACAGAAAAGCATTTCCTTTTGCCAAAGAGTACTTTGACCAAGAGCAGAGAAGAGATTTCCAGGTGACACATGGAATACATGCTGTGCATGAGTTTCTTTTCCCCAACCTCATAGTAATGATGCCATGCAATGGGAAGTGACACCTACAGCTTCATCATCCTTGCTTTGCTTTTCATCAGGCTCTCTGTCAGAATCTCTGTCGCTTCCATCGTCTTTGTCACTCAGAGAATCTCTGTTTGTGTCATTTTCATCAGATTCACTTCCTTTATCAGAAACTTCATCATCCTCTTCTTTTACAACTTCCTGAAAGGGAAAAACCCACATACCCTTTAGTTCTCTAGATAATGGCGGAATTCAAGAACTTTTTACCCAAGATTGATAGTGGAAGTTGAAATTGTACTTTGATATGATACATTTTGCTACATGGATTCCCGTAACCTTATAAATTGGCTCTTCTGTGCATTTGGAGAATATTTTAAATATAAGAGTGCCACTTTAAATTTGCAAATCAAAGAAGGAAAGAACCCAAATCATTAAATAATGGTATGATTGAAATAGAAACGACTTTTGTCTATCATGATACAGACAGAACGGTTAAGAAGAATTGGATGAACCTTCACTATTCCTTGGAACCAGTTTGACTCATAAATGTGCCCAAGAAGCAACCTCTTCCATCAATTTCTGTAATACTCTGAAGGAGGGTAAGGTCAAATTCTGCCAGACTCTTTCCAAGGACCTTATCTAGTGCTTCATGTTGCACTTTCCACTACCTGCTACTGTCACCCCCTCCCCCCTTATGCATTTGAGTTAACGTACACTCCCAACTACCCCATTGGCTTGCTTTTGCTTCTGCTGCTTTGTTAACTGCAGAGGTGCAGGAGCAGGTTTTTTCTTCAGAAGTTTCTTTTTCTTTGACTTTGAAGCTTTCTTGGTGCTTTTATTCTTTTGCTGCCATCCTTTGTTCTTAACTTTGTTAGCATCTCCTTGCTGCAGACAAAAAAAGGCAAGGTTAATATTAGAATGGTTGCATGAATGCTCCAAAAATCTGAGGAAGGTTTCAACAAAGCCTTACGAGCAACCCATGACAACATTAGCAACCTCGTAAATCTTTATGCAAGGGCAGCTGCAAGAACTGTGTCTCTGGACACTATTTCAGCATGGTGTAAAGCAGAATGCTGGGGAGCCTGGTGAAATGCTACCTAACAACTTATTTGCCAGGTGGTTAAGTCAGAAGGTAACTCCAGTAGAGAAGGTGTCATGGGGCTGTGAAAATGATGAAGAAACTTATCTGGTTTCTGTAAGCCACAATGGTTGTACTAAAGTTTACCCCCCCACACACACACTAACACACAAAATGATCCAGAAACATATCTTAATGCTGAGCCATGGAGTTCTAAACATGTTCTTATTCAAGTATAGCAGTGTATCTTCTTATACATGCAGGCTTCCATATAATTTTGTTAAAATCTATGAGCTTTGAGTTACAGCCATCATTCAAGACTACTAGTTCTTGACTTACCCCATCTTCTGCAGGTTGCTCTTCAGCTGAGCAGGTACTCTGTTCCTTTTCAAACACTTCCTAAACAGAGATGCAAACAATGTCTGTTAGTTTCCCTGTATTATCAATGAGAAAGAAACACACATGATCCATGTGAACATATTACTAGTGAATGTTATTTAAACCTTACATCTTTTTAAAAACTTTATCATATTTAATAATTATTCCAGATCATACACGTCAGAAATAACATTTACTTTATTCATTCCATGTAAACTTCCCTGAGCCTGAGATGTTATAGCAGCCTGTCACTAAGAGATTCCAAAATAAAAACCATTAAAATATGTCTTTTAAACACCCACAGTTCTAAATAGTACACTGGCTACCTGAATCCAAAACAGGAGTGAGTGAGTCAGTGAGTGAGTGAGTTGGGGGAGCTTGGTCTGTTTAGCCTAGAGAGGAGACGACTGAAAGGGGATCTGATAACCATCTTCAAGTATTTAAAAGGGTGCCATATAGAGGATGGAGCAGAATTGTTCTCTATTGCCCCGGAGGGACAGACCAGAACGAATGGGATGAAATTAATTCAAAAGAAATTCCATCTAAACATCTGGAAGAAGTTCCTGACAGAGCGGTTTCTCAGTGGAACAGGCTTCCTCGGGAGGTGGTGGGTTCTCCATCTTTGGAGATTTTTAAACAGAGGCTAGATAGCCATCTGACGGAGAGGCTGATTCTGTGAAGGCAAAGGGGTGGCAGGTTACAGTAGATGAGCAAATGGGATGTGAGTGTGCTGCATAGTGCAGGGGGTTGGACTAGATTCTATGATTCTATGATTCTGTGAGTGAGTGAGTGAGTGAGTGAGTGAGTGAGTGAGTGAGTGAGTGAGTGAGTGAGTGAGTGAGTGAGTGAGTGAGTGAGTGAGTGAGTGAGTGAGTGAGTGAGTGAGTGAGTTCCTGACTCACTATAGGCTGGTATTTGTTGTTTGCTGTGAGCTCAATTTCTGCCTCCCATTCCCTACTCAGGATTATATTAAAGCTGCATTCACCGAGAACAGCCTCATGTTACAGTGGACAATGAAAATCAAATCATTTTGAGGCCATATAAGCAGGTGTGACAGACAGGCTAGGCTCCACCCCTCTCCAAGAGCAACCAATGAGAATGGACAGAATGTTGAGATGAGGAGACTTGAGAAACAGCAGCTGAGAAACGACAGTTAGAGGTCAGCACCAGAGGGGAAGCTGACAGCTGAAGGGCTGAGGGAAACGGGGGCTGGGCAGAAGAGCTGCTTGGAACAGGCTGAAAATAGTAAACTTGTAACTAAAGGGTCCCAGTGTAGTATAGGACTTCAGTTCAAGAGTTCAATGGAAGTGAAATGTTGTTTCTTATACTTCCGTTTTCTCAGTGTTTTGTTCTTATAGATACATTTTTCTTGTTTTGATTAACTCTGTGGGCTGCAAGTCTTAGGGAAAGAAGCACATGCACACAAACTCAATGTACTATCTCAGTCAATGTACATATATTCTAGGCTATGAATGAATTGTGGCAGTGAGTGACTGGAACAGTGCCAAACCCAATAGCTCTGTGAGGGCCGATTGCGAAAGCTACCTCTTGTGGATCTCTCTGGGAGTGAAAGAGAAGACCTGAGATGATGGCTCTCTGTAGATTTTAAAAGAGACAAGGAAGCTAGCAAGTGTGATGTTCAAACTGATGCATAACCCATTACCTGAATAAGAGAGGTTTGTAGAGGGAGGTAAGCACTTTGTGAGTGAGCAAAGGGTGTCACAGATGGCAACAGTATAAGAACAGTTTGACAACCAGGTACCTTTAAACTGCCCTCAATTTTTGTTCAACCTTTGATAAACATGCAACATACAAGAAGAAATCCTATCCATGATTTCCAGGCAGGAGGGAAGGGGCTTTAGTGCATACACCTTTGTTCCTCTCTTTTATCAGCATAAACCAAACTCTACACCTAGAGTAGCTGATATGAATTTGTTTTCAGGTCACAGAATTGTTGTTGTCTTAGTACAGACGTTCTTTGAGTTTACAAAGCATGGAAAGAGATATTAGTAAATATCTAAGAGTCACGTTTCAAATGTGGCATCTTTTCAAAGAAGCAAAAAATATAGCTAATTAGAAAATCTGGTTCTTTCACCTAAAAAGCATTTAACAAGTTAGTGATACTAAATAATTTCAAGAACACTCTGAACAAATAAGAAGTATTAAGAACAATGAATACTTACTGCCATTGTCTGTCTTGTTAGAGTGACCAGAACTGTAACTAAGGACCCTACTGTGATGTTGTTGCTGTCTTCATCATCCAGAACTGAGGTAATGTTGAAGAAGAAATGAAAAGTCCAAATTATTTCGGGTTCCCAAATACATAGCTCACGTAAATAAGTTACTAAACTATGAAATATGTGAATGTAGTTTGCTGACAAATTTCCTATTAAGTAGCTATTAGTCCAAGTCAGGATCACAGGCTGAACTTAGAAGCATATGTGATATAACAGTCTTTAACATTGCAAGGTAATTAAGATAATTTCACACAAAGGAAATAAAGGCAAAGATGACTCTGTCCTATAAAGTAACTCCCCTGGAAGTAGTATAAAATTGGGGGGGGGGCATTAAAGTAATAAAAAAAGAGAACGGACTCCATCCTAAAAGACCACCAAGGAAAACTGGTTTGATCACAGATACAGGGTTCATTTAATTCTCCTCCTGTGAAGCTCACTGCTCTCTACATTTTCTCTCATCTTCTCTGGTGTATCATGTCTTTTGAATTGGTAAGCCTGAGAGAAGGGGGCTGTGCCTGAATAATGTGAGCTGTTCTGGAAAATGCCTGAAAAGCAGGGCACAAATCACTGCATCCAAGAATAGAATAGCTGGCTCCCATGTAGATGACAAAGTCTCAAAATGGGTCAAACACAATGTAAGGTTCTCCAAAGTACTCCCCAGGTATGAATAATTTTAAATTATTGATGTGTAATATCTACTGGCATGTTCCCTATAATGGAAATGATAACGGATGTGACAGCCATTGTCCTGCCTCAGGGAGCGCACCAGTAAAGGCCCATAGTGGTGGCGTCAGCACCAGAGCACTGAGACCCAGCACTGAGGCCTGCTTGTTGCCCTGGTGTCACCGCCACTGACAGTCTTCTGTAGTCACTCCCAGCCTCCGGAGAGCAGGAGCAGCCTCAGAAGACTGACGGAGGCAGCAGCGGCAAGTGAGCCTCGGTGCGAACCCCAGCCACAGAGGCACTGACCGTGGAGGCCAGCCCAGCAAGGGCCCTGCAGGAGACCCAAAGGTAAGGAGATAAGGAGAGTGTGGGGGGGGGGGGAGTCTGGATGTGTGTCTCTGAGAAGGGGGAGGGACCAGGGACAAGGTAAGGGAAGCAATAGGTAAGTGGGGAGTGGACAAGGAACAAGGATTCTCGCCCCTTGTTTCTTACCCTGGGATTTTATATCCATAGTAATATGAGGAAAACTTCCCAGGACAGCCATAACTTCTTCATATTTTTCTTCTTCAAGGAAGTGCAGTAGATTGTGGCGATCTGATGCTTTTAAACTCACCAAATCTTGTATAGTCTTAATTTTGTACTGTGTTAAATATACAAAACAAAAAAAATAATATTTTGTTGCATAAGCACTGCTAATTTAAATCTAGAATAATTTCATACTATACATGCCAAGGATATTTTTCCAATCAAACAAAATTTGTATGTAAAGCACTACTGATATTAAAAGAACTACTAGTGTTGTACACAAAATAGGGAAATTGTTTTAAATATTAATTAATGTAATGAAATTAAACACAGTGACTGCTGTTTAAACAGGGAAGAAAATTCTTCAAAGTGACACTGCCAAACATCCACTCATGAATTATGAACAACTATAAATAGCAAGCATTGTAGATAAATTTCACAGGGGACAGCCCTAAGCCTCTTGAAGCTTCTCCCATCTTTCATGCTATCCTTTCTCTCAGTTAAAGCAAAATGTTCTAGAAGCACAACAGTCATGGACATTTATGGCTGAGTACCTCGGGGGGGGGGAATGACAGCAGCCTTTCCACATCAATTTAGCTCTCACTAGTTTGCAGAGAACATAAAGCAATGGTAGAAGAGCACTTTACACTGTCTGAAAGTGACAGAAGCAACAAATATGGTGCCTTCCTCCTCCTCCTCCCTACGTGCCTTTCCAGCCAAGGCAACGACCAACTTCAAAACAGTTGAACCTGCAGCCTGATCTGCATGATCACCCTTCTCTTCCACTTACAGTCAAGGCCAGACTTGTACTAAGACAATGGCAGAAGCAGTGGGCTGAATATATAGCCCACAGCAGGTTCAGGGGTTTCGTGGCACCCCATTTGTTTCTTTGACGGAGCATGTCTTGTCTTCCCTGCCTCATAGTAACAGGTTGTATTTCAAAACAGCTCAGGAGGCATCAACCTTTAAGTCTCCTGGAAGCACCTATTCAGAAACTGCTGCTTTCAACACCAAATGATGTTTGGTTTGAAACTTCCAGCGTTTGGTGGCTTCATGGCATTTGGGGGGATTGTCCCCCCCCCAGCAGAAATTCTGTGGAGGAGTCTACTCCTCTCCTCAAACCTCCAAAAGGAGTCACAAAGTCCACAAGACTGGGGACTTGCTATGTCACCAGCATAAAGAAACACTAATTGTTAAGATGGCAGCATTACTCCTGCGGCTCATGTAGGAAGTGCAGAAAGGAAGTAGAAGCCTATCAGTGGCACTGCCTTCTACCTCTTGGCCTTTAAGACAAAAACGAGCAGCTTTCAGAAAGAACTTTTTCTACTGAGTAACTGAGACATTAAATGCAAGATGACCATAATCCAAAAGCATTTTACCTTTTTATGATTAGAAACCCGCCTGAGATTGTCTTCTTCAATATGCGGAAGTTGCAAAAGTGGAGATTTAAATTGCTGAAGCCCTTGCACAGTCATCTGACAAAGTTTCATGCAGTTTTCCAGGGAGCCCAATGAAGGAGCACGGAATTCTCTTTCTGGATAGGGGGAGAAGAGGAGAAAGAGACTTTTACACTGTCAGTGTGAAAACACAATGGAATAGGAAAAGCTTTGTAAAAGATCCCTAAAGAAACCAATTATTTGATTTATGTGATAGTCTATATTATACTTTAGTGCTATAAAAAGTAAAGGTTTTTTAAATACTGCTCAACAAGAAAGCCTCCCATTGTGATACATGCTCAAGTGTATTAATAGAGCACAATTTAAGCTCCATTTAAATACACCTTGTCACACTACTCAAAATGTTTAGATAAAGATCTGACATAACAAAAGAATTCTGGTATCATCCCATCTGTAGTTTGCTAGAAATCATTCTCTGAACCAAACCACATGTAGAAAATGCAAGTCTGAAAGTCATTGAAGAGTCCTTTCTTCTTTCAGAATACTGGCTATTTTGAATCTATGCACAATTTGCTGTTGTAGCAACTCAAAACATTTAAGAAGAACGTTTTGTGGAATTCAGTCAGAAGATTAATTTTACTAGTGACCCTATGATAAATTTATTCCCTACCTTCACGGCTACGAGCCATTATTATTAGCTGACAGATTACATTAACCATTTCTTGAAGCAAAGCAGGGCACTTCTTCAGGATAAACTGTTGATCTGCAAGATAGGAAGTTATTTATTAAAATATTTATAGCCTAACTTTCCATCTTGGCTCAAGGCAGCTTACAAGTAATAACCAAAATATTACAAATTAAAACAGCAGAAAAGCACCTACCATCCATCTAAATAGTTCTGTAAATCTCAATACAACCCATGACTTCATTACTTTGTCTCTCTTCTATATGTTGCCTGTCTGTTAATATCACAGGATTTATTTTATATATTTACATTTACATGGGTTCCACTGTCCCTTCAAATATGCCAGGTGAAAATACTGGAATTAATTTACATCATCTGAGGCCACAGAATTTTGATCTTGGTATGTGTTTATTTTAAAAACAAAAATTATGTTTTCCTCTTTCTCATGACCAGCAATAAGTCTGATTAAGGCAGAACAGCATACAACTTGAGGAGTTCCAGGTTAAGACTGCATCACTAAAGTTCCTAAGAACTACCTTGTTCAAGTGTATCAGGAACTTTCATTCTGGCAAGGTGAGCCAGTAAAAGCACTCTGGCTTTCAAGCTGTATGGGCATGTCAGAGGAGGTTCATTCTTCTTCAAATTAATGCTGCCAATTTCTCTGATGAGCTAAAAATAAGGTAAACAAAGAGAGGTTAGCAAAACTCACAGCTTCACACTAATAAATACAAGACATCTGAGTAACTAACCTGTGGTATTTGAATGTTATCTACAGGTCTGCTTGTGGCATCTTTATTATACTGAGGATCAAATTCAGAGGCTCCTGCTAAAACCATTATAAGCCCTGCAAGGAAAATCAGAGTATAAATGCAAAGCAAACACATCAGAAACAGCTGCAAATGAAGAAATGTAACATCTTATTCTAGGAACTTTCAAACACTGGCTCAAACAAGGCTCTTCTTTATTATCAATACCCCAAAATAAAGAACAATTAGCTGTTAGTTACATTTGCAAAGACAGCAACAAACATGATTAATAGAGAAAGGGGCAGAGGTGAGCTAGTTCAAGGTCCTGAACGGGGTAGCAATGGAACGAAAAAGAAAGGGTCCAGCAGAATACGTGTTTCAATTATTTTATTTATATTTTGATGACTTCTAGGCCACCCTTCCGCTCATCCATCATATCAGTAGACACTGTCTCCCTAAACAAGGCATGCTTCTCTCCACTTATCAACACCAAGAAACTATTTTTGTATACCATAATTTCCTGTATAGTGCTTCTTCCTTATAGTCATTGTTACAAATAGTTCACACTCTAGAAAACCATTCATACACAGCAAACTAGTTTGCTATAGTAGCACTGGTTTCTTTAGCAAGGTCCTATAGCCTGTTTCTCAGTAGCTAACAAAACACTGCAGACTGATGTGTTATGAACCATTTATTTACTCCATTTATACCCTACCTTTCTCCCCTATTGTTATTATTTATTTGATGATTTATATACCGCCCTCCCAGGGAACAAGCTCAAGGCTGTGAACAACATTTAAACATAACACATTAAAAATATAACAGTAGAATGAGATTTAAACTAAGATTAAATCTTTGTAAACAATGTCAACATCAACCAGACTAACATTATATCACTCAATTCTCTTAGAAGTAGATTTCAATCTGGAGGTGGCTTTGATTGGGGGGTGGGGGGTTCAATAGATGTTGTCTGCTTCACTGGCCCCAACCAAAAGCCTGGGATCCAAAGCAGCTTATATCATTCTCACTTCCATTTCATACTCACAAGAACCCTATAAGGTTATAGTAACAGCAGGTTAAAGTAATAAAAACCCCACTATATAACCAAAGACCTGGTGGAAGATCTCCATCTTGCAGGACATGAGGAACCAAGAAAGTTCCTGCAGGACCCTCAGCTCTTCTGGGAGCTCATTTTATCAGGTCAGGGCCAGGACCAAAAATGCCCTGGCCTTGGTTGAGGCCAGGTGAACCTCTCTTAGTAAGGGAACCACCAACAAGTTAGTACCTGCAAAGTGTAAGGTCCTTCAAGGGGGGAGGGGCATAAGGCAATAGGTGGTGGGTCCCAGATGTCAAAGGGCCTTGAAGATTAAAACCAAAACCTTGAACATGATCCAGGCCACAACTAACAACCAATGCAACTTCCTCAGCAATGGCTGGATAATGGCCCCCTCCAAGGTGTTCCACTGAGTACCCTAGCAACTTTTGTTGTACCAGCTACAATTTTTAGGTCAAGGACAAAGGAAGCCCTGCCTAGAGCAAGTTACAGAAGTCAGTCCTGAAGTTGTGCGGAACACTGTGGCTGGTGAAGGTGGAAAAATGCTAGGCAGACTACTTTCGTGGGTATATATGAGAACTGAGTGACTTAGCCTTGGGGCTTAACATTGTCCTGAATGTTATAATAGCTTGTAACTCAGCAATCTCTCACTCCAGACTGTTTCTGAAATTTCTGTGCAATAAAATGCAAATAAAATGTTTTATTCCAATCTTAGCTGTATTTACGTTTCAGTTACTTATGCTTTTTAACTTGGCCATTCTTGGCAACTAACCTCCCCTACCCAAATGTCACATTTGTGAAAGTTTCAATGTATCAAAACGAGTTTGCATCTACAGATGCCAAGCCTCTCTGTTCTCGCTTCTAAACAGAATCTGTTTGTTAACTCTTATACTTGTATGCTAATTTACTACCATTCACGGCTCTTACTAACCACCTTAATCAAATCTCAGTTATTGCCCAGTTACTTATGCATCTTGACTCTAACTCAACTTCCTGGCAACTAACCCCCATCCTCTCTCATCCTATATGTAATGGTTGGTGAAATTCTGTCTCACTGTATCTGAAAAAGTGTGCTTACACACAAAAGCTTATACTTTGAATAAGCCTTTGTTGGTCTTAAAGGTCCCACTGGACTCTAAATTTGGTCTGTTACCCACTTTAATCTAAAAACAAATTAAATTAATATAAAATACAGTAGTTCCAGCCTTGTGTGTTTAACAATTGGAAAAAACTTACTTTTCATATCCATATTTCTTGTTTTATAAACAAAATAGGTATAGATTTGAGTTGTACGGATGAGAATCTGGTCTCCACTGTATCGTATTGAGCGATACCACCAGGAACCCTAAAAATATTTAAGATGAGTAAAATGGTAGCTATTAATCACAACTGGACACAACCAAATCACTCTTTCGGTTCCAATACCAAAGGAAATGGACACACAAAATTAGAGGGCAAAACAAAAGAGATTACATTTGAGAAGGCCATATCAGGCCACAGGAACACTGCCTGTTTCATTAAAGCCACCACTTCCTTCAAAGGATCAAGATCGTAAGTTCTCACTACTTTACACTTCAGAAAAAGGACCTTCTACATTATATAAATGGGAGACATAGGATGCCAACATACAGGGAATGGGAGAAAATACTGCTAATGAGAATACCAGGCTTCAACTGGAAGGTATCACTCACTCAGGCTTCTACTGGAAGGCATCACTTACTAAGCAGGCTGAAATTGTTTACTTGATGCAAGTGCTATTGTGAAGGCCAATCTCTTTTTACTTTCATTCATGTGCAAACACAAGATGCAGGTCAAAGGCTTATTGCCATTTTTAGTTTTCCAACTATAGCCTCTTGCTTGCCTTCCATATAAAGGCTAAAGTTCTCTACAGGGACCTATTCATACCCTCTGAGCAGTCTTACATATTAGTAACCTGCTCTGTGCTGCAAAGAACCTCAGCAAATAGAGATTTATGAGGACTCAGCAAGCCAATGTTCACTTTCAGTCACACACAGGCATAAGGGGCAAAGTAACATTACCAATGGTTTTAGATGGCTATATGAATGTTGTTCAGGTTTCAACTGTTTTCTGTTCCTGGAAATAAAAACTAAAATCTATATACCAAATGAATGAAACTAAGCTGCTACAAAGCTGATGTATTCATAATGAATTGACCTGATTCAATATGTATATATTAAAATCAAAGATAACTGCTTCTAGGACCTGCAGGGGGAAAATGGCAGTGAGATCAGGGTTTTATGAAACCACACTTAAAGTAATACTTACTACAACTACTGGAAGAATAACCATAAATGCTAATCCATACACCAGCAAAACCTAGGATAGAATGGAAAGAAAATATCCAAAGTGGTCTGAGAAAGTTACAACATAATTATAAATGTTAAATTATCAAAGTCATCATCATTACAGCCATCTGTTCGGATAAAGGGTACAACCACGAAGCAGTAAGAAAAATTCCAGAAACCTACAAGTATAACTTGTAGTGGTGGGTAATAAATTTAACAACAACAAACCATAGCAGCAATTCCAAAGCAAAGACTTGCAACTTCATTATGTTACAGTCCTGACACTACTTTTATAAGCATGGTGGCACCTACACTAGAGGATACCCTTCTTGTTCTTGCAGTGAGCTGTTACCATTTTGGGAGAAGTTGAAAATGGGGCTGCAGTTAATCACAAGGAACATGGGATAACAAACAGAACTGGAAGCAGATTGTTAGGAAAGAATTTCCTCACTCCATGTTAAACTGGCTAGGAGCTCAGAGGTCATTTTCTTCATGCCTCGCAGATGCTGCTAATGTCAGTGCTACAGAACAGCTCCTATAAGTTATCATGGACTAATCACAGTCAGATTAGATTGCACTATTCTAGAAGGAAGTAAACAAGCAAGAATGTATGAACCTTCTACAGAATGGCTGATTCCAACTGGGCCCAGTTCATGTACTTCTCACAGTTTGCTCTTTAAAGAGAAAGGTCTACCTTCACTTTTTTGCATGCACGATCTTCTTTCCATAAATGGCCATGACCTGTATGCTCACACACAATCTGTATCGCAGCTTTCAGCTCGATGGCTAGTTTGGCAGTGAACACTGTGTTAACTTACCAAAATAGAATTCTCCTGATCCACAATCCAAGCTGGCAATGCAATCCCAAATCTTGTAACTGCAAAGAACAGAAAAGTCATGAAATGGCAAGTCAGTAGAATTACATAAATTCATTTAGTTAAAGAAACAGTATATATTGTGTTTTTAAATTTTCTAGTACTTTTTTTTTGTAAGTTCCCTTAACTGTAATTTAACTTACTAAATTTTTGTAAGTTCCCTTAATTGTAATTTAACTTACTAAAATTTAGCTGTGTACAATAATGCATTTAAGTGATCAAATTCATAAACCAAAATTTGAGAAAATTTACCATCCTGGATCTCTTTGGACTACTACTGAGTCCAGTGTAACAAAATGGACCAATTACTGAGTTGGGATACTGTATCCCTGTTTCAAGATGATGCAAATAACTCTGGCCCTGTTGCTTTTTCCCAATCTTAAAGGACCTCAATTGGTTGTATCAAACAAAAATACATCATATTTAAAGTCTACAATAATCCAAATGCAAAAGTAATAATACAAGAATCAGGACAAGAGCTGAGCATTTCAAAACAGCTACAGTAACTTATATCATTAAAAGCCAACCTTCCGGCCCATCAGGATTGCCGTATTCTTGCCAATTATTTCGAGCTTCTTCATCAGTTAAACTAACAAGAGGGGAGGGAAAAAGCATGTTAGAAATCCCATTATTTTTCTTCTATATCTGATCCTACTGCTTGCTATTCCTTAGAACACAGCATGATATTGCAAAGCCAGCATATAAAGCAAAGCTAAGAATCAGGGTGCAAGCTTTTCATTAAAGGCCTAACATTAAATTTGGTCAATAGTGACCTCTGCTGGCCACTGTTGCAATCAAAATGGCACACACAGAAATCGCAGTTTTATGTTAGCTATTAAGATAACATATGTGCCTCAATGAACCAAAAAGTTTGCATGGCTTTCCAGATGGTTATTCTCAACAAACCAAAAAGAAGCTTACCAGTAAAGAATTAGGCTGATGAAATTTTTGAACCAATTTATCCAACCAATTTATATAAACCATATATATCATTGTGTATCATTTGTCCTGCATATTGTTTGGGGTTTTACAAAACTGATGATACTAGTGAAAACTGCAGTGTTAAAAAGCAAGAAAGGAGGGGAGAGATGAACACAGAATCAGTGAAATAAAGACATGCACCGCAAGGAACGCTCTGTCCCTAGCTTTGAATTCCACAGCTTTAAGCATCTTATTACAATGGTCATTTTCAGATTTCCCAGTGTTTGTTTATCACAGACAAACACTTGGCTGGTCAAGCTCATGCTTCCCTTTCCTCCCTCTCACCTGGAAATGGGATGTGAGTCAAGCCCTAATTTTGGAAGTCTTCATTCTAATCCCAGTGTATTATGAAGCCCAAATGAGGGTACCTGGACAAAGTGGAATGTGTTTCTTCGACACAAACTGTGATCCTAAAGTGCAGCTTAATCCTCATTTGTGTACACTGATGGCTGCACCACTACTTCTTCTTAAATTACTTATACATAAGAAAAACATGCATGGCTCAAACCACCTGAAGAGCCCTTTAAACCTATGACAAAATACACATCTGGAAGTTCATGTTTTGTCCTGATATCTCAAATGGGGGGGGGAGAATTTAAGTCTTTATGTAACTATTAAATCTGCTAGAAGATGAAGATATGATGCTTTAGAAACTGTTTAGCAGCCTACTTTTAAGTCTTGCAAAAGCATCTCATCCTGGTTTAGGATGAAATATACCAAAAACACAAGTCATAACTTGGACTAGCACTGCAACAACTGCTGATGTCAGTAGGTTTAAGATCAGGATGTCAGCCTTTAGAGATGACTTATTCTTCCATTAACTGCCAGTTTTGCTTCTAGTGCCAAGAACTTACGCAGCATGAGCCTTAACAATCCGCATGAACATAACTTCATCACCTCCTTTATCTGGATGGTATTTCAGCGAAAGCAAACGGTATTGTTTTTTAATTTCTGACACAGTCGCTCCCTATAAAATAAACTTTCGCATTAGTTATAATATACACACTATGACATGTTCTACCATACCACCCCCCTGCCGAGCTTTGCAAGAACCATGGTTTAGATATCTCCATCCACCTTGAGCACTGCACACTAAAAATGTGCCTTTCTAAAGTTCAAGATTTGATTAAACCCAACAAGAAAGGAACAAACAATGCTTCTTTTCAGTTGTTGCTGTTACTGAATATGTTATAATGTGCCATTGTTCCTTACAGGTAAATAAGGAACTGATCCTTTTAAAGCTTCAGAATTGGATTCGGATTACAATGCTGCAGTATAAGAATGCTTTCTTCACACAATTCAAGAAACAACATATTCCCCTCCCTCAAATCCCAATAACTAATAGCCATGAGCTGGCCTCCATGTGCCTAGCCAAATCCATACAACAGGGCCAAAGGTATACAAGTCAGCTGCATAGAAAAATCTTAGTTAAACCACACATAAAAAAGGTTGGAGAGGAAGAGAAAAAAGTTCTAAATGTGCAGATTTCATGTACACAAAATGCAACCCCTCAAAATGGTGCACAAACATGCAGAAGTCATCTTGATCTGAGAGCCAGTTTGGTGTAGTGATTCTGCACTCTTCCACATGCAGCCAGCTGGGTGACCTTGGGCTTGCCACAGCACTGATAAAGCTGTTCTGACTGAGCAGTGATATCAGGGCTCTCTCAGCCTCACCCACCCCACAGGGTGTCTATTGTGGGGAGAGGAAAGGGAAGGCAAATGTAAGCCGCTTTGATACTCCTTCGGGTAGAGAAAAGCAGCATGTAAGAACCAACTCTTCTTCTTCAATGGCCATGACTGCCAGGAAGCAGCAGTAAACCAGGGAATGGGGAAGTGACAAACCACTAGTTAGCAAACTCTAGGCTAAAGGGGGCTGCAAGACAGAAGGGGAAAGCCTATGGAGACAGCTGGCAGTGAAAGGGAGGGGACTGTGATCACACACCTCCAAATCTTAATTAATTCTTTCTTATCTTAATTCTGAATAACTTTTCAAAAAATATCTGCACTATATAGCAGAGTGACATATTAATTGAGGTGGGGAACTATGTTGGTCTGAGCCTGGGGTACAAGTTTAAAGGTGCCACTGGATTCAAACTTAGTTCTATTATACAGTAATGCTTGTTTTTTCATGACTGTTTTACATTACACAAATGCTACTCGGAAAGTATGAAACTCTGTATACCCCAAATTTTAAGATGCTCAGAGAAAAAAACAAGTGTTTTACTTCTTGCTATGCATTACATGCAAGAAAACAAAGAATTTCACATCTCCTTCATCTCCCCCGTCATTTTGTATAAGCACGTGTAAATTTATATCAAACAAATCATTTAAAAAGTTAATGATGTTACTTACTGGGTCTAAATTTAATACTTCGTATGGGTTGTATTCTTGATATTCTCTGTCGGTTTTGGACACTTTGTAAGCAAGGAACAGAAGGAGTGCCCATCCAGCAAGCAAAATTATTTTCCTGAAGTTGAAAAATAAAGCGTTTCCCAACATTTAAGAATTCAAAAATAATTTATGCAACAACTGCATACTGACATTTGAAGGAACCTGGTTACCCACAGACAACAGTGTCATAAAAAATATGGACTGCACAAGACAACCAAAGCAGGTTGACAATAATGAAAAACCTATGATGTAAGAATCTCTGTCACAAGGTGACTTATTGTCCTCTGTGATTATACGATACGATGATGCAATTTTTGTGTGGAACAGAGTTCTGAAACCAATGACCGAGTGAATGTTTGTATACAAACTGTCCTGATTAGTTAACCAATGCAAAATTTAAGATCTGCTGTCTATGTATTCCAACAATCTAATTCATTTGTATTCCTTTTCAAATTCCCTACCTTAAGAGAATCAATTTCATATGTCCACCAAGGAGTCCTCTCTATATACCTGCAGTGGCAACCCTACCTATGTATGAGTTCACGCAGAGAGCCAGCCAGGTTTATCTGTCCTTACCATAGCTACATAGAAATTAAGATAACAGCCTATAATTCATTTAACATTCCCAAACAGGTATAATTCATCTAACAATCCCAAACAAGGGAATACCAGTTGTGGTATGTCTGTCATTCCTATCCTTGTCAGATAACACTCTCAAGGAACCCTGGGACCTTGCAAAATGCAGCGTGAATAACACGACTTTAAAAGTAATCATAGACTGCTTGCTAGAATTTGGAATTCTCTACAGTGATAATTACATGAAACAGAACTCTGGAAGTCACTAGTTCCTTTACAGCTATGACCTCTACAAATCTACTATGATCTACCAATGGACCCTGGGTAATAATTTGGCAATTAAATTACATTCCCAGTGTAAGATTAAACTGTTCTTTTAAAATAGATCAAGGAAAGAAGCAAAACTAAATTATGTATACTTACTTTATAGTGGGAATTATATTCTGCTGGGGTTTTAATAATCGCAAACGATACCACAGGCATCTTCCATAGACTTTTCTTAGATTCTTTAAACGAATTTGCTCTGAAAGAGAGAGAGAGTTTTAAAATCTGGTAGCAACAAAACATTTCCTCAAATCTGAAATGTTTCTGCATCAAACCTTTAAAAACCCTTTGTCACTCTGACAATGAATACCAAAATGTCATCCAAGACTGTCAGCTTCAATAGCAGGCTTGCAGAAGAGATGGTGCGGTTGACATGTGAAATATGCAATAACGTATTTTTCTCTCTGCAGCAGCCTATGTATCATTTGCCTTTCAAAAAGGGAAAAGCGTCTTCAAAAGTCATCATGAATATAAACACAGCACATGTACATTAAGTTGAATAAAACAAAATGTGATACTGAAGACTTACGAACTGAAGTATAACTTCCAGAGCTACAAACTCTGCTTATCTGTGCATAGTGCAAAAAGCTAGGTCCTGATGCTCCAGATGTACTCAGTTTTCTTATGATTATATGTGCAAAGAGAGGGTCTTAGTAGATGTTTAACTAGGGAACTAGGGAAAACAAAATCCAATTTTAAAGATGAGATTGTTTTATTTGATCAACAAAACATACTGTGAAGTATAATTTTCTAAGCAAAGTTCTTAAAGCTAACGCCTTTTGTTCCTTTCATTGCTTTTTAACGGCAGGCAAATAGAAGACAAATATCCTTATTAGCATGATATTAAATGCAGTCATTAAACAAATCATACTTCTCAGACTATTACAACATACCACTATCCTTCAGGTCCCGTTTTGAATTGACATTCCAGCCCTAAATAAATGTATGTACACTACTCAAGTATTCTAATATGATGTTTCTAATTACATGCACTCAGAGCCTTAGCACTAATGAAAACACCACACCAGTTTAGTTACAACTAGATCAAGCTACTGACTATGCCCTGGTGCACAAATTCTCTCTACTATCCCTTCACTCAGATTTTGCATTATGTCTGAGGAAAGATGTGGTCCTATGTTCTCATCGCTTTCATCCCTAGTTAGGAGCCTGCTAAAGCACTTGCTTTAGGAAGCTGGGATAAATTATAAATATATGATAAAATGAAACTTTCCTTTGACCTCACCCAAGCATCCCTGCATTTAAAACACACAATGAATTAAAAGTTATGCTTGCAGTCAATATTGCCTTCTCTGGTGATTGCAATATATACTGTACCTAAATTACTACATCTTGTCTTCCAATTAAAAATATTAACTTTACTTTTAAAAGGGAGTTCAAGATAGACTTTCTCAATGCATCATGTATGAGGTTCTGTTAATTTTCAAAGTGGACCCAATTCAAGAGTTTACACTTAAACTGCATTTTTCACTTCCATAACTGAGTTTTAACACTATTTATTGTTGTTTCAAAAGTGCAAGTCTCTGGTCATTCCCTCTTATAGAAAATCCAGGATGTCCCTGATTCTTGGACGAATGAAGTCTACCTTTTTTCAATGACTCCTTCCAGGTACAGCTGTGTATTCAAGCTGTGGATCTATGTATGGAGGCTAGTATGGTGTTAATGACATCCATGCTGTAGCCCGCTTTCATATTAAATGCCCTCTCATCTACACATCATTAACTTCAGCCAATCCGGATGTGGATGCCAGATGGGGCTCTGGTGAAGCATGTCAGCTGATCCTGGCAGGGTGAGCGGAGGCTTCTCCATCATCTGGAGGATAGTGGAGAACCATGGCCTCCTTGATCGGGATGGGGCTACTAGTGGTATCTATGCATACTGTTGATTGATCTTTCAAATAAGCTTTGAGATGACAGGTATTGAAGGGAAGGCACAGAGTAGTCCCTCCACTCAATCTGATGTTAAGATGTTTGTCATCTCTGCTTTTGTATGAAGAAACCTGGAGTAGAAGCATCCCACTCGGTGATTGCTGTGTACTGTGAACAGGTCTACTACTGGCTGGCCAAAGTGGCTCACAATAAAGGAGAAGACTTCCGTTTCTGGGGACCACTCCTCTTCTTGGATGGTTCGGTGGCTCAGCCAATCTGCTCGATCCATGACTGTGCTCGATCAGAATTGACAAGAGGTTTTTCTGAGGCCCATAACAATGTTTTGGTAATTTTCTGTATAATAACCTGGAGCTGCCTTGCTTGTTCACGTATGACTTGACTCCAATGTTGAGGATGTGCTATGGAGACTCTTAGTTCCTGAAGTGTTGCAGTGCCAATCAAATCACCTGAAGGTCCAATATGTCCAATAAGAGAAACCTCTAATGAGACCCATAATCCATGTGCTGTCATTCCATCCAGAACCATGCCGCAACCCTTCAGATTTGTACCTGTGAAGATCTGAAGTTCCTCACTGACTGAGTAAAATCTTCCTTGTTTGAGGTTCTTTTTTTTACTTTGGTCTACCAATGCAGTCGTTCTTGACCTTCTGGGGAATTTTTAACAATGCATCTTGCTTCCTGGTAATTTGAGACTAAAAAGATTTGAGGAATTGCTGGAAACACTGCAAGTGCATTTTGCCCCATTGAATAGTGTCCATGCTAGCAATAAGTAGACTCATGAAGCTTGTAGGTGCATTAAAGACAAAGATCTCCTTATTATCACTGTCAACATGTCTTTGGTCTTTTTGATTTTCTTGCCTGTAAACATAAACTGGTTTGGGGTCATACCTCTTTGCACTTCAAAAGTGTTCCAACTTTTAGGAACGTATAAGACAGCTCTACTGCAAATTTACCATGAAACTGAAACTCTGAAGACAGTCAATTATTTCCTGTGTGTCCAGAGTAGCTTGTTTTCTGGAACCCGATTGTCTGATATGTCAAAATACTAGTGTATGATTAAACCCGTTGAAGAATTTCAGGTCCAATATCGGTCACCAGTCCCCATTTTTCTCTGAAATGGTGAAAAAGATGAAATAGACACCCTGGCCATATTTCTTGTTCCAGTACTGGCTCCATAGCTTTAATTTGCAAGAAATGTTTGATGACTTGCAGAGTTTTGCAGATGTAGAGATGATAGGAAATAATCATGTAGGAAGGTAAAAATTCTACTTTTTAACTTTGAGAGGTTGTCCGCAAGTCCATCTGAGGGCTGTTTCACACTTATTTGAATAACTGCAGATTCCCCCACACAGAGACACTAGCACCTTCTGCAAGTCATACCTTGGATGATTTGTTCTCCTAGTCTGATCTCCCCTGTCTTTTATTTCACCACGTCAAGCCACCGGCCTGGGAGCCCCTGGAAGCCACGCGCAGCGCGGCTGCCGGGAGCTCCCTGCCCTCATGGCAGCAGAACACCACAAACCGCCGAGGAGCCGCCGGAAACCAAAAAGCCGCCGAGGACCCATGTCAGGAGCCGTGGAGGTGCCGCCAAGGAGCTGCCGCAGCCCAGTATGCCACGCCTGGCGGGGGCTCCCTGGCCGGCGGCCTGACGCGCCAAGAGGCGCGAAGTACCTCTCGCCACGTCTGGCCGCCGTCCTGGGAGCCCCCGGCAGCTGCTGTTTAACATTTACTCTTGTTACAGTACATACATGTTACAGTACATACATCAACTACATAATTCTAATATTGGTTTAAATCCAGTGAAAAACAGGCATAGCCAGAGCTGGTCTTTCCTTGCCTTCTATAAGCACCCTACTGTATGTCTCATAACCTCTTTTAGGGGGGCGGAAGAGCCTCAGAAAATGCACCATGACACTGGATGCTGCAGCAAAAAGAGGGACATGTAAAACCACTTCCTCCATGTTCTGTTGGCAGCTTGCATCAGTTGATTTTACCTGATTCTGCCTTCTCAATACATTACCCTCCTATCATGGTACATTTTGTCAGTGAGGCTCTCTTACCCCCCCCCCCACACACACACACACTAAAAGTGTTTATGGAACAAATACAAGACAGGGAAAGATCCATCCCACTAATTCCTTCTGCTAGCTTTTCTGCTGGATCCAACACAAATGCCTGCTACATGAGAAGCATGCAATTTGATGTTTAAGTTTTCTCAGTCCATCCAATTCACCAAAGGTAGTTTGGCTAGATCAGCAACTCAGTGAATCTAAAATGGGTTAAGCTACAGTCACTTGGTTCAGGTATACCCAGAAGAGGTCCCAGAGAAATAATTCTGCAAGCCAAGCTATATGGCAGCAATCTACTTTCACACTGATTTTCGGAAGTTAAAATGTCACAGTAGTTTGGTTCTAGTATACAGCAGCACACAGCTATTTTGTTGAGATCATCCTAGGCTTTTTTGCAAACCAAACATGTACATTCTTGGAGTTTGTTGCTAACTGTAGCAGCTGCTTCTCACAATCATCAACTACATATATAAATATAATACCTGAGGATGCAGGCTAATGAAGTGTGGCTGCTGGGAGAGGTTCATACTTAAAATTTACTACACATTTGTGGGGAAATTAAAGAGTCCAACTGTTTGCCAAGAATCAACCAACAGTTCTAATTCAGAACCCAGGATACATACATCACTTGATGACTGCACCAGAACAACTTATTGCTGAAGGATTACAATAAGCATCTAAAAATTGGGCTAATAGTGGTCCTCTGCATCTAAAGTCATAAAATGTTTCCAAAAACATAACCAAGAGAGTGCAGGAAGGGGATAAGTACTCTTATTTCAGTATACAATTGACAACCTGTAGAACCACTAAACAAACCTTTGAAGAAATCAGAGAAAGAACTCAAATCTAAGAGATAGATGAATAGACAGACAAGGTTTGTTTCCTCATGTATGCCACTATAAATACCTTAGAATCCATTCATTTTAGTCAGTCAGAAAAGGGGACAAGTGAAAACATCTATTAAGCCCCACTCTACACTATCCTCACGTAATTCAAAATTTGTCAAATAGACAAATGCCCAACCACAGTCAAAACAGAATGAGCTTGACCTTGCACACACACACCCAATTTGGCCCATTAACCGCCTTTATTTCACAGCTGAAGCAGGGTACATCTTTGCACCCCAACTCAGCTGGGAAGGGGGAAAGAATTACCAGATCACAGGAGCTGCACAATTGTTGTCACATCAATGCAACAGAATAAAGGGGAGGGGGTGGCATCAGGAGTAAGTGGCAAAGGGATAGGGCATGTGGATGCCACAGTACACACTCCACTCACAGCTGCTTCAATTGCAGAGAGTGTCTGAAGGACCATAAGCTGGAAAAAATGTTGAGTTTTGAATGATATTGCAGTATGGCAAACTTTTGCTCTGTGTAATTACGTAGTGCTTTCAAAGTATTACCTACCCTGAGCCTTCAGGCTGGAATCCTGTCAATAATAAATGGATAAAATAAAATATCAAACTTACAATTTGCAAACACCCCGCACAACCAGGACTATGAAAAGTTATATGGATGCATACAGAGAAGCACATCAAAACAGAAATAAACGTGTATTTTACTATCTTAACACACGCTTTTGAATTCAACTCTTGCACACCTTCCTCTCACACTTCTCTTTCTCTCTCCCTAACATACAAGTTCATGATTAGTGATGTGCGCCTTGGCTCAGCCACTGGGAGATCACCGAAGACCAAGGCAGCACTAGGAGGCCAGCGCCACGGCATAAAAAGGCGGCTGCATGCTCTGCACCTGACTATGGCCGGCGCCACCCTCTTTTCCGCACCATGGTGCTGGCCTTTTACGCGCGTCAGGCTATGGTGAGCACTGAGGCAGCCGAGCCAGGGCACACATCCCTATGATCATATTAGATTTAAAGGGGACAAGTCAAGGTTAATCAGAAAGCACTTGTCACAATCAAATTATTTTCCAATCTACACCCTCTGCACTATGCAGGACACTCACAACCCTATCGCTCATCCACTGTAACCTGCCACCCCCTTGAACCTTCACAGAATCAGCCTCTCCGTCAGATGGCTATCCAGCCTCTGTTTGAAAATTTCCAGAAATGGAGAACCCACCACCTCCCGAGGAAGCCTGTTCCACTGAGAAACCGCTCTAACTATCAGGAACTTCTGGATTTTTAGACAGAATTTCTTTTGAATTAATTTCATCCCATTGGTTCTGGTCTGTCCCTCCGGGGCAAGAGCAAACAACTCTTCTCCATCCTCTATAGGGCACCCTTTTAAATACTTGAAGATGGTTATCAAATCTCCTCTCAGTCATCTCCTCTCCAGGCTAAAAAGACCAAGCTCCCCCAATCTTTTTTCATATGTCTTGTTCTCCAAACCCCTCACCATCTTTGCTGGCCTCCTCTGGACACACTCCAGTTTGTCTACATCCCTCCTCAACTGGGGTGCCCAAAACTGAACACAGTACTCCAAGTGACACCAAACCAGAGGAGTATAAAGTGGCACCTCCCATGATCTGGACAAGATACTCGGTTTGATACAGCCCAAAACCCCATTTGCCTTTTTAGCCAGCAATATGAAATATTACAGATGCACTGGGACACCAATATGGCAATAATAAATCCAAATAGAGTTGTCTCTCTTCACTTTCAGATGTTTTTAAATTCTTACTTCATATAAGTCCCAATGCGTGCTGGCTTTGTCAATGGACATATTATTAGTGTTTCATACAAACTTCATATAAGCAAATACTTGTCTCTTGAACATTTTATGGCACTATGGAACCAAATTGGTTAAACAACCCCCAAACAACAATTCAACAGAAAAAAAGGGAAATTCTATCAGGTCCATATTAATCTCTAATCAACATCTCAATGAAATCACTGGAAGCGGTTGTCCAGGGATTTGTAGGAAACTAGTACTAAAACATGTAGGTGACATCAAGTTATATTTCTCCTTAACAGCTGAGTCAGGTAGTTCTGGGGAAGTCCTGAATAAGTGAGTGGAGAAGGTAATAGGGATGGTTTAGAACCAATTCAGGCCAAGCACTACTGAAGTCTGTAGGTCAATGGAGAACCTGTTCAGGGATTGAAGAGTAAGCCTGTCTCGAAGGGCTTGTACATCCCCTTGGAGGAACAGGTTCATATGATGAGGATGCTGTTTGATCATGGTTTATGGTTGAAAGCTCATGTCTTCTCAGTGGCATGTAGCATCTTTTATAATGTTCAGCTAATACTCTGGTGTAGAGGAGTGCCTTCCACTTTAGCTTTTGCAAAAAAAAACCCAAAACATATCCATTCCAAAATGTTTCTCTGTTGGAAAAGGGACAGGAAACAGAAGAGAAGTTAATTGCTGGCTAGTATTCCCTCATCCAGGCAGTGGCTTTCACAAGTTATACAAATGCTTCTAAGCCAATGGAGATCAAAAGCTATCTCACACCCTGGCAGGAATTTAACACCTAGGGAAGACAGAAATGTGGGAATGCCAATTGCTAGACTGTATCTCTTCCTGGGAAGAAGAGAAAGAGGACTGGCACAAGGAGGAGTGGACAAACAGAGGAGATGACACAAGGGAAACAAGGTCCATCTTGGCTGACTCCATCTGGGGATAACTTGCAACAAGGAGCCCTTTCACCTGAGCTCCATCTTGATGGCTGCCTTTTTCGCATGGTGCCAACAATAGACAGCCAGCCAAGACAAAGACTCAAGGTAATGGATGACTAATAGAATGCTGTAACCTTAAGAGCAAATAACCTATCCTAGAGCAGCAACAGGCAGGGTATGTCTAGACTCTAAAGCAGCTTTCCTCAACTTTTTTACCACTGAGAAACTCCTGAAACATTCTTCACACTTTGAGGAACCCCAGAACTGATGCGATCATGCTAAATATCGTTGGGAAGCATAGCTGTCTACACACCCACTTAGGGACTCTCCCCTTCCCAACCCAGGCCAATCACTGGCCATTGGAGCAGGGCGGGTCAACATGATCATATTTTATCATATCACCCAATAAACATTTAACAAATTTAAACAATATATTAAAAATTAATTAACTCTCACCCATTTGGGAAACCCTCCCAAGGCTGTCAAAAAACCCTGGTTGAGAAAGCATGCTCTAAAGGGGCCGGTGTGGCTGCTGTGAATGCTTCGGGGGTGGGGCAGCCACCGCTTCAGCCCCTTGCGCTTTGTGCAGAGGCTGCCTTGGCCCCTGGGACTGATGCGGCTGCTGCCTCAGCCTCAGGGACAGGACAACCACTGCCTGGGCCCAGCAGGTCGTTCAATAGCTGCCCAGGCCCCAGCACAGCTGCTGGCTCGGCCTTCCAACTTCTGGTTCACTTCATGGGCGGGACAAAGGACGTCACACTTTCGTGTGACGAGGCGTGCCAGAAGATGAGTCCCACATCAATATCAATAATAAGATATAAACAGGGTTTGATACAAACGGCCGCATGAGGCGGCATGGTGGGACCTTAGGGCTGCAGACTTTCTGGATTAGCATGGTTGACATAACATTAAGTACCTTAAGTGCGCCTCCCCTGCTTGGATGGAGGTCAGCTTACAGCTATGCCTGCGGCCAGGAATTTGAGAGTGATCTTTGTTGCCTCCCTATCTATGGAGGCTGGGATCACGAAGGTAACCCAACTGGCATTTTACTATGTATGCCAAGCTAGGCTGCTAGCGCCCTATCTGTATCTGGAACATTTGGCCACAGCGATCCATGCAATGGTCACTTCCAGACTATACTTCTGTAACTTGCTCTATGTGGGCCTTCCCTTGTCTCTGACTTGGAAATTCCAGTTGGTGCAAAATGCGGCTGCTAAGATCCTCACAAGATCATCTTGGAGGGCCCATGTCCAGCCTATGCTGAGGCAGCTATATTGGTTACCAATTGGCTCCCGGAACAGGTTCAAGGTTTTGGTTCTTACCTTTTAAGGCTATCTGTGGCCTGGGTCCCGCTTATCTGAGGGACCGCTTGTCTCCTTATGCCCCTCGCAGGGCTTTGTGTTCTGCAGGCAGGAGCCTGCTAGTTGTGTCTGGCACCCAGGAGTTTCGCCTGGCCTTGACTAGAGCCAGGGCTTTTTCAGTCCTGGCCCCGACCTGGTGGAATGAGCTCCAAGAGCTGAGGGCCCTGACTGAGCTGTCAGCATTCCACAGGGCCTGCAAAACAGAGGACTTTCACCAGGCATTTGGTTGAGGCCAGGCTAGAGAGATCTGGTCCCTCCCTGATAGGCCCCTGTATAGGCTTGGTGGAGGCATATGCCTGTCATCTGTTCATGGCCATCTATCCTGAGGGTGATGGTGGTTTTTCTGTGGACTTCTGGGGCCTGTTGTCATCGGTCAGGGGTGGGTGGGGGGAAGAGAATAGTTATGTCTTCCGCCATTACTGTTGATGGCAATTGTTGTTTGTTTTTTATGTGATTTTATGTTTTTATTGTAATTGTCCATGTGGACCTCGTTGTGAATTGCCATGAGCCAACTGTTTGGGAGTGGCGGTCGATAAATATGTGCATAAATAAATAAAATAAAAATAAAATTTACAACAAGGGCAAAAGTCCAGTCCAGTTACAACAAAACATTTGGCAGGATTCTCTAATAACCCAAGTGATTATATTAGATGGCATTCTGCTGGATAACATTTTATTTGTAATATATATGGCAAGTCAGTTCAATATGTAGATACCAGAATGAAATACAGTACACACTAGGGAAAGAGACATCAGGGGGAAACCTCTGCTTCTATGCCCTGCTACTAGCAATCCAGACAAACTGTTTGGTCACTGTGTGATTTTCTATTCTTATAATGTGAGAGACAGGATGCTGGACTAGGTGGACTATTGGTCTGATCCAGCAGGAGTCTTCTTATGTTCTTCTTTTTAAAGACGGAAGATAAATGAAAAATGGGATACAATGCAATATCTGCCTTGAAGACTGAGAATACTACAATGAGAGATGGCATGTACATGCAGGGAACATTCTGCACCTCATGGATGGATCAGCCACACTTGGCTGAAAGGGAGAAAGGCAATATAGTGCCTGATCAGAAGGCCAGGGGGGGGGGGAGAGAATCACAATGAAATATGATATACACGTTTACATATAGTTCTTCGCTGGAAGCCTGAACAGCTGTTTGCCTCTATACCTGATTTCAAAGGAGGTGGAGAAAGGGGAAACACAAGCTACTTTGCATATTGAGACGGTGATGTGGATATTCAGGATGCAATTCTACATTTAGGTAGAATATGAGCCCAAACCTACCATCTGTTTCCAAGAAACCAGAAGCAAGTGAGGCCTCTCAAACACTAAGATTTTAAGTTACCCTTGAAAACGTGCGTATGATTTCATTCTAAACGCTGCATAAAACTTACAACTTCAAGGAGAGTGCTGACAAATTGGAAAGCTTCAGAAGAAAATCTGAAGAATGGCAAATTATCATGAAGTTATAGGGGAATAAGGGGATCAGTGTTAAAGATGAAACTGGTTTATCTGGAAATAATGCTCTGGTGTAGTGATTAAGGGCAGTGGACCTGGGTCTGAATCTCCACTCCTCCATATGCAGGCAGCTAGGTGACATTGGGTCAGTTGCAGTTCTCTCAGAGCTCTATCAGCTTCATACCTCACAGCATGTCTATTGTGGGGAGAGGAAGAGTAGACAACTGAAAGCTGCTCTGAAACTCCTTCAGATAGTAAAAAGTAGGGTACAGAAAAACACAACCATCTTCTCTTCTCTCTCTTTAGATACAAGTTCCCCAGCCACGTTTCAGAATACTGGACTATTCCCAACCAGTTCTAAGAAAGTCTTACAAACCAACACTCCTTCAGACTCCACTAATGAATTACAAAAAAAAAACCCTTAATACTGTAACACAGAAAAGAGTTTCAAACTTGGGAAGCAGATTTGACCTCCTTTTGGAGGGGACAGTGAAATTATTTATAATAGCTAAAATTTTCTGCTCAGTCATGTGCTAACCCCACTCCCCTCTCACTACTAATATCGCAACACTTTATTTCTATTTTGTTTTGTAGTAGGCATCTCATAGGTTGAATTTATAATGTTATTATAATGGAATATGACAGGGTACACAAATCACATGAATGTGTTCCAACTATGACAGTATCAAAAGTATCCAGCTGAGAAAATATCACCCATGTTACAATAGCCTTCTGAAAATCCTTGGGGAAACAGCTATACGTGTGCTTCTGTTGCTAACTTATTTAATCTAACCTCACTACCTCTGTAAGCAGAGGTACAAAAATCTACATGCCCAGGAGCATTTAAAAATTAAACTACGCTCCTAGACATAACCAAGAGTTCTACCTACTATCAGGTTCTTCCAATAATTTCAAAGGCTTCTCAGTATTTCAAGAGCATTTGTAGGGCTCCTACATATTTTCTAAATATAAATGAAATGAGTCTCCCAATGTATAACTTTAAAAGCCACTCCATATGGTATGGTGCCTTTCCCTGAATGTTTTCTGCCAAAAATCATCCCGACTTTACTCAGTGGATCAGGAGGAAAAGTGCAATACTACAGAACTTCCTTGAATCTTCCAAGATGGCAGCAGCAAAGTAATTTTTTCACCATCACTAAATGCTTAGAGCCTTCATTATTCCCCTTGTAAATGCCAACAGAGGTCAACGGCAATCGCAAATAACACACTACACTCGATCTTAGCCAAACAAAGCTAAAATTTGTGGATTTCAGCCCAGACTAGCCCTGTCTTATCAGGTCTTGAAAACTAAGCAGGGTCAGGAGATTAACTTCAGAGGCAGAATGGCAATCTTTCTCTTTGCCTTGAAAATCTTATGGGGTCACCATAAAGGGACTGCCCCTTGACTTCACCTTCCATCACCACCGTATCAAGGTGAGCACACAAGATGTCATATTTAGGATGACAGGATGGTCACCAAGAAATTGCACAATAGAATTATCTGGTGATGCCACTGGATGGAAGTTAACAATGACTATAGGTTACACTCAGCTGCAAGGAAATATTTCATGGTAAAGGAACAATGTGAGAAAAGATGGTGTGATAGCTGATGCTACTGACTGTACCAAGGATTAGGAAAAACACTATCTTGGGGTTCCAAAAGATATGGATATCAAGTAGGAGAAAAACCAGTGTAAGTCAGTAGCTAACTACAATCAGTGTAAGTCAGAACAATCTTATGAGTTCTGCAAACAGGTATCCAGGGGTCCCATAACTGAGCAAGTTACAGACTGTGGCTAACAATCTAATTCTAATGATGAACATTCATATTTTTAACACTGAAACAGTTTTCTTGAAGGATGGTAAGGCTGGGTAGCCTGAGCAAGGCTGTTAATAAGATGCTTTGGAGGTCATTAATTCATAGTTGCCCTAAACTGGAAATGTCTTAATGGCACTTAACACACACATGTTGTTGTTATGTGCGAAGTCGTGTCCGACCCATCGCGACCCCATGGACAATGATCCTCCAGGCCTTCCTGTCCTCCACCATTCCCCGGAGTCCATTTAAGTTTGTAACACACACATACATGGTTACATACACAACTCACCCACCTAAGAACTGACACTCCTGAGAGATTCACTGAAGCTATGGGGATCTTCATGAGGCTACAACCTGCTGTCTACATTCAGTCACCTAATAATAATGATCGATTGCTAGATGTGTGATAATCACAATATGGGAGACTATAAAGTTTCTTCTTTAGAGAGATAAAAGGAGCTGGTATTTTGTACCCCACCTTTCACTACCCGAAGGAGTCCCAAAGGAGTTTACAAACTTCCCTCTCCCTGCAACAGACACTCTGTGAGGGAGGTGGTGCTGAGAGACTTCAAACAGATCTGCTCTGTGAGAACAGCCCTAAGGAAACAGCTGGCTGCCTGTGGAGGAGTGGGGAATCAAACCCCGTTCTCCAGATTAGAGTCCACCATGCCCGTGTTAAGGGACAAACTCACTTTAACAACAGATGGAAGAGATGATGATTTTTCCTCCTAGGAAAATCAGCACAAAGCACGCCCAGCAACGATCGGGTAGGCAGCGTCAGTCAAACCTAATAGGACTTTCCAAACCATGGCTGCTTCCAAACACGCAGCATCTCGGGCTGCTTTCACGCATACAGCACTATAAATATCGATGAACAGCCTGTCCCCAAAGCAAACGCCTGCACTGGCTTCCCATACGCAGCTAAAGATTCCAAGAAGCGCCGCTGTCCATGACCAACAATCCCACGTGGCGCAGCACACCGGCGGCGGAGGGGGCCGGAGAAAAGGGTGGCTGTGGGCCCCCGCTAGAGAGGGTCCGCGCGCCCAACTGGCGGGACCACCCCCGAGAGGCGCGAGGCAGGCGGAGACAGGGCGCGGGGGCGCGGGAGTCGTCGACAGGCCGCCAAGGCCGAGAGACCCCCGGGCCTGCCTGCGCAGAGGGGTCCGCGCTCTCCAGGTCGGTCGGCCGGTCAGCCGGCAGGGGACACGGGAGGGACGGGGAACTCACCGGCGTGCTGGTCCCGCGGCCACAAGTAGTAGGTGGCGGGGATGACGATGAGGGCGACGAAGCTGGTGAGGAAGTAGAAGAAGGTGTTGCCGCTGTCATCGTACTGAAACTGCTGCCCCGCCATGGTGGCTCCCTCGCCCCGCCCCCTCCACGGCCAGCCCGGCCCCGGCCTCGCGAGAACAGACACCGGCGCCGCCGCAGGAGAAGCCGGACCCTGCCCCGCCCTTTCCGCTTCCTCCCGGGCCCCCGCCTCTGGGCCAACTTCGGCCTCGGGCAGCGCCGGCGCGGACAGGTAGGGAGACGTGTCACTGCGCAGGAACCCCCGCAGCCGTTGTGACGTCACGCGCGCTTCCGGTTCCTTGCCCAGGCTGGGATCGGATTGGCCTCGCCGGGTTATTTTCTCCGCCCACGTACGGAGGTGGAGCGCGCGCACGCGCAACAGGGGCCAGTGCTGCTCTGGCACGCGCCCTGTGGTCCTCAGACCCGCGCGACCTCTGCCTGGCCTTTGCTCTGCCGCTGGCGACTGAGCCCGGCGACGCCGGCGGCCTTGGAAGGCTGCGACTCTGGCGCTACGAGACCCCAAGGTCCGTCCATTTTGACACGAGATTGGAAGGCCTCCTCGTCAAGGAAGTGCGGGCGTGATGAAGAACGAACAACGACCACGCGGCGGATTATGACAGTCCGCTGCTGCTTTCATTTCTCGGGATCTTTAGTCCGGCTCCCCATGCTAAGGCGCCCCCCCCCCCATGGCTGATGTGAATCCTACCGGCCTCTGCTGGCGGGTCCGGAAAATGGTCTTGTTTGAACCACCTATGATACAATCGTCCCCACGGACTCTTTCTAGAAGATGTCAGGTGGGTAGCCGAGTTGGAAGGAAGCAGCAGAACAACGTCCGAGCCCAGAAGCACCTTGAAGGCCAACAAAGTCTTACCTTAAATAAAACTTGGGGCCATTCTGCACAGCGTTAATGTTGCTTGAAGTATTACCATTGTGTAACGCCACCTATTTTTTGTTATTCACAACGTACACAATGTGCAACACTCCCGCAAAAATCGCTTCACTGTAAAAAACCGCTAGACTTTTGAGAACAACCTGCAATACATCCGAAAAAGACATGTGCGTTCTCAGTATAGTGGTAGCAAGCATGTTTCTCCCTAAGCTCTCGCACCCAAACTTCCGGCATCGTGATTGCCATTTTTTCCCCTTAAACCGGCAAAAGCAACGAATAAGCGATGATTTTTTGGCTGAAATCCCTCCACAAGCAATTGTCTGTAAAGTTTCCAAGCACAATACAGCCCCCCATTCGACACTGCCCGTAATTTCAGCCAGAAAGAGCTCAGGGGGGGATTTTTTGTAAACTTTAAGAGCGTGTAAATGATTAAGCGCGAGCTCCTAAGCCAGCAAAAAAGGTCTTTCTGATACATCAAATGAACGAATATGCATTGCTACTGGTGTTTTCAGGTTTTTAAAAAACAGTTTTTAAAGGGAAGCATGAACACAACAGTTAATTGGCTGTTCTGTTTGATTGACGGCCAGGGACGGAAGCACGGAAAAATATCACCTTCTTTGTTGTGATTTTTGCAAGACCGAAACTTGTGTGTTACGAAAACAACGCTAGTGGGAGAGCCTTTTTTCGATAGAAACGGCTGTTTGAGTTACTGAGACCTGCCGCTACTGATTCCAGCACTTTTCAATAGCGCTCAGATTTAGCAACATTGCCCATTGTGTGAAATGGCCCTTGGCTGGTCGTAAAATGTGCCACTTTGTTTGCTTTCTAGTAGAGTGAGCTGATACTGAACTAGCAACCTCCCTTTAGAGTAGGGCTTTATAAACACTTTTAAAAAGAGAGGGTGCAGCTGGCTTTCCCAAGTGATTACCTGCCTGAGTACTATATGGGGAGCAGACAGTAAATAGTTTTTAATGGGAAAAGGGACCTGCTGAAATAGGGTATTGAGATTACCAACATCCAGGCCTGGAGGCCATCCTGGAATTATGACTGATTTTTAGACTTCAGAGATCAATTGCCCCTGGTCAAAATGCTTGCTTGGGAAGGGGGCTCTATGGCATTATACACTGCTAAGGTCTCTGTCCTTCCCCCAAGGCTTGCCCATCCACCCAACTCTCTAGGTGTATCCCAACCACAAATTGGCAACCATTGTAAATCTCTAGAATTTAGAAAATAAACTATGAAAGACAGAGAAGACTTGTTTCCAAATAAATTTGGTTCTGATGAGGATTTGGTATATCTGTTGTTCTGAATACTACGTATAATAGGCAAGGGGGGGCTGAAGAAGCTGAAGAAGCAAATGGCTGAAGAAGCAAATCATTCTTGATCATGAAGGACTGAGAAAAATGTGTCTGGTGAAAGAAAACAATAACATAATAAATAAGTCAGATAACATGTTTGGCACAGACTCAGTCCTTGGCATCTCCTGTAATAGGTTAGGGCCCAGTGTACCTGAGGGACCACTTGGCTGACTATAACCCCCAAAGGACATTAAGATTGTCCAACATGAACTAATTGGTGGTCCCTGGCTCAAAAGAAGTATGTCTGACCTCAACCATGACCAGGGCCTTTTCAGTCTTGGCCGCCACCTGGTGGAATGAGCTCGCAGAAGAGCTAAGATGGAGCTCTTCTGCTCGGCATTTGATTGGGATTAATGAACAGCAAGATAATTACAATTAAACATTGATTGGATTCCTTCTGTATGAATATCTCCCCCACCACTGGAAAACTGAAAACCGAGATACTCTTAAAAGAAATAACATGGCTATGCAGCTCTTATGACTGTTTTAAGATAGTTTTACAGTTTGAACATTATATGTAAATTATTACTTATATTTGTGTGTGTTTTTATAAACATTTATATGATGAGAATCCCCAAACAACCCAATGCACCATGAAGTTTTGTGCTGCCACTATCAAGATGCACAAAAAATTTCACAGGGAAATAAATATTTCTGCATTTTTAAATATAATAGTAATAAAAAGGTAAAGGTAAAGGTATCCCCTGTGCAAGCACTGAGTCATGTCTGACCCTTGGGGTGACGCCCTCTAGCGTTTTCATAGCAGACTCAATACGGGGTGGTTTGCCAGTGCCTTCCCCAGTCATTACCGTTTACCCCCCAGCAAGCTCATTTTACTGACCTCGGAAGGATGGAAGGCTGAGTCAACCTTGAGCCGGCTGCTAGGATTGAACTCCCAGCCTCATGGGCAGACAGCATTTCTGCTGCCTTACCACTCTGCACCACAAGAGGCTCTAATAATAGTCATATATGTACACATTTCATGTAGATTGCTGTTTAATTATAATTTTATGATTCTTAGTTTTAAATGCATTTAACATTTTACCTTGTATTTTGATATCTCAGCATTTATTGTACTAGTCTGAATCACTGTAAATAAAGTGTGGTTTTTATGAACATTGTTTGAAGCCACCCCAAGGCAGCATGCTGAGAGGGGTGGGGTATGTATCTGTAAACCGCTCCGCGGTTATTAAATAAAGAGTAAGGGCAAGTTGGGAGGAGTTAGGGCGGGCTCTGTCCAGGATAAAAACTCGGAGGGGCGAATCAGGAGTCGCAAAGCGGCTCCCGATTCACCCCTCCGAGTGTCAATCCTGGACCAAGGAGGCAATGGGGAGGTGCGCATTGCCTCCTTGGCCACCATACAGTACACTTCGATGCGGGGAAAGGAGCAGGGACGCGCCAGCCCTGCTCCTTTCCAGCCGCACTACCCCCCAACTTCCCACGAAAGGGCCTCGGACAACGCGCCCCTTTGCCGCTGCCCTTTGCCGCACCTCGCCACTGATCCCCGGAGCTTGCCCGTTGCCATCACCGCCGCTGCTTCCCGCCCGTTCCTGCTCCCACACGCGCCTCCCCCAGCGTCGCCGCCCTTGCAAGCACGTTGCCCATGCCGACCGCGCCTCGCCTGCCGCCCTTATGCCGCCGGTGCCGCTCCCTCCCGCGGCTCCCCCACCCCCACCGGCCTGCGAGCCGCTCCCACACCCCAGCCCCAACCTTCAGGGGTCACCCTCCTGCCCACTGACACCATGAGCCCGCCTCCAAGCTGCAGCCCGCCGTCCAAAATGGCCGCCGACATGAGGACGCTGCCGCCCACCTGCTACAACATCCACAGCCCTGCCTTCTGACATCCTCCTCCTGGCCGCCGCACCACGCCGACATGCCAGCTCCTCCAGCTCCAACAGGTTTGCTTCCCTGCCTCACGCTGCCCTTCCCTCTTTCTCGCTCTGCCCCAGACTCACTACTTACTCCCCACCATCCATGCGGTGGCCACCCCTCCAAACGCTCAGGGACCCCTGCCATGCTGCGCCCAGCTGCCGATGCGCCTGCAGCCTACAGGGCCATCTCCAGGGACCCCTGCTCGCCCCCCCCGGGGGAGGGGGACCACCTGCTAGCGCCCATTGTATTTTAGGTACAATGGGCTTTAATTCTAGTGAATGAATAAATCTATAAATAAACACGTCCCTGATAAGTAATTGACTGTAGAAATCACTAACTGTACAGGTTTAAATCAATGTAGCTTGTTTGCTTTTGTGCCGTAATATGACAACTCTGTGCTTACACGGCATGTGTAATGCAGCTAGGAGGTCTGAGGATTGCCTGACAGCCAGACAAGGGATATTTGGAGGTCATTTGCCATTACCTGCCTCTGCCTCATGATCCCTCGTGATCCTTGGAGGAGACCTCTCTGGAGGTCTCCCATCCAAATACTAGCCAGGGTTGGCCCTGCTTAGCTTTTGAGATCCAACGGGATTGGACTTGTCTGAGTTATTTGAGCTAGGGTTTATAATGGGATTAGAGCAGGGGTAGTCAATCCATGGACATCTGGAGGACCACAGGTTGACTACCCCTGGATTATACAACACAACCATGCTGCCAAAGTAGGTGAAGCAGTTCTGCTTCTTGGGCTGTTTCCAATTTGCATTTAAGGCTAACATAGAAGAGCTTCAGCAATATACAGCAGTGCCAAAAATATGTTAGCTTCCCCCTTTAAACATATTCTAATATGAAATTCAGCCAATGCAACATTGAAGTCCCACAATAAAAACAAACTACAAAACCAATCCCAGTTACTAAAATTAAATCCCATCAATGGCAGCAGGTCAAATCAAAACCCATTTCCCACCTTCCTCAAAGCCCTGACAGCACACAGCCTATGGATTGCTGTCAGCTGTAATTCAATGAACTCATGGCACCAGCTGTGGGGAGAGGGGAAGGAAACCCAAGATCTTCTGGCCCTATCCTTGACCAAGAGGCTGGTGGAAGAGCTCCATTTTGCAGGCCCTGTGATAACTCCAACAGGGCCCTCAGCTCTTCTGGGAGCTCATTCCACGAGGCAGGGACCAGAACCCAAAAGGCCTTGGCCCTGGTCAAGGCCAAGTACAGCTCCTGTCAGCCAGGAACCACCAGCATATTCATACCCACAGAGCATAAAGCCCTGCAAGGGGCATGGTGAGGTAGATGTTCCCATCAGGTATTCTGGGCCCAGACTGCACAACCATGTGAGGTAGATGAGGCTGAAGGTACGTGACTGGTCCAAAGTCATCCAGCAAGCTTCCATGGCAAAGTGCAGAACTGAACCTAGGTAGGCACTCTGATACACTCACCGTGAGATGGTCAAATAAGCCATAGCCCTTTGTTTGCAACACCTGAGCAGAACTGTTGTTAACAGAATGTTTTGGAAGTCATTAATTCATAGGGTCACCAGTTTGGTGTGGTGATTAAGAGCATTGGCCTCTAATCTCTTCCACATGCAGCCAGCTGGCTGACCATGGGCTGATCACAGTCCTGATAGCTGTTCTCACAGAGCAGTTTGTCTTCAAGCTCTCTCAGTCTTATCTACTTCCTAGGGTGCCTGTTGTGGGGAGAGGAAGGGAAGGAGATTGTAAACTGCTTTGAGATTCATTTGGATAGTGAAAAGCAAGGAGTTAAAAATGAACTCTTCTTTTCAGTCAGAAGCAACTTGATTGAACTAACAGAGAAAATCCACATTCAAAAACATAAGAACAATAATTAAAACATAGAGCATAAATCATGTGATTTCCACCAGCTGAGCACTAAACTGGTATGAGAACACACAGCCAAGAAGGTAAAAGTTTAAAACCTAGCATAGTCCTGTTTCTCTGCTACCTTCTGAAAAGTAGTATCTAGCAAGGTGAAAGGACATAAATGTCTGAATGTAAAACATTACAAAGTTCACAGGCCAAGGTATTTCTGGGTTACTTGCAGAATTTAAAAGGGACAAACAACTCCTGTATTTTATTTAAGACCTGTGTAGAGAAAAACATCTGGTGAAGATGCTGAGCAAGGAGCCTTCAATGACTGTGGATATTGCAAAAGTTTTGCTGATTATTTTAAGGACAAACCTCTCTTTAATGTAGACTGGTTGTATTATAAGGCACTTTAATTGTTTTTCATATGCCTCTGATTGGAAATTTTACATTCTGTTGTCTATGCACATCTAATGTTATGCCAATAAAGGTTATCTGAAAATGAATTTCAATTTAAGACCTGTGTTACAATTCACCTTGGCCATTAATCTTACAGTAAAGTACCCCAAGATGATTTGATGCACGGGTAGGCAGACCACCATTCTAGGCAGGACACAGTCAATCTTAGAAAACTCCGGAAGTTACAGGGAGTTATTATTTCCCTGTGCTTTCCAGCTGAAAAACGGAATTGGCCCACTCCTCTCACCCATCCTGATTTTCAGAAGATTCCCACCCATTGTACCAGTCTAACTAGCAGCATCTAAATCAGAGTCCAGTAGCACTGGACTCTGATTTTGTTATGCTACTTCAGATCAACACAGCTACCCATTTGAATCTAGCAACATCTAGTATGTTTTGTTAGCAGGAAGAAGGAAGGGAACATTTAAAGCAGCAAAAGCTTTATTTGGGTGTGGTAGAAATGCACAGTAACTGACGTATGTGATTACTAAATGACCATTAAAGTGCTGGAAAACACTTGAAAGTGCACTTTCAAATTTTCCCTGTCGTGTTTGCTCTTGTGATTTTATGGCTACCACCAAGGAGGAGCTTCCACAATACTAACCATCTTGCAAACAGTTTTCAGGAACTAGATGTGACCAGCAGATGGCAGTCTAGCTACACTTAACGTAACACCTCTTCATGCCATTTCTCTTGTTCATTTGAGTCAAACAGATGGAGGGGGGGAGTGACAAATACTTAAATGTCATCCAAAGTGAAAGACCAGTGCAACTATTTTAGCATATTGCCCCAGCCTAGTGCATTGTATATATGAAGGAACATTATCTCTTCTAATATATTTAGAAAAGCAACGGATATATGTGACATGGAACTTCAGTGGCATAAGACCAGCCAACAGAAAAGCTCTTTGTGACCCCATCAGACACACCTGTAACTAGTTGGAATACAGCCAACAGAGGCACCATGGGGCGCTTTTGGGCATGTCAGGGTTCCTCCTCTGCCTTAGGCAATGACTTCTCCATCCCCAATATAGAAAGCAGCTTTTGCCTTGCATCTTCTTTCAGCCTTGGTGCCACTTGTAACAACCGTGTATGATACTTTGTATCAACAATTCCTTCCTCTGAGGAAAATGACTGTGCATACAGCCTAGTCATCAATAACCCAGGAAATTACTTTGTGTACACTGGAAGGGAAATTAATTTTATTGTATCAAGTATGATTAGAGAAACTTTGCCACTATTCTGGATTTTGTTGCAATCAAGGTTGAATTTTCCTCTCATCCATTGTGCATAGATAATACCACTTTTCTAGCCCAACAGTTTCCCTTTGGTCAAGGTTCTGCAAATGCCACACACTTTCTGATTGCTTGTTCTCGTTTGGATGGAGAAAGACTGGCATGAAAATGGATCAAAAAGGAAGCCACTCCCTGCATTGCCTGAAAGCATTTTAGAGGGAAGACCAGAGTTCCAATCCTGCTCTAGCACACTAGGAAAATACTAGTTTGCTGGAATAAATGCTGTTCAGCCCTTCAGGTGTTTAACCTGTTTTACTTTACTATCCACTTCAATTACCCATCTCTAAAAGGAAAACAATGAAGGCTGCTAATTGATTAAAACAATTGTCAATCATTATCAACAACTAATTAATCAATTAAGTATAAATTAGCTTTTTGAGATAACAAAAATGTAATACGGCTTTTGTTTATTCAACTGTAAAATACCACTTTTTTCCTGAAGAAAAGGCCATCTTTAATATTTTCTCATTCTTTCTTTATTACACGAACACAACAGAAACAAAAATAGCTCCAAAATGTAAACAAGTGTGCCCTTAACTTGCAGCCTAACCAATAAAAAATTAACCCCCACAGATTAATCAAGTAACACCTTAGCTGAATTCTTTAGCAATTATAGCCTGTTGCCCCTGTAAGAATACTTAGTAACCTTTTAAATGCATTATTAAGTTAATTGAGATGGTTTTGTGAAGATCACCTGCTTGCTGCAGAAAAATGGCTCCTTCTTTCAAACATTCTCTAAATGATACAGCTGTTAATTCACAACTGAGAAAAGAAGAGCTGGTTTTGTGAACACCACTATTTTACTCCTTGAAGGAGTCTCGGAGCAGCTTCAATCTTCTACCCTTCATCTCCCCACAACAGACACCCTGTGAGGTAGGTGGGGCTGAGAGAGCTCTGAGAGGGAACTGTGACTGGCCCAAGGTCACTTAGCTGGCTCTATGTGGAAGAGAAGTGGGGAATCAAACCTGGTTCTCCAGATGAGAGGCCGCTGTTCTTAACCACTACATCAAAACCACTAGATCCGTCTTGGAACATGATCTTGAATGGCCAGGTTTGGCTTTGAGAAAAATTAATAGATATCTCAGAAAACTTTGCAGCAATTGAATACTATGTTAAATCAGAACAATTATTGACCAAGTTCACTGAGCAATTACAGACATATGCATATGTTAGCTTCTCCAATCCTGCTGAAGTTAGTGGGTTAGTTCAGGATTCTGGTACTTACCTTTAAGGCCATTCAAGGTCTGGGACCAACATACCTGAGGGACCATCTATGTCCCTGTGCCGTGCCCTTATGCTCTGCGGGTATGAATATGCTATTGGTTCCCAGCCCACGGGAGGTGTACCTGGCCTTGACCAGGGCCTTTTCAGTCCTGGCCCCTGGCTGGTACAATGATCTCCTGGAAGAACTGAGGACCCTGTTGGAGTTGTCACAGTTCCACAGGATCTGCAAAATGGCGCTCTTCCACCAGGCTAGGGCTGGAAGATCTTGGTCTGAGATGGTTAGGGTTTCAAAGCTAAGAATGGTCAGCAACAGTGAATACTTGGATGGCAGACCACCAAAGAAGAATGCTACATGGTGAACCTTCTCTGCTCATCTCTTGCCTTGAATGCCCCATGACCGGGGTCGTCATGAATCAGTTGTAACTCAATAGGCCATTCTTATTCTTCAGCTATTGGTTTCCATGATTCCATTATAATCTTCAGCCAAGAGGTCAGCTATAGGCATATCTGGATCAACTAGACATGATAAAGATTTCCTGGATTGAACCACTGTAGGTCAAAGGAGCAGGCTCTTAATTTCTTTTGTAAAAGTCCTCCTGTGCACAGAAAAAAATGCATGCACATATGCAATTCCAATGTATTGTGTACAGGCCTAGCAAGGCTTGAATATACTAACTTTAGAAACTGGGTCATGGACTCTAAAAGGGAGAGGGGATTGTTGTACCCAGTATTCAATGTTGCTTGCACCATTAATGTTATATACAACTTTATGGTTGTCTATATATTCTATATGAAGTACAATTGTATGCAAAGTCTTGGATTACACCATCAACTTCAGTAGCTCCTGTCTTGTTTGGGTTTCAGAAAGTTTGGGCAGCAAGGCTCACAAAGACAAGGCAAATGATCCTGGATTTGTTTAGCCTAACAATGCTCTGGCCACATTCAGAGGGGCCAACATCTTCCTTAGTGGGATGGAAAGATGTGATGAAGTATTCCTTTAGGTTCGTCTTCCGCTAGTGGTGATTTAACCAGACTAGAGCTTTGTGAATACTTTTGGAAACCTGCAAAGCAGTTGTCGTTCTCTATTTTCCCACCATCCAAGAGAGGTCTCTCTCTAGCTTCATAAGAGAGAGAGGAGGGCAGCTCTGGTTTTTCTCTTCCCTTCCCTACTCTTTTTCTTCCCTTCCCATCTCATCCACAAAGAGAGCAGCTTCACACAGAGAATGGGTTCAATATTCCAATAAGGTTGCACACTTTATGAAGAGCAGGATTAACGGCTGTTTTTCAGAGGAATTAGAACAGAATAGCAATATATTGTAAATAAGTACAATGAAAGCTGGAGAGGCCACTGCTGCATCTCTAGAAATTAACAAGGGTTGTGTGATTAACTCTAGCAACTGGGGCTCTGGGAATGATGTGGAAGAGGAATAACAAAGATGTAAAGGATTATTTGAAAGGTCCCTTTCCTCTGTTTCCCTTGTTTGTTAAATTAGCATTTTTAAACTGACATTTTAACTAACATTTTAAACATCTTGTTTAAAAAATGTCTTACAAACTGACGGATATATATCTTTTGCTGTATGTACACAGCACTGAGAGTCCTCTGTCAGCATCTCTTTTAAAAATTAAGCTTATACTTTGGGGAGATGTAACCCTTTATAATGGAGAGGGGTTCAAATCAATAAATGACAGCACCTTTATGGCTTGACAAGCTAGGAAATTGCTTCAAAAGAAAAAAAAAACATTCCAGACATTAACAGTTTCAATATAACAATATTTATCACCAACTCTAGAACTGCATAACTAGGTAAATAACAAAATCACAATGGCTATGAGCAGAGCAACATTAATGGAACAAAATATTCAGTGTCCTTCCAAAAGGGCACTCAGAACAGAACAATCGCAACAAACGTTGGAAGAAGAAAGTCCAAACTTGAACATATAGAAGTGCACGGCTGCTGCTTCTCATCTGCTCCTTCAGGAGTTGACTTGCTGCTACTGCTCAGGAGTTCACTCCCCGGACTGGGCCTGCAAAAGAATTAGTAGTTTCCCTCAGTCAAACTCTGGGCCTTCTCTCTCCTGCTGCAGGGCCAGACTGACTGAGGGGTGGGGTTTTTGCAACTAATTTACTGCTCATGCTCTGTAACCTTTGGCTCCCTAGGCCTAAATCCTAAACTGTTGGATGGAAATTCTTAAAACAAAAATGACACAGGTTACATTGACATAAGTAGGCTGTTTGCAAGACAATCCTTATGAGTTAGGTGTTTCCCAAGCAGATTACAAGTTTACAAGGCAACAGATCATTCATTATTCAGAACTAAACTAATTCATTTTCCTTCAAATTATCACCCCAAAATTGCTTCAGTTCCTTTTATTCCAATAATTTGGTGAGCGTTAATGGTGATTTAAATACTGTCACATACCACTACAGTAGAGAATAGTGTCATTATTTGAATTCCATTAAACATTTTGTAGATTTTTTTAAAAATAAAGCATCTTAGGCTGCTGTTTAACACGGCTCAGTCCTGTATCAGACATTTCAAACAGACTCCAAGGTTGGAATATCAATTTAAAGAGCCTAGCAGCACCTGTGTGTGCCACCAGGACTTCTAGCATGCGTCAAGAAATAGAATCCATTAGACGTCTCGCTTGCAGGAGGGGAGGAGGTTGGTCATGGCAACAGCAGCAACCAAATTGTTGAAAGGTCTGTGACTCCTGTCTCACAACTGCTTTTCAGTCTTCTCTGTGTTTAACTGTTGGCAGTAATTTGGGGGGATAAAAATAACACTAGCTGAGAAAGAGTGAACTTTGCGTGGGAAAGAGCAACTGATTTTGCAAAGCAGAATTGCATATGAAAATTCATCTTGGGGAAGAGAAAGCACATATTCTTACAGGCTCCATCTTTTTAAACTTATAGAAAAACAATTATTTCTCTCACACTACTCATTGAAATCAGGTGCAGCTGTTTGATCAGCAGACATCTTCTTGGTCATACATGTCTGTTTCCTATTTATGTCGCACTGTTCTCCTCTGAAATCGGATGGTTTATGGTACCTGGTGGACTATTGGGGGTCTCTACCTTTGGTCCCATTGAGCAAGTATTTTCTCAACCATGCTTCAGGTGTTACATACCATTATTTCTTATTCTTCTTTCCTCCAACCCAGGACAAATCCAATATATTGGCAGAACTGATGGCAAAGATCTAGTCACAATCAGTGACTATAAGTAAACTTTACCAAATGAAATGGTTGAGAGGCAAATTGAGGAAAACTCAATGAGATTGAGCAAATTATCATGCCTACTCTGTGGCAAAAAAAAAAGGTGTAACTCTGCCAAGGATGGCATGATTGAATGCTGTCTTATACTAATTCAGATCATTTGGGTAATCCATCTTTACACCGTCCGTGGCGCCACGGGCACCACGGACTAAATAAAGCCGTAAGGGCTGTGTAGGAGGAGTTAGGGCGGGCTCGGTCCGGGATGAGGAAGGGTGCCGATTGGCCCCTTCCTCTTGACGGACCATCGGCCAAGAGATGCTGACAGAGGATTGGCTCGGTCGATTCCCACCCCACTCACAAGGAAGCAACTGCGAGCCGCGCAAAGCGCGGCTCGCAGTTGCTTCCTTGCTGGCGGGCTGACGCGTCGGAGGCGCAAAGCGCCTCCGACGCGTCAGCCCGCCGGCCAGGGAGCCCCCGGCAGTCGCGCAAAGCGCCTCCGACACGTCAGCCCGCCAGCCAGGGAGCCCCCGGCAGTCGCGCAAAGCGCCTCCGACACGTCAGCCCGCCGGCCAGGGAGCCCCCGGCAGTCGCGCAAAGCGCCTCCGACACGTCAGCCCGCCAGCCAGGGAGCCCCCGGCAGTCGCGCAAAGCGCGGCTGCCGGGGGGCTCCCTGGCCGGTGGCTTGGTGCGGCGAGAGGCGCGAAGCGCCTCTCGCCGCATCAAGCCACCGCTCAAGCCTTCGCGGTAAAGCCGCCTCCGCCCTCAAGACTCTTGAGCTGCTTCTGCCGCCGCCGATCAAGCCGCCGCCGCCGCCATCAAGCCGCCGCTCAAAATGGCCGCCAGCCGTAAAGCCGCCTCCGCCCTCAAGACTCTTGAGCCGCTTCTGCCGCCGCCGATCAAGCCGCCACCGCCGCCGCCATCAAGCCGCCGCTCAAAATGGCCGCCAGCCTTCATTGTCAAGCCGCCTCCGCCCTCAAGCCTCTACTGCCGCTGATCAAGCCGCCGCTAAAAATGGCCCCCAGTCAGCAAACCCAGCGCAGGGTAAGGAATCTTTTACTCTCCCACTGCCTCCTAGCGCCCATTGTATTTAGGATACAATGGGCTCTTTTACTAGTAAGAACATAATTTTGCTAACAGAAATTCACCAATATCTCCCAGTATTGCTATCTTTGGACTACAGATGCAACAATTTGAATCCAGAAACTCATAGGCACAAAGCCCACATTTTAGTGTTTTGCAAGGAGTAGAAGATACATGTATTATGGACATAAGGGGATCTAATGTATCTCCAGTATCTAGTACATGCTGGGAAGCTTTTGATAATGACAAACTAAGATTTTGCTCATTTCTGGCTGTCTCTTGAAAGGGAAATGTTACATTAGAGATAGCCATCAGGCAAAGCAGAATGTCCAAGAATATTGTATAGGCCCATCTTTATTGGCCATGAAGTCCCCTGGGATGCTGTAAGTCCCACACAAAGCTAAGGCCTTGAACTCTCTATAATAAAAAATTGAGGACTTAAAGTTTCACCAAGTAGCTTAAATCATTCCAGCAGATTTAGAATACTTTAGTTTTGACAGATTTAATTTATTTATGTGAAAATGCATGTCAAATCCCAGAATAATCACTGAAAATGAAAGTGATGGATTTATTAAGGGGGGAAACTACCTTTCCTCTTGTCTATCCTCTAAAGATAAACTAATCACATCAGGTCCAAAATGTTATATGACAGGCATATATTAACTGATTTCTAAAGATCTAAACAAAAGTCTCCTAACTGGAATGTTGATAAAACCCTTAACCTGAGCTGCATCAAGGGGACATTGCTATAATTTTAATAAAATTGTCAGATTAGGTGACTGATGGTTACAGTATGATATTAATACAACTTCTTAACTGACAATTAGTTAACTGGCTCCTGAAGAGAAGCCAGTTTATGGGATTTCCCTAATGAATATAATGCTTTGTTTCTGAGCAAAACATATGCTTTGGATATATAATTAGAAAAAGACTCCCCCCATCAAGGGAGCATGTGCAGCTGAATAAAGGAGCTTATTATTATACCTGTGAGGGGTCAAAGTCTATGGGCTTGTAGCTTATGGTATTACGACAGATTACAAAATCATTCTATTATGTTAGTCAATCTGTTTCCAAGCGTCAACTAGCAGGCAGCTCTGTACTGGAAAGTAACAAATAAGGATCCCTTTGACTCTCCCACTCCACCCCCGCCTGAAGGTCTTGTGATAGGTCAGCTGTTGGTGGCATCATCGCTCATGTCAGATCACATGCCAGACCCAGCTGATGGCTTTGATACTGAGAACCATCTTCACCAATAATGGAGAGGGGGATGCTTCCTATTGCAAAACACACTCTTGTAAATACCTAGGACCAGGCTGAAGTCAGGGGGGGGGCTTGCTCATTCTAATGACAATGGCATTCTCTCTAACCTTCCCCACAAAACAAATTGCTGAAATCTACCTTGATCAGCATCAATAGATTAGTTCCACCTTCCTAAATTGAAAGCTACTGGTAGTCAGCCTTTATAAATGCAGAAGACACCTATGGTCTAAAACCTATTTTTAAATGCTTATCCTCCTCCCCACCCCCACCCCCCAAAAATAATACTTATTCAATCAAATTATGTTAGCAGTACTTTAGGCTGGCCACATTCTCCCAGCTGAAGATCAATGTGCTTGGTGATTTGTGTTCATATTTTTGTGGCAATTATTCATTAAATCTTGTTGGCAAACACAACCTCTTGCTAACAATGAAAGTAGTGGGTCCACATTTCTCTTCCTCATATAACAAACTGGCATTCAGATTGCGCTGAAATTCAACTTCATTTACACTAATTATTCTCTTAGTCTTTCGTATATTACAGCTAGGATTTATCATTTCTTAGCTTTATGGAGTTTTACTACAGCCTGCCTTGCAAGCAATGCATCCTGTTTTGGAAACTGAAATTTTATTCAGAAGGGCCGTTGACAAGCAATGGCTCTCTCTTTTAAGGACAGCTGTGATAAAGGGGTGGTGGTCTTTGCTCACAGATAGGTTATGCATCATTATTTATAATATTAGTGGTTTACAGTGGCAAATAACTTTTTTGTGTATAAGCTGTTTTGAATCTCTTTATTCATTTTAGAAGGTTAGCAGTTAAAACTGGATGAGTCCAGCAAGAACTGCATGAATAAATAAGCTTGCCCCACACATGATTGCAATTAGATAACTTTCCATATTCTTTCCAAGTATTTCAGTATAACATAGAAGTCTGCATACTACTACAACAGAATAGCAAAGAATATTACCATAATACTGTTCATTAATACTTATTTTATGTAATAGCAAAGAATATTACCATAATACTGTTCATTAATACTTATTTTGTGTAACTGTACCAAAATAATATAATTCACACTTATAACTCTGCAAATATGAGACTGAGGGAAATGCTGAAGCCAAATACCACCACAACCTGCTATCCCCCTCAACCCTCTGTCTTTGTAGCAATGCATATTGTTGCACAGAAAAAAATATTGTACTTTACTATACAACTTACAATTCACACTCTAATTAAAGCAACTATTCAAGGGCAACCTACACATCTTAGGGCTGCCAATCTTCTGGTGGGGACTGGAGAGCTCCAAGAATTAGATCTCCAGACTTCAGAGATCAGCATCCCTGGCTGCTTTTGAGTTTCTATAGGATTATGCCCCATTGAAGTATCTCCCCTTCCCAAACTTCACCCTCCCCAGGTTCCACACCTAAATATCCAGGCATTTCCCAAACTGGAGTTAGCAATGGTAATTATAATGCTGCCATATGCCACGAAATTCCACCTTGTCTTGGCAAAACTTTCCCTGCCAGTCCCTTTCCCTCCAAAAATTTCCCCAAGCTGCTTTTACCCACAGCACTGTTCTTTACCTCGCAAAAATGGCCATGTGCCTGCCCCTACAAGAGGTAAACATGGCTTGTGGGGGGGGGTATGAAGGTGAAAATGATTGGAGCAGGAAGGGTTAAGCCTATCCTTGCATTCTCCAGTGTGCCTCCATTTTCAAGTCAGTTGCTTATATTTATGTTAGCAGAAGCCTTATATTTGAAAGGCAAATTCAGATATAGCTTACACTTCCTTGACATCTGCATAGTAGCACCTGCTCTTTATAAATGGCACAGTTTGGTACAATGATGCAAGTTCTTCACAGTTCATGACTTTTATGTGTTTAACAGAAAAGGCACTGAAAAGAGCCATTGATATGTTTATTTAGTGGGTGAGATCAAAAGGTTCCTTTTACAGCTAATCCCCTCCATATTTTTCCACAGTAGGAAATAAACACTTTTAAAAAATAACCCTGCAGGTGTTCAAGCATCTCAGTTTGAGAAATAAATAATTGTGTACATACTTTGCTTCTCACCCAGTAAGTGTTGGGAGAGTAATTAACACAGCAATGGTGCACAACCTGATTAAAGAGTAGATAAAGGCGTATTTAGGAATTAATATACTTGATAGGAGAGAGGAGACAGAGAGAGGTTCCTAGCTACACTGCTAGTTGAGAGAGAAGGTAAGGCTGAGGGTGGCACTTCCAAGAAGAAGGGGAAATCTGCGCTAAAAATAGCCACCTGGAGACACAGGGGAGAATGTGCTGGCCTCACTATCCTATCTAATAGTCTTCTTGTTGCCCCCTGCAGGGTCGTCGTCCTCTTTGTACACCAGACATTGCGTGTACAACAGGAAGATCCTAGAGCTTCTCCTGAGTTTTACATCATCTGTTTAGACTTCCCGTTATGGAACCTCATTATCAGAATAAGCTCTCCCAATCAACAGGTAGGTTGATGTTCTTCCAAGGATCAGCAAATGTGTAAAGGTTGTCCCATGTCAATTGCATCATAGGGGACAGGATTCAGCAGCAGGCAGAATTTGAGCTTAATGAGCAACAGTAAAACTAAGCCAGTCACAAGTATAAGACATACATCAGCCTCAGTTCTGGAGTGCATGAGGAAATAGTAGACCAGGGGAAGCTTCAGCCATCTCAGGAAATTGCCCCAGGCTGTGGAGGCCCTGACCACTCATGGGAGGGCGGGGAGGGAGAGCTGGCATCTACCTCTGGACTTCAGCAGAAGACTTGGCAGCTGCTTCACATGCCTGCCTGCCCCCTCTGCACATATGGCAGAGTCTGTGCCCACATGTCCCCTGCTTGCATGGGGCACAGGCCACCCTTTGCATGATGGGGTGGGGGTCAGCAATTCTGGGGACTTTTACCCAGGGTCCCAGAACCATTCAGACCACCCATGAGAGAAACTGCTATTGTATCTTTCTTGCTGCTTTTTACAGTAGTGTGCTTTAAGTTCTGTAGCCACCTAAGTCAACTAGATGAATCACTTTCACTTTGCAGTTTTCATGTAAAGTAGCCATCCCCAACCTGTGGGCCGCGGACCACATGTGGTCCGTCAACTAATTGGAGGTGGGCCGTGAAGGACGCCTTCTCTTCCCCCCCCCCCAGCCCTTTACAACACACTTCGGGTGTCATTGTCTCCCATCACTCCCAGATGGGACTATCTCGTTGCAGAGAAACAAGCTCAGGGTTCCCATTGATTTGTCATTGTCATGAGTTAACATTTCCATGAAAATAAAATGTTCCTTATGTTCATTGTTGTGGCGTGTCTGTATCTTATTTTGAAGGGATGTTTAAACTATCATAGCGATCAGAGAGCGTTAGGGCAGTGGTTGAGAGTAGAGGAGTAAACTACCCCCTCCCCACCAGGCCTCAGTAAAATTGTCAAGCATTGAGTGGTCCCCAGTGATAAAAAGGTTGTGGACCACTGATGTAAAGGACAGAGGAGGAGCTAGGGCTTAAGAAAATAGATATAGGCATGAGTTTTTGAGAACTGTTTGGACAGAGTAAGTTTTCTCCTGAATTGTTTGCAGTTTTGATGATGAATGGTTTTCAGCCAAATACAAATATTGTTATTGAGCTTACAACATGGTGTCTGTAGTTTGGGGTGGTGAGCTTTCTGCATTTGAACACTGGAAGGGAAGAGTCTCCTTAATTTAGAAACTTTCTGTCTCTATCAAGACTAAAATGGCTACATTGAATGTATAGGAGAATTTGACACCACAGCTCAGACTGCATCTTGGTATTCTTATGCTTAAAGGCTGACCCATTGTCTGGAAGCCAACAAAACAAACCATGGAGCAAGATAAATGTCCCTCCCCAAGACAGACTAGTAAACAAAATCCCTCTGAATACTCCCAGGGCCATTCCACACAATGAAAACTCAGCGAGATCATTACCTTACACAGATGCTTCTTCTTGCTTGCTTGCATTCTTGCTTTCTTTCCTTGGCATTTGAAGCGATGTCATCAGCCTCACACCTCATCCCAGCGCTGATCTCACTACATCTCCCAATTTGTAGGGAGATCAGTGTAATTGCAAAAAAGTGGATTCCCCTGGGGAAATCCCGCCAGCTGCCACAAGTAGCCAGCCAAGGGACAGTCAGGAGGTGATGGCAGTAGTCATCACGTGAGGAGATGTCCCGCCCTGCCCCTTCAGAGCCAGTTTGGTGTAGTGGTTAGGAGTGCAGTCTTCTAATCTGGCAAGCCAGGTTCGATTCTACGCTCCCCCACATGCAACCAGCTGGGTGACCTTGGGCTCACCATGGCACTGATAAAACTGTCCTGACTGAGCAGTGATATCAGGGCTCTCTCAGCCTCACCTCCCTCACAGTGTGTCTGTTGTGGGGAGAGGAATGGGAAGGCGACTGTAAGCCGCTTTGAGCCTCCTTCGGGTAGGGAAAAGCGGCATATAAGAATCAACTCTTCTTCTTCTTCTTCTTCATTTCTGAGAGTGGGTTTCTTTTTTTAAAAAATGGCAAAGCTACAGGAGCAATGAATAGGCGGTTGCAAGGTTGCAGGATGGTTTAAAAACATCTTCCAACCAATGCATAACGGATTCTCGTTTCATCACATAATTCTTTTTTTTAAAAAAGAGTTCACTGGGAGCCAAGAGGGTTGAAAGTGCCATGCTGCAAGGTGATGGTTGTCAGGACTGATTGACAGGTGCACGCTGAGGGAGGCGCTGAAGGAGGCGAGGAATGCTGCAAACGCCATGCTAGCAGAGAGAAAATGAACGTGGGATGCTACAAAATGTCACACTGGCCCATGCAGCACCGATCACATTACTTTTCCCGTTGCACAGAATGGGCCCCAGAATGGTTCCTTCTCAGCTTAAATGAGTGGAGAAAGGTCAAGGCAGAGTTCCTGAGAAGGATAAGGAGATGCCAAGGCATCTCCTTGGCATCTATGGCAAAGTGATGCTGTGTTCCCCTGGTGGGTGACATCATTCCACTCAGTGCTCAGGGCAAGCTGAAAAAGTTGGGGTGTACAAATGCAAACATCAGTAATTTAATCTGGGCAGAAGGGTGGGGAATGGCAGGCAGCAAGGCTGAAAGAATAGTAGCAAGCCTAAGAGCAGGGCTGATTGGCAACAATATGAAAATCAAGGTACAAGAATTTATTGCTAATCTGCACGTCACATGTGGTGGCAACCCCCGAAGCAGGTAAAGCCATTTCATAGAGTACATTTGTTAAGGGACAGCTAAGACATAAAATAGGGATGGTACAAATGTGTCTGTAACACTTGCATCATGTAAGTACAGTATTCAGCAACCAAGATTGGCTGTGATTCCCTTGTTGCATATATACCTTAGGCAGCTAAGGTAATGTGAGACATCACTTCCGGTGTCATGGCTGTAATGCAGAACTCAAATACAGAGGCCTTGATCATATAGATCTGGCAAGGAGAACCCTCCTATCCATGGCTTCACCTTTCTCTGTTCCAATGGCAACTTATCAACATGTGTTCACTTTTTTTATTTATCAAGCATTGCATTTTTGCAGTTGTCAGAACATCACCAGTTCTTTCTTAGACTACAGTATCTTTGTAATGGTAGGACAACATTGCCATGGGTAGAAGGACCATATGGAACATGACTTTCTTGCCACTATCCCATGGCAGCTGCAAATTCTCTTCCTGTGTCACAACATGGCGGGGGGGGGGGCAGGCAAGAAGGGCCCCAGAAATGCCATACTGTATCCAAGGCACTCTAATTGTTTTTTTTTCACAATGTTGGTGCATCTCTTCTTTTATGGGAGTTTTTCTGCAATAAATAAGAAATAGTTCCTTGACATAAGGAGAAGATGGCAAAACAACCTGCATGTTTGCAGTGCAGTGGAGCCCTTACTTAATGACAGTAGCTATACAGTATCAGTAAACTCCATACAGCTGAGTCAGTAGCTCCAGGCAATCAAGTTGTTGGCCACTCAGAGCCAATTTTTTACCTTCTATAAAAGCTTTATGGGAACTCTCACCAGCAACAGCACTCCCCCTCCTGTTCATTGCATCCCTGAAGTATCACTAACCAGATGGCAATCTTGCCTGGTCTCCCTGCAGCCCAGCAATTCCCCCCCCCCCATACACACACACCCATAGCAACTAAGTCAGGCATTAAAGGAGGAAAAGGCCTGTTAAAGGGCTCCAAGGGAAGGGGAATGCTGGAGCTGATCACTGCCATTTTGAAGGAGTACTGTGTTCAATTTTGAGCACCCCAGTTGAAGAGGGATGTAGACAAACTGGAGTGTGTCCAGAGGAGGGCAACAAAGATGGTGAGGGGTTTGGAGACCAAGACATATGAAGAAAGGTTGGGGGAGCTTGGTCTGTTTAGCCTGGAGATGAAACAACTGAGAGGGGATCTGATAACCATTTTCAAGTATTTAAAAGGCTGTCATATAGAGTAGCAATTCCCAACCTGTGGGCCGTGGACCACCTGTGGTCCTTCGACTAATTGGAGGTGGGCCCCGAAGGACGCCTCCCCCCCCTGCCCTTTACTTCATTCCCCCCAGCCCTTTACAACACATTTCATTGTTGTGGTGTGTCTGTATCTTATTTTGAAGGGATGTTTAAACATTGCCATAGCGATCAGAGAGCGATAGGTCAGTGGTTGAGAGTAGAGGAGTAAACTACCCCCCCCCCCGGGCCTCAGTAAAAGGCATCGAGTGGTCCCCGGTGATAAAAAGGTTGGGGACCACTGATATAGAGGATGGAACAGAGTTGTTCTTTCTTACTAATTAATGGGATGAAATTAATTCAAAAGAACTTCCATCTAAACATCCAGAAGAAGTTCCTGACAGTTAGAGAGGTTTCTCAGTGGAACAGGCTTCCTCAGGAGGTGGTGAGTTCTCCATCTTCGGAGATTTTTAAACAGAGGCTGGATAGCCATCTGACAGAGAGGCTGATTCTGTGAAGGCTCAAGGGGCTGGCAGGTTACACTAGATGAGCGATTGGGATGTGAGTGTCCAGCACAGTGCAGGGGGTTGGACTGGATGGCCCATGAGGTCCTTCCAACTCTATGATTCTATGAAGGCAACACGAAGCTCTGCCATCCTTCCAGGCTGGCTGCAGGCAGAGTCTTCACTTGGAACTTCTGCCTGTAAGAGGTACACTGTCTCTGGGACATGCTCTGCTATTCATAACTTTCAAGAACTGCCTCAATCTAATCATATGTGGAATTTTTCTCATATTGTCTGCAATAATACATGAGAATACTCTATTATAAAGCTAGTTGCAGCTCAGTGTATTTTTCAGGGCTTTGTTCTGCTATATGGTGTATAAAGACTTTATCCCGTGTCTTAGTTTATCATCATTATTTGTTGCGGGGACAGTGCAATAGTAAATTGGCCATGGAAAGGGGGAATGTCAGTGATGCTTGCTTAGGGATGAAAGCAATTGCAGAGATATTAAGCCAAGCAAAAAAATCTTATTTGTATAGGTCAGTGTGTTCACTGTGTTTAAAGTAATGCTGTCACAGAAACACAGGCAGGGAATGCGCACATGGCTGGTATTTAAAAAGCATGGCTAAATTGTCCATTGATTAAACACATTTAATCGTTGCAGAAAACACAATTTGATGATTCCTGGCAAGGTCTGGGTCAGATCAGGTTACCCCTTGTATGAGCTTCATTGCAAAACTGGGGGGTCGGGGTGGCTACAGCAGGGCACAACTTCTCCTTAGGCTTTCATGCTCAGTGCAGTCCAGAATCATTATCCCAGCATTCATTTAATATCACCCCTCTTTGTGATTGCCAAATATTCCACCCAGAGTTCAATTTCCAAGATGAGGTGTGAGACACACCCTCTGACCTGAAAAGCCTCTTTGGCATTTGCAGACTTCCTTCATCAAATTTCCCATCACAAGAGAATTGTCCTTTCCAGAACAACCACAGAAATACCTTCCAGACTTATGCTATCAGAGTATGCCTGGAATTATTAAAAGAGCCAATAAAATAGATTTGAAGAACACCAGTACAACCTATACCTTATGACAATGACTAAGCATACCTGCTTTTCAATAGATATGCATGAGGAAAAGGGAGCATAAATAAAACCAGAGCTATTTTAAAACTGGGGAACTAGAGTGTCTTTGTTTGGCATTTTCTTTTTCCTCCCTCCTAATCATTTTCCTACGCCAGGGGAAACTTCCCACCAGGTACAAATGACCTGTTCCCAATCACAGAAGCAAGTAGGAAGGCAGTCACTGGAGAATGCTTCACGGGTATAATTTTTAAGAACATAAGAATTTACCATACTTAAAACTCTGCATAGAATACAAATGGTGCACCAATCGGGGCAAAGTGTACCCGGTGGCTTTGACTTGGGAGTGTGACTGCTACGTCCTCTTCTCATGGCACCCGAAGCCTTGAATTCTTCAGCATTCCCAAGTCCTCAACAGGAGAAACTGATGCTGGAATATAGTTTTAATATATAAAGCAGTATTAAAAATTTGTCTGTTTAGGATTGCACTGTAGTGTTCGCCTGGTTAACAGGCATGTTCATTAGTGCAACTAAATCAGCAATGTCAGGGATTATTGGAAAGGAAAAATGTTAGAGGTGATTAGAACCTCATATTGATCTTTTCCCCCATTTGATTTAACCTGCTGTTTTTCAACAGTCACTTCTAATAAACCCCTCATGGAGTGAAGCTTAAGCAGGTGGAAAAGCTGCCTGGAAAGAGCATTAAGAATAACTTAAGATACTGGATTTAATTGCAGCCGTCCATGATACTTATGGTGCTGGCCCCTTGATGGAATTTTCAGTATTTAGCCGAAAGCTTGACGGAATGATTAACAAGTGCCTCCTTTTATTAAATATTTTAAATAACTTTCTAATTGTTGGTCTTGCCTTGCCCGTACAGGAAGACTAAGATTTCATATGTTGCTTAATTGGAAAAGCTCCAAGCTTAACAGAAAAAGTTACAGGAAAACTGGCCGCCTATATCCCACTGCTGTGGTGGTAAAGCCTAAGACATTGAATGGCTAAGCTAACAGGGCAGTACAGGACACTAAGTTGTTCAGGAAATCCAACTTCTATTTTCTATTTGGCTGGGCTTAGAACTTCACAAAGGGAGGGGCTCAAAACTGTGAAATGGCATCAAGACTTGGGGAAGTTAAAGGACAGGAACCACCAGCCACATAGCGAGCAAGAGGAACCAGAAAGAAAGGTAAATATGGGTATGGTATTGGGGGTGGGGGTGGGGGGGAGTTAGAGTTTAAAATGAGTTAAACATAGAGGATGTTCTGGAATTTTTTTTACAATGCTTAAGATTCAGAGTGGCTGCATGCTATCAGGTAGAAATACAGGAAGATGATGAAACATAGATGAAAGATTGTTAGGCAGCGTTACAAACCCTCCTTGCCTCATAGCATCTTCCAGATGCTGTTGCAACTATGCCTCATTATAGATTTGGACCTGGATCTGGGAGACCCAAGCTCAAATCCCCCCTAACCACTAAATACACACTCAAACAAGAAGTTACTTCAGTCAGGGCGGTCAATATTCAGTGTACATGCAGCCCCGCAACAGAGCAAATAAAGCCCCCTGAGCCATTTTGGCTCAGGAAAGGGATACAGAGCCAAGACATAGATCCATTCCACATGAGTTAAAAGTAGCAGAAGTCTTACAAATGGTAAACAAATTTGACGTTCCGCATGATGTCGTGAGCAATCTGCAACATTCCTGCAACACTAGCGCTAAAATCGTTTCGTTGTAGCGATTTCTGGGGAATCGGGAAAAGTGGATTCACCCTCAGAAAATCGCTACACTCCTGCCAACAACTTGCAACACTTGCGAAAAAGACATGTGTGATCTCAGTGTAGCAGTTTCAACAAAGTCCCTCCCCCTGGCTCTCTCCTCTGAACTTCCGGCGAAGCGATCACCATTTTTTCCCCCTCGGAGCGGGGAAAGCAACGAACCAGCGAGGCTTCATTCACCCAGTGAGCCTTCTCCAGCTACAGTCCCTCCACAGAAGTGCTTTAAAGCTCCCCTAAGTCCCCAAGCACAACACAGCCCCCTGTTTGCCAGTTCCCTTTAATTTCGGGCAAAAATCGCGCCCGTGCAGGGGGGGGATTTTTTTTTCACTCGGGGGAGCGTGGTAACGATGACTCGCCAGCTCACATGCCAGCTAGATGGGTCCCTACATGGGTCTCTACATTAGGAAGAATCAAGGCGTATTCAATGAAATGTGTGTGTGTGTTTTTTTTAAACCTGTTCTTAAAGGGAAAGGGGCTTTTCAGGAGCATGATAACAACCGCCCATTGGCTGTTCATTTAATTGACGGCCAGGGGCGGGAACAAGCACAGAAAAAATCTCTTCCTTTCTAGCGATTCCTGCAAGACCGGAAACCAGTGGGGAACGAATGAAACGCTACTGGATTCCACTACAAATGAAGGTATGCGGAACGCCGAGATTCCACTATTTAAAATACCATTATTGCTTTGTGACAGCAATTGGCAATACTATTCTCCCCTAACTCCAGAGTCTGCATCTAAATTAGACCCTATGGTATTTGGGAAAGGAAGCTCCCCACAACTGGTCTGTGGGTACAGGGAAAGCAAATTGGATTAGAAGACCCCCCAGATTGTTACGTCACATATAATTTAAGCCTCAGTGAGTCACTGTGACCCAGTTTTTTTCCTGTGAGCCTAAGCTCACAGTGTTGTGGGATTGCTGTGAGAATGAAACTGGAGGTGAACCATGTGCACTACTCTTGAAGAAAGGGCAGGATAAAATTGTACTTTATACATAAAGAAGATCAACAGGCCTGCAGAAGGGACTACATTAAGGAAGGGGCCATGGCTCAGTGGTAGAGGCATGCAGAAGGTGCCAGGTTCATAGGTGCTGTGGAAGACCTCTGCCTGAGACTCCGCAGAGCCACTGCCAGTCTCAGTAGGCAGAAGGGACCTTGATGGACCAAAGGTTGGATTCAGTTTAGGGCACCTTGATGTCTCTGTGTCCATAGCCAACCTGTTAGGAAGCAAGCTTAAGCCTTGGAAAGTTTTACTGCTTGCTTATATACCAGATTATTTACAACTGAGAACTATTCGTTGAATTAAAAGAGGAAAGGATCTTTGCAGGAGCATGAAGTTATTTTTGTGAACAGCTGTTCTTTGATTTTCACACAGCTTTTTAAACTTATCTCTCTTCCAAAGGCATTTTGAGAACTGCCACAAGGCAAACTATCTCCAGTGCATAAATTGCTTTCCTCCTTTTTTTTTTTTAGGTCTTAAGACTGAAAGCTTCCCAATGTGCAACCTCCTGCAAGCATCAACCTATGGACTGAGTTTTATTCAAAGTGTAAGTTTTTGTGTGCATTTCCTCAGACACAATGAAATGGAAATTTACTAGTCTATACTTATAGGCAGAGAGTGAGCAATAAATTCATACACCAGAAAATGAAGGTGTTTAACAGATTCAAGGACCAAACAGGAATAACAAGACAAGTTTATAAGATTATCATTTGTGGGTTCAACTAAGTGAGTGAAATAAATATGTCGAAATTGCAGGCTAATGGACAGATGCATTCCCAGTTGTGTAAGTTTTCATGTGCACTTCCTCAGATTGCATAGATACTTAAATACAGTTGTAACTGAGATGACTAGAGGTAAAGAATGAAGGGGCTTTACTTTAGTATAGAAGAAAGGATTTTGGTAAGCACAACTTTTCTCTAGGAGAAAAGTCCTCTCTACTCCAGTGCCAGCTCTGAGTTCTTAGGGATGGTGGCAGAGTGTGCTACAAATGACTCCATCTCCTTATTGCTACCTACTCCTTTGTGCATGAGATAAACCATAGTAGCTACACTTCCATCTGTCTCCCTCACTTGCTTGAAGGCAGCAGGCAAACTGATAGCAATTGCAGGTGGAAAAAACAGCATTGTGCCTGAGGACTGTAGAAATGAGCAGCAGGTCTCCACTTGGGCATGCACCATGGTAAATGCTCTGTGATGCCAACCCCAAAAATGGCCACGATTTACTCATAATTTACTTTCTAGTGCCACTGAAATGGTCTATGCCCTCTTTGGCACCTGGACAGTAATAGGCAAACATACAACAATCACTTTTTTAAAAAAAATGAGGAAGACCTCAAGATACAGAGAACAAATCATCCTTAGCTTACAGAAAGATCATTATCTTCCAAAGAAGTCTGTATTTTTCCACGGTGGAATATAGATTATGTGCAAAAGTACTTATTCTGAATTGTAGATTACCATAGCCTGATGAAATCCTACTGCCAATCAGGGCCCTCCTACCCCTTGAAAAACATGCAAGACAAATATTATTCAAATAAATCACAAATTCAGATGAGGCTCAGCATAACTTTGCTGATCTTACTGCCCTCCCCCAAAGAAGCCCAGCATCCTGGGCACAAAGCCAAATCTGTAGATTACGCAAACTGCAAACAGATCTGACACTCAGTAAAAGAATGCCCAGTTCCACAGAAGATAAATAGAATACGCTTAAATATCATGAATTGGCTGACTCGGTTCTTGAGTTCCAGAACTCATAAAGGAATGCTGGTAAAGCTATTTGCTCCAAAGGGGGGATGAGATGGTGTTGCCACCATCTTTACCAAGAAGTAACTTTATCGCCAGTAAAATATAACTATATGGCTGCAAGCATCAATAAATCACAATGAGAAGAGCCAACAACAAAACATTTGGTGAGTGGAATCCAAGCAGCTTTTGTCCAGTGGAGGGAAAAGACGGACTTGGCTTCCCAATGATTGTGCTACCGCGAGGGGTTGTGTTGGGTGTCCTGGCTCAGAGGGGAAAGTCTAAACAATCATCTGCCAAAACTCACTATAGACTTAGGTTCATAACTTTTTAACTTGCCCCCATAGACTCTAATGACTCATCTCCCAAGAAGAGCAAATAGGTTTTATGAACCACATGAATGCCTCCAAGACGGGCCTTGACATTCAAAGTAGGTAGGACCAGAAGCCATTCGAAATGACTCCCTCAAATCACTGAATATTGGACTGTAGCTTAAGATATGCCAGCATCAGGGTTTCCAGACTGGTGGACACACACACAGCAATTGCAATTTAATTCCCTTTTGATTTTGTATCACCTGAGAACAGACAGAGTCTATTCTTGCCTGCTGTTCTTCTATAACTATGAAATGGAAAACATTGCACGTTTTACAAATTATATTTAAGTCTACATAACAAACTTAAAAAAAAAACGATTGCATGGGAGCTGCTCATTTGAGTTGGGGAGTTTCTGTGATTTCAGTTGATTACCTACTCTAGATGCGCCCTCAGGGCCTCCCAGTCCTCAGGACCAGCTTTTTGAGCAGCTGCAAAGAACAGGAAAGAAGGGAAATCCATTCTGCAAGTTATGACTCCAGAGCACAGTTCTCAGAGGGTGGAGATAGATTACAAGAATTTTTCCACACTTCAAAAGAGTGCAAAGGACATTTGCCAAATCCAATTGTAAGTTGGGAGCGATTATACTAGTTTCACACAACCTCCAAAACTGAAAAAATATTATTGGTATCCCAGCTGAGAAGACTGACTGCTGAATTACCAGAAGGCAAACATGGCCCTTGTGAGGTCTAAGCTACAGGCACGCCTAGCAACAAGCAAAGGGTAAATATGCCAGTTTATATCTAAACAGGTGGCATCAGTATAGGAGTCAGCAGATTTGGAGAGGTTTAAAAAAAAAAAAACTCTGGCCCATTCCACACAAGGACCAGTGTTGCCAATTGGTTCCTGAAAGCGGAAATGCTATTTTTAAAAGTGCAATCTTGGCATTACGCATACCTGCCTTTGTAGTGGAATCCAGTAGCGTTTCAATCGTTTCCCACAGGTTTCCGGTCTCACAAAAATCGCTAGACAGGAAGCGATTTTTCCTGTGCTTTGTCCCGCCCCTGGCCGTCAGTCAAACGAACAGCCAATGGGCAGTTGTTATCATGCTCTGGAAAGCCCCTTTCCCTTTAAGAAAAGTTTTTTTTTAAAAAAACCATACGTTGCAACGAATATGCGTTAATTTGTTGCAACGGAGAGACCCATCTAGCTGGCAGCTGGCGTGTGAACTGGTGATTCATCGTTGCCACGCTCCCCTGAGTGAAAAGAAACCCCCCACCTGCACGGGCACGATTTTCGGCCGAAAATAAAGGGAGCTTGCAAACGGGACTGTGTTGTGCTTGGGGACTTAGGGGAGCTTTAAAGCACTTCTGTGGAGGGACTATAGCCGGAGAAGCCTCACTGGGTGAATGAAGCCTCACCGGTTCGTTGCTTTCTGCTCGCTCCGAGAAAAATAAAAATGGCGATCACTTCACCAGAAGTTCAGAGGAGAGAGCCAGGGGGAGACACTTTGCTGGAACCACAACAATGGGAACGCACAGGTCTTTTTCACTAGTGTTGCAGATTGTTTGCAAGAGTGTAGCGCTTTTTGGAGGGTGAATCCACTTTTCCTGATTTCCCTTTAAGCGCTACAACGAATTGCTTTTTTTTGCGGAACTGCAAATTAGTAGCGTTTACAATTTGCAAGCCTTTTGCAACATTGAAATCGTGCGGAATGGACCTCTGAAATCACTACATTTATCTGCAGTGATCTCCTTAAAATTTCCATAAAAACACAATACTCAGTGTGAAGAACATAATTGCTACAAAATGGAAATGGCACTTTTTTTTACTTTGGGAGAGGGGAAAAGACAGACCAGAGCACTTGATTAAGCAGACCATGAGAGCCAGACATAATTCTATTAACACACTGTTCTAAAGCCATTTTGTTATAAATTAGTCATCAAATGTGAAGGACAAAATAAGTTCTCCTATACAAGAAGTGTCAATTCATTAACAAAAAAAGCGTAATATCTTTTTTTTTAAATGTCCTTAACTGTAAGCGGTTTCTTTTAAACCCTCCATTGTTCACAAGGTTTTAGAGCTCTTAATACTAAGCAGGAATGCCAATTATAAACCTTGTTAAACAAGACTTGCACCATTACTGGTCCATATCTCTGAGATAAAATAGCTTGATGAAAAGCGGCAATTATTTTTTTAAAAATCAAAAGGCAAAATTAGGAGCAAATTACATCCCTCTCTTTATTTCTCTCTCCTCCTCTCCTCCCCCCTTTTATTAAAAAAATCTCCTATAACTGCAGTAGTCGGGAGAATTTCATTCAAAGAATCTAAAATGAAAGAATGCTAGGGAAGTATAACTGCATAGCAAGCATCTTCATTTTCTACTTTGTTTGCAGGGTGACAGTTTTGAGACAAAGGTATGATTTCAGTTGGCACTATTCATAGTCACTTGTGTGTTGTGTACCATCTTGCATTTAGGTATGATTTGCAGCCTATCCATAGATTCATTGAGCTTATGGCACCCAGTCCAAGCAGCACCCGAGGAGACTCCAGCCCACAGCAAGCACACCCATTCCCATAGGTGGGGGTGCATATTTGCTAAGCCATTCTAATAGTCCTTGTGGCGGGGTGGGCTCATTTGCTCCGACAGTGGCACTGCCAAAGCCTGCACTCAGTTCACTGTTGCAGCTGCACACAACCCATCAGCTGTGAGCACACAAAAGCTTATTCAAAGGAACAACACTCATGTAGGTGGTTTCCTGAAGTAATCTGGGCAGGAACTTACTAGTGGTTACTGTGGTAAGTTGCAAATGAAATTCCGATATCTATATTGGTGTCAAAAAAAAGTAAACACATTTTGGGAGGAAACTATTTGCATTGTGCTATTTGCAGCACAAGCTTTCTAGCCTCTTCTTTAGTCTCCTGAGGTGAAAGGGCTAGCTAATGCTCTCGCCATCTATGGCAGGTTTCATGATGAACCCAGAACGGTTTCACCAATTGGGTGAGAGTTAATTCTTAATACATTTGAAAATTATTTTTAAAAATTTGTGTCATATTACCATGTATGGTTATGCTGACCCGCACCCCCCTCCCGAAATGGCCAATAATGGGCCTGGAGGGGTTAGGAAGGGGGAGGGGCCCTGCTCATACAAATCCTTGCTGGCTGAGGCTCAGAGAGGTAAGTACTCTCATTTTATCTTAACTGGGGGGGGGGGTGCAGAGCAGCATAGGCCTGCTCCAGCCCTGTTTCTACAGGCTCCCAGTACTGTGGGAATGGCCTGATGATATCACATTGGGAGGGAATGTCTGGGTGATGCTACTTCTAGTGACATGTGACTTCCAGGGCTGTGGCAAAAGGTTGTGGCCTGCCTGCTAACATCACTTTGACCGTTTATGCACTGGGAACTTCACTGCCCCAGCTTCCATGCAGGAGCACAAATTGGGGGCGGATGAGAAAAATTAGGAGAGAGATGTTGTGTTTGGCTACATCTCCTGTGGCATCTACTCTCAAAATTCCCAAGGTGTCCACAAGCCATGAAAGGTGGGGGTCTGTTGCGGTTTTCTTCCTCACTGATTTTGCCATAATCACAGAAGAACACAACGTCTTCTTACTACATCCACTGGAAGGGAAAGAGGAAGATGCAGTAGATTCAAGAGGACTGGCCCCCCTCTCTACTTGGCTATGTGTCATGGGGAGTTTTAGTGAGGAAAAACAATTATTTCACTGAGGGAACAGAAGGTGCACTGCTTTTTCCCCTCCTAGGCGGCAGATGTTATGACAGAAGATGCAAGATTCCTCTCAATTTGTTCTTCCCTCAATCAACTACGAGTGGGACATTCTATATAGAGAGACTAACAAAGGAAGCATGAGCAACTGGTTCTCTCGGATCCCATAGAATGGCATTTAATACTGTAAACAAAGCATCTTTTCAAGTCACCCAAATAGGATGGAAATGGATGCACTGTTGCTCCTTCCAAGCTAATGGGAGTATGGACCATAACAAACATGATCTAAACCTAGAGTTGCCAGCTCTCAGTTGGAAAATTCTTGGAGGTTTAGGGAGCACAGCCTGAGAAGGGCAGGATCTGGGCAGGAATGGGAACTCAGCAAGGTATAATGCCATAAAGTCCACCCTCACCACATTCTTCAGGGGAACTGCTATCTGTTGTCTGGAGATCTGTTGTAATTCCACATCTCCAGACCCCACCTGGGCCCAGCTTGGTGTAGTGGTTAGGAGTGCTGGGTGACCTTGGGCTCAACATAGTACTGATAAAACTGCTCTGACCGAGCAGGATTATCAGGGCTCTCTCAGCCTCACCTACCCCACAGGGTGCCTGTTGTGGGGAGAGGAAAGGGAAGGTGACTGTAAGCCACTTTGTGCCTCCTTCAGGGAGTGAAAAGCGGCATATAAGAACCAATTCTTCTTCTTCTTGAAACCCTATCTCAACCTCTTCAGGTTTTTTGTGTGGTTCCATATTTCTTAACTTTAATCATATCTGCATTATTAAATTGGGAAGGCTTCATATGGACAGCCTTAAGGATTGTCTACCAAAAAAAATAAAGAACACATTATACTTAACTGGAAAATGTTGAGAGATGAAACTGTTACCACTCTTCCTCACCCTCTTTTTCAGCTAAACTTTAATGTTTGCTAGCTTGGGGTGTGTGGCTTTATCATGGATGTTTAGGCTGGTAATCTTGTGGAGGGGGAACCCAGTTTTATCAATTGTATTTGGAATTACCAAGTTACAAAAACCACAGCACAGAGGCTATATTCACGTCATAGAACAAATGGTATTAACTCTGCATGGTTTCCATGCTCCTGTGCTTCCCACCCCACTCCCCAGCACACTTATCACTGAAGTTTTCCTGGTTTCAAGTCTTGAATCAGATTCCAGTTTGCTGTGATATCTGAATACAGGTTCTTGGACTAAGTGAAAAATTTGCCCAGATGCCTGCACAGACACATTACAGAAAACTGGAATTTGACCTAAGGCATTTTGAAACCAGGAAGACTTCTGTTGTACTCTCCACACAAGGGGAGTTGGGGCTAGTCATGTGCACAAGCATGGCAGTGAGCAGAGTTGTGTCCACCACAAAGAAGTTTATGTGATGTCTAAACTGAGCCAAAAAGGCGGCACAAATCTAATAAAGCAATGAGACACACAACTGGATTTTAATGAATTCTGCATGATGACTTTTTACTCCTTTCACCCAACATTCGTAGAGGAGCCAAAAATGATCAGACACAGTTTCACCTAAGGTCATCATTAATACATTAAGTATAACGAGTAATGTGTTGGTATGTTAGGTCTGATTCACACATCCCATGAAACTGTCATGTCATGCACAGCCATGCTGATTACAAGGCCAGACTCTATGGAGGGAGGCTATAGCTGAGAGTAAAGTCTCCTCTTTGACCAGAGAAAGTCTCAGGTTCAATCATTCCACATTGACAATTAAAAGGATCACGCAGTAGCTGACAAGAATGACCTACGCCTGCAATCCTGAAAAGCCGCATCTGGTCAAAATAGGTAATACTGACCTTGACAGACAAACAGTCTGATGCAGTCTGAGGAAGCTTTGTATGGAGGAGTCCATTAATCCATACTTGGAAACAAGGAGGTTATTGATACAACCAAGGTCAATTGTAAATAAAATGATGGTCACTCTTCCTGTGGAGCACCTAAAATACATACATACATAACTGTCCAATATGTGTAGCCAGACTGAAATACGCATTTATGCATTGTATCAAGTAATCCTATGACACCAATTTTTCATACTAAGCTTTCCCAGCACATAAGTGATTTGTGCTACTCTAACATGTAGAGCTTTCTTCCTTTAAAAAACAGGTACAGTACATCAAACACACACAGTCAAGTATTTTTGAAGAAATTATCTTTATTATATCTAAGAACTACCATTTAAAAATAATATTAATTTATGTTGCATATTTTCGGACAGTACCATGGGAGTGTAAACTGGGGGGAAAGCACTAAAAGATAGAAGAAGGGGAAATCTAATAAAAAGATGTGAGTGCACAATGTAAATCATATGGGCAAAGTACCATTAAGGGGGGGAAACTTGTTAACAGCTAAAGAACAAGTTATGTCTTTCATTATTTTCAGTTTAAACAAGAACAAGAACAACAAAATCACATGAGTACTTGCACTTGGCTTAGCAAGCCAAGAAAATAATAAAAACCCCTTTAAAAAAGTGCTTAATGATCATACCCAAGAGTAATGACTTTCAGACCTACTTAACGTGAATGCGCTCAAAAAGCCACTGCTTATGAGAGCAAAGCTGTCATTTCGTAGCCCTGGGCACGCACACAAGCTCTCTAAGTATGAATGAAAGATTGCTTTGAGCTGCTCTCCATCATATGATGCCTCAAATCAATGTAATGCTATTAAGAGCAGCAGTTGGATAAAGACAAACATCTCAAAATCTAAATACAAGCAGTACAAAAACAAACATCTTTAAAAACAAACAGTAATAGGCAGCTTGCTCCAACAGTAACATATTGAACAAATAAAAGTTATTCTACCACCCTGATCAACATGAAGGGCATGTTCTGCAACTTGAAATCCTTTCTTATTTGGGCTGAATGCCAAAAACAGTTTAGACCCACACACTTACATTTTAAAGCAGCTTAACCCTGCTGATTCAACAGAATTAACCTGCCATAAATGCTATAATGTCAACTTGAGTGTTTTGTGGATTTCATTAGTAGGCCAAACTAACCACTCAAAATCAGTAAGAGAAATTCTTTTGTTTAAAAGAGACCATACCAAACACCTTGGATTACTCAAATTCCACACTGATGTAGCATCAAGAGACAGAATTGACAAACGCATCAAATGTTCAAGGGTACAAACACTGGCATTTTATTGCCAAATGGGTTTCTACCACCGTTCATTTTGCATTTTAGTAACAGTGGCTTGGCATTAAATTACTGCTACAATATCCAGGAGTAGTTTGGGTGTTATCTACTGATTACTTGAAAGAGACTCCAGAAAGGATTTTGGAATGGAAGTATGGCAACTTCTGTTCTCCTGTGCACAAAAACAACAAAAATTCCTTTACACCAACTGTACAATTTGTACTCCCTGAGTTAATGTAAGGGAACATGACAGAGGTACTGCTCTCTGTCTCAGACTGTGACTACGATAAACAAGTAGCCATAGTTGACTTTCTACAAACATGGCAGCCTGAATGGTACAGAAAGGAAAAACCAGCATTGGGTAATGGTTAATGTTGTACTAGGATCTGGAAGAATCAGGTTTAAATCCCCCCTCTGCCAAGGAAGTTTGCTTTATGACTGAGCCAATTCTTAGCCTCATCTACCTCACAGGGCTGATGTGAATCATAGAGTTGGAAGGGGCCATACAGGCCATCTAGTCCTACCCCCTGCTCAACGCAGGATCAGCCCTAAGCATCCTAAAGCATCCTGAAGGTGACATGGAAGAGAATGAGGTAAGCTACTTTGTGTCCCCACTGTGGAGAAAGGGGGGTATAAACAAAGTAAATTATTTCCTGCTGGAGATAATGTAGAAACAAACACTGCAATTTGAGAAGCAAGAAAAATACTTCCAATATATCCTCAAGCTGGATATTCAGAGTTTAAGAAAAGTCATGGTTCTCTAGCTCTGTTCTCACTTTTCACTCGTTTCCAAGCATCATAAAAAGTACTGGATGTATTGAACCATCCACATAATGCTGTCAGTTTATAATCAGAGAAAGATGGCTTCCAAACAGTCCAGTACTCACATTCCACTTTGCCCGGAAAAACCATGAAGCTCATTGCTCAGTATGCTACCTTGGCCAAGGGTGGTGGGATTAACAGATGTAAGAAACAGCCAATAAAACAGCCAGGAAATACAGATATACAGAAAAGAGCTATTTGGAGGATAGTAGGAAAAAGAAATCCATCCTGTACCAGAATGCAGACATTTTAATGTTGAAACAGGAAGACAAGTTAGCTAACTTGTCTTCCTGTTTCAACATTAAAATGTCTGCTTTCTGGTACAGGATGGATTTCTTTTTCCTACTATTCTCCAAAACATCCTGCAGAAAGGAGAAGAGTAAGGACAAACCTCTGGCTTCACAGCTCTTTCTAGTTCTAACAGGTGCTTTTGGACACAGAAGTTGTAGCTCTAAGAGGGAGAGAAGCCTGAGAAAAAGGAGCATGGTTTGAGACTGGGGAGCCCCTTACCCACCAAGCCATACTCAAACTGCAAGTCTTGCACATACACCCTAGAATACCTCAATCTGTTCTTCAAAGCAACACAGCAGCACTGCAGAACTGGAGAAACTACATACCTGTCCAAGGTGAACGTGCATAGAATCTCTACACATAAGAATTCCCACTGAAATCAATGCCATATTGTGGCCCCCTCAGTTATTCCTCTCATGCAACTGACTCATATGCACAGATTGCACCTCAGAATTCCAAGCCCATATTAAGGTCTAGTAGGTATTTTTAATCAAGACTAATTAACTCTACAGGGGAAAATAGCGCAGCCAGATAAAGTGCTGTCAAATGCTCAGAAGCTCAAGACAGCCATTATATCCCCAATTATAGCAATTGTAAAGTGTACATAGGAATTGTACCAAAATCAGATGAGATTTTTCTCATCACTTAACTGTGTGCTAGTTCACACAGCAGTGTATATTCTACAAGTTTTGTGGCTTGACAATGCCAGATTTGTGCATGCCCAGCCTACCTACTCTCCCACAGAACACACTATTTGACTGAATATTTATTTCTAGTTGTGCCTCGCCCACATGTGACTCACTCACTTCCTTCTTCTGATGGATGGATCATGGTTCATGCAGACAAGACAGATGTGCTACAAATCCTCTCTCACAGCACAGTTTACATGCAAAGCGTAAGGCTGCAGGAGTCCAGGACCTATCCCCTGCAACCTATTATAGATACAACTTATATATTAAGTTTGTGTGCAAAGTTTTCTTGTCTCTTTTTCAACTAACATATGTGACTGAGTGACAGTAAACTGTTATAAAGTTGAAATGGATTCTGAGAATGTTTCAAGGATAAAAACAATAAACCACTCAAGGCAGAGGCCAAATTGAACTTCCTATTTTTTGTGTTTGGTGGCAAAATTTAGTATCTTTAAAAAAAATCATTCCAATATCTAGAAACACACTAAGTTTTCCAGTTTTAGACACAAAGTCTGCGATCTCAGGTTTAAGAATATTTTTATATCTTGTTAAAATGACAGAAAAATCTATGTGCCCATTACTAAAATATTTCTATTTAGAAACATTCAAAACTGTGTGTAAAAACAAAAACAAAGCATTAGAACTTCCCATAAAATATATGTAAACGCATTTATATTGCAGGCCCAACCAATTTTTGGTCCAAGCAATTCAGCATCTTCTGTGATTTCTTTTTTAAAAAACTGAAATTTCCCCCTGGCAATATATACAAAAATAGCAAAATACTGTCTTTATAAATATATTTATACTTTGTATCATGAAATATACAGCCACTTCATAAAATTTAGCTTTGAGAGAGAAAAATAAACCCTGTTAAAATTAAAGAGGGGGGAGTGACAGTTCTTCTGTCAGCGTGGTCCCTCAGTCATTCAACTCATGCAACTCTGACTCCTATCAGTAAAGCTAACTGAACCACAGCTCTTGGGGGGGGGGGGTTGGGCCCCACCACAATACAGTATCAGTATCTCTCCCTCACGGCAAAAAAGCTGCCAAAGCAAAATTCCACAAATTTTACTTGATTCAGTAGTTCTGCTCTCTTATTATTATGCTACCCATAAGGCATTGTAAGCTATAAACATTGTATCAAGGAACTAAGTAGTTTGGTTTGGTTAAAGAACTAAGGTTGTGACCTACAATTTCAGAAATTAGTAACAGTTAAGGCAATACTCCTGATAGTATCTGAAAAAAGTTCTACAAATAAGAACATTACCAAATCAGAAAACCATGAACTTTTTAAGCCTATACATGGAAATTAAAATTATGCTTATCTTGAAAGTTAGAAATGTGTACAGAAAACAAGCAAATATGAAATCAAGACAGACAAAAAACAAACGTATGGATTGGGGGCCTCCTATCCCTTTGGAGGCCATATTGTGTCTTCAGTGGAAAACCTTTGCCCTATTAGTGCATGTAACCAGCAGAGAGTCACAAAGCATTTTAATGGGTTACAATATGCTGAATGCATGGCTAAATTGTAATCATCTCCTTTAGAACAAGCAAGTGTGAACTCTGCTGTGGTTTGCGTTCTGCAGGATCAGTGGCATTTTTCTTGAATGTTCACAAGACTGGCAGTTGACTGGATCCGCTTAGCTAGAAAGAGAAACAAGAGTAGTTGTTGCTTTTAAATCCCACAAACGTAAGGCTTTTGCTTTATTTGTCTGGGCATATGGCAGTCACACAACAGCTCCAGCAACACGACTATTTCCACATGTAAGAAACATCAGAGATATGGGAGGTTATGAATTTGGAGCCAATCTGTACTCAGAAACACATCATGAAGATTTTCCTGAGCCAATTAAATACTATATGGAGTGGTAGCATATTAAAGATTTTTCATCTGGTCCCAGCACATCGTTGAGTCTCAAAAACCTTTCCCAACCTCCCACTCACTGCTCCACACTGTTATGCAGCTAAGACAAATGCAAAGAGTTCTTTAATCCCTTCTGCTGCAGTGCAAAGAGCAGGAGAAGCTTAAACAAAGCTCTTCCCTTACTACACCCTTTACTCCTGTATACTAGGCCAGAATACTGGGATATGGCAACGGATACCTGAGCCACCCAAAGGAGGCTCCAAGTACAGTTCCTGCTATTGTTCACCCCGAGGAGAGAGGAGGCGGCAAAAGAGCCTTTGGCCTAGGTCTTAGCTTACAGTTAGTGGGGGAAAGCAATGTTGCTATACCCGCAAAGGCTCTAGTGAAAATATGATTGTGGGTTGTCCAGCCCTCTTCACTTGTGGCCTGAAGTGCTTAAAAATCCAACTGCCATGTTTGCATCCCAAATCCCCAAGCAGTACGGCTGTCGTGCGTTTGTTAGCTAATGTCCAAAAAAGCCCTTCCCAAAGGGTTCTTGGGCACCATCCATCAGCAATTTCAACAGAAAGCAGAAATGTCTGAGAAATGCTACTCACGGAGAATCAGGATACGCTTTTTCTGCTTTGAGTGAAGAAAGCTACTCAGGTAGAAAATAACAGGCAAAAAGAGAATGAATGAAGAAACAGCAGCCACTGACACTGTGTCACTGAAGGGAACAGAACAATTGAAAGTCCTGCTCCAAAGCCTCCGTGTGATGTTCATCTAAAAAAGGAAGAAACACAGGACGGTTTTGTGGTTAAAAAGCTATTTGCCAGGCAGAACCACATGCAAACACCAACAGGCTCAAGGCTGTCATTCTGCTGCTTTAGCAGTTATGGCTTCATTCGGATCTTATTGTAGCAGCTTTTTTCTGCAAAGCTATACCAAAGAGCTTTCAGGGGACTTACACAGAGGTCTTTTCCATTCTTGCTACCCAAAATAGTTTCAACTGGACATACCAGGGATTGAACCTTGGACCTTCTAAAAGCAGATCATGTTCAGAACCACTGAACTATAGCCACCCTTCTGTAATGATTTTATTGAGATCTGATAGATTAGTGATCCCCAACCTGTGGGCCGCAGACCACATGTGGTCCTTCGACTAATTGGAGGTGGGCCCTGAAGGATGTCTTCCCCCCCCCCCCGGCCCTTTACAACACACTTCGGGTGTCATTGTCTCCCATCACTCCCAGATGGAACTATCTTGTTGCAGAGAAACAAGCTCAGGGTTCCCATTGATTTGTCATTGTCATGAGTTAAAATTTCCATGAAAATAAAATGTTCCTTATGTTCATTGTTGTGGTGTGTCTGTATCTTATTTTGAAGGGATGTTTAAACATTACCATAGCGATCAGAGAGCGTTAGGGCAGTGGTTGAGAGTAGAGGAGTAAACTACCCCCCCCCCCCACCGGGCCTCAGTAAAAGGCGCTGAGTGGTCCCCGGTGATAAAAAGGTTGGGGACCACTGTGATAGATCACAAGGAGAGTCTTTCCTGACTGTCCCGCCAGTCTGTCCCACCTGTCTGGTGAGCACAAGTGATAGGGCCTTATCAGTGGCAACCCTGCAATTATGGAACAACCTCCCCAGGGAGGTGCACTTAGCCCCACACTTCTGATCATGAGGAGGCAATTGACAATAGTTTATTTAGGACTGCATTTTTCTAATTTCATTTTTATTTACAAACTAGAGATTATAAACTGTAACCTTTAAAGTGCTTTTAATAACTTGTTTTATTTATATTCTAAACTGCAAGGGAGAAAATCAGCTAATAAATGTTTTAAACAAATAAATAGCACTCTATTTTGATTGCTGTTTTTATGTCACTTTATTATTATTATTATTATTATTATTAATTAGATTTATTTCACAATATTATTATTATTTCACAATATTACTATTATTTCACAATAGTCCTATCCCCATTAAAATACCCATTAAAAGACTTTAAAAACAATCCCAACATGGCGGAAGCTCTCATTATTCCTATCCCCTGCTATCAGCCCAGCAGGGAGGGTGGGGAGGAGATCTTACTTACTAGGTCCGGGGGGGGGGGGAATGCTGGCACTCATTCGCTGACCCCGGCCTCAACCAAAAACCTGGCGGAAGAGCTCTGTCTTGCAGGCCCTGCGGAAAGCTGGTAAGTCCTGCAGGGCCCGCAGCTCACCCGGGAGCTCATTCCACCAGGTAGGGGCCAGGACCGAAAAGGCCCTGGTCCTGGTCAAGGCCAGGCGTGCTTCTCTAGGGCCAGGAACGATCAGGAGATTCTCCCCCGCTGAGCGTAAAGCCCTGCGGGGGATATAGGGCGGAAGGCGGTCCCTCAGGTATGTGGGTCCCAACCCACGTATAGCCTTAAAGGTCAAAACCAGAACCTTGAACCTGATCCAGGCAGCAATTGGCAACAAATGCAGCTGCCTCAGCACAGGCTGGATATTGGCCCTCCAAGGTGTACCAGTGAGGACCCGAGCAGCTGCGTTTTGCACTAGCTGGAATTTCCAGATCAGAGACAAGGGTAGGCCGGCATAGAGCGAGTTACAGAAATCTATTCTGGAGGTGACTGTCACATGGATCACTGTAGCCAAGTGGTCAGGGGATAGATAGGGCGCTAGTAGTCGGGCCTGGCGAAGATAGAAAAACGCCTGACTCACTACTCTCTTGACCTGAGCCTCCATAGTCAGGGAGGTATCAATGGTCACCCCCAAATTCCTGGCCTGGGGCGCGATGGTAAGTTGCGCTCCTGCCAGGGTGGGTAAGAGTGCTGCCTGGTCCTGCCCTCTGCCTCCCAGCCACAGGACCTCCGTCTTGGAGGGGTTGAGTTTCAGGCGACTCTGAATGCTCGAACCATTCAGTCACTGCTTCCAAACATCTGGCGAATGGTTCCGGGGGGGAGTCCGGGCAGCCGTCCATGAGGAGATAGAGCTGGGTGTCATCAGCGTACTGGTGGCAACCCAATCCAAAACTCAGTACCAGTTGGGCCAGAGGGCGCATAAAGATGTTGAATAACGTGGGGGAGAGGACTGCGCCCTGCGGTACCCCACAAGGGAGTCCATAGGGACGTGAGAACTCTTCCCCCACCACAACCCTCTGGGTCCGGTTCTGGAGAAAGGAGTGTATCCAGCGCAAGGCTGTGCTTCGTATCCCCGTGCCGGCGAGGCGATGGATCAGAAGGTCGTGATCCACGATGTCAAAGGCCGCTGATTGGTCCAAAAGGACCAACACGGTTGACCCACCTCTGTCCAGCTGGCGACGGAGATCATCCAAAAGGGCGACCAACACCGTCTCCACCCCGTGGCCAGGACGGAAGCCCGACTGATATGGATCGAGTGCTTTTTAAATTAACATAATCCACCTTGAGTACTTGTTTGAAAGACAGAGCATTAAAATTCTGAAAATGCCTGCAAGTAAGATAGCATACAGCACTGGGATGGGTGCTGGTACAGCTTGAAAGGAATACTTACTGCATCTTCCACATCAATGCACAAATGAGATTGTTCTTCGGCCTCATGGTTCAGTCTGCTCTCTTGCATCTTCTTGTACAGAGCATTTAGTTTTTTATACGTCACACTGCAGTTCTTGCACACTTGTGTGTAGTTGTTTATAAGACTGGCTTCTTGCTCCTAGACGTAGAACCAGAAATTATATATTTTTACCAGGGTGTGAGTTCAAAGTAAATCTGATTATGATGCATAATCTAGATCAAGACAACAGCATACATGTAAATTGTTCAAGCTGCTTTACTTAGGTAGCCTAATCTGCAGATCATCTTATCTTCATCTTGGAGAAAATGCATTCCTACGTACAACAATAATAAAAATAACAGTTAAAATGGTCACAGACCCTTTCCCACAGCAGATGCTAGGGGCCTTTTCGCACGGGGATCTTTGTTGCAAATTGTTTCCGGAATGAAAAATCGCCATTTAAAATAGTAGAATTTGTTGTTATGCATACCTGCCTTTGTAGTGGAATCAGTTGCGTTTTTTAGCGTTTCCCACAGGCTTCCGGTCTCGGCAGAAATCGCTAGAAAGGAAGCGCTATTGCCAAGCTCGTCCCGCCCCTGGCCGTCAAGCAGCCAATGGGCAGCCGTTAGCATGCTCCCAAACAGCCCCTTTCCCTTTAAGAAAGGTTTAAAAAAAAAAAACCCGACCCATAGCAACGAATCTAGGTAGATTCGTTGCTACGGAGAGACCCATCCAGCTGCCTAATGTGAGCTGTCGTTTGATTGTATGATCGTTTGCACGCTGCCTCGAGTGATAAAAAAAAAATCCCCCCCCCCTCTCACGGGCCCGATTTTCGGCTGAATTTATGTGTAAAAAATAAAGGGACTTTATTTCAGCAAACGGGCTTTTATGTGGTTTATGCTTAGTGACTAAAGGTGAAGGACTGAAGCCAGGGAAGCCTCTAAACAGAAAGAGGCTCGCTGGTGCGTTTATCCCCGCTCGCTCGGAGAAAAACAAATGTCGATCGCTTCGCCGGAAGTTTGGAGGAGAGAGCCAGGGGGAGGGACTTTGAAGAACCAGCAACAATGGTAACGCACAGGTCTTTAGCGCTACTGTTGCAGATTGGTTGCAGGAGTGTATCGCTATCCGGAGGGTGAATCCACTTTTCTGGATTCCCCTGAAAGCGCTACAATGAAGCGCTTTTTGCGGGTCGGTTTCAGGATTGTTGCAGATTGTCTACGACGTCGTGGGTTATGGCAAATTAGTAGCGTTTCCAATTAGCAACCATTGTGCTATTTTGAAGCCATGCGAAATGGCCCTAGGACTAACCCGGCTGAGTTCACCCCATTCAGCCACAGGATCTCATCCTACCTGGGTACAGTCTCTACACAGATACATTAAATGGAGGGGGGGCGGGTCTGTGAAGCCACTAAAACAGTGCCATTTGTACAGCAGCCATTTTGCAATTGTGATATTTTAGGGACAGATATCTAAACAGCCCACTTCAAAAAAGCAGACAGGATGACCGGTTTTTACAGACTACTCATCAGAAACCTACAACTCTGCAAAACCAAACACAGGCTAACCATTACCTCCCCCTGCTGATGATTCACATTCTAAACTAAAAAAGGGAATGGAAGTGACGGTAAGAAGGGGAGGATGATCAAGGACCTACAAATCGAGAAAACGCCTTTGCTGCACTGCTAGTGGAAGTGCCTTGCATGATCTTAAATTGGGTAAGCAGACGAGCAAAGAGGAAGCCAGGCAGAAAAGGCAAGGATGGTGTGTGAGGGATAAATATTACCCTACAGAATACGCTAAACAGAACCTTCCTGAAGAGGCTTATTTGGAGGTCTTTGGGTGAACTTCATTTGTACGTTTTCAAAGCTGCCAATAGATCCATTCCCTCCACAACTTGTGCTATTCTCTTCATTTACCTCCTGCTGACAACACTTATTATTCAATAGCTATTGACTATTCCAGCATAAATGCAAAACATTTGCGCTAATGACTGTACATCAACAATAGGTGGTTTGTTTTGGTGTTACAGAAGCCATCACAACAGCACATTTTAACATTTGATACTTTGATCAACAAAAGGGAAAGGGGAATAAGATCTGCATGCAAATTATCTATGTCTTTCCATTATCAGGAACATGTTTGTAGACACCAAGTTGCTGCTAGGATCATTTTATACACACACACACACAATTCTGAAAGGTAAACAACATTAACAATAAATATTTGGCATAATAAGCACTTGATGTATTAAAGACATTTACTGGCTAGTCATTTTTACAGGAAAAAGTACTGTATTTCCAAGGAGTCTAACACTAAGGTACATCAGTCTGATGAAACTGTGGTACATATTTATATATTTAGTTAAAACCACAATGCAACTGATTTTCATTAGTTACGCCACTGATTCTCCCCTAACCATCCCCATCTACCAAGGTGAATGGCAAAACACTTTGTAAAGGAATCAAGAATTCCTAAGTCCTCTACAATATGAATCCAAGATTGGATGGTTCCAAGATCTGGAATGTGAAGAATTATGCTGAGCTGCAGACTCTCCAGAATAAGTTCTTTAAAGTTTATTATCTCTACTACCTGGCACCACTTCTTAGAGCAATGGCTGTACTTCCATCTCTTGCTGCTTATGCCTGTGTGTTCTACAGGACAGTTTATAGAGGGACAAAACAACATCTGTCTAAACTAATTTTTAGAACAACTTTAAAAAGTAACACTCCTGTGAAGAGAGTGAACATATCACCATCCTACTTGAGGTACACCATGAGAGGTTCTAAAACCTTACATTTGTAAACTGATTTAGACAGAATGCTATTATTTATGCTATGAATTTTACAACTACAAACTTCTCCATATTGCATAGGCTACATAAAGAGGATTATAACAGAATAACCCAGCTATTCACACCTGAGCCTGGGTAAATGGGGTCCCAAGCCTGGGTAAATGGGGAGGGTTAAGAAAAGACCCGCCAACCTACCTTGTAAAAAAAAATGCCAAGAAAATCCTAAATCTCAATCCTAATCCTAAATCTCAAACAATTTTGATATGGTGCCTAACGGTGAGCCCCTCAGGACAGAAGGTACCCAACAAGAGACTGGCGAGGAGCAAGGGCCTGCAGCAAGTAGCCCTGGATTTTATGACGTGCCTGAGGCAAATCCAGTAGGAACCCCAGGTGCAGAGGCTGCCAATGGTGAAAGCAAGGGTCTGTACTTTACAAAGAAGCACTGAAGAGCAACTTGGAATGTTAGAGGACTAACTCAAGGAAAATTGGAAACTGTCAAAAGAGAAATGATCAGGTTGAACATTGACCTCCTTGGCATCAGTGAACTAGGGGGTTGGACTAGATGGCCTGTATGGCCCCTTCCAACTCTATGATTCTACATTGAACAGATGATGGTTTCTTTCAATTGGAGGATTTTACCAGCTACTATTCAGGACACAACTCCATAAGAAGGAACGGCGTGACTTTCATTGCAAGCAAACAATTCTCGAGTAGTGGAAAGGTTTTCAACAATCAATGATCAAATCATGACATGCAGCTGACGATGGTCGCCCCCCAGAACTGTTACTGGCTAAAATCCAAACAAAACACAGCAATATCAAGAAAACATTGGGGTTAAGGAAGTTTGATGTACCCTATATACTCGCATATAAGCCGAGGCACCTAATTTTACCACAAAACCTGGGCAAACTTATTGACTTGCATATAAGCCGAGGGTAGGAAATGCTCCATCATCACAGGCTCTCCCATCCAGCCTTCTCCCACAACAAATACAAAAAAGTCAAGAGGATGAATAGCTGCTGGTTTTTGTTACCCCACTTTTCACTAACCAAAGGACTCTCAAAGCAGCTTACAACTGTCTTCCCTTCCTCTTGATGCCAGACCCCCTGAGAGAGCTCTGACAGAACTGCTCTGTGAGAACAGTTCTGGCAGGAGAACCAAACAGTGCCCCCCAGGCCAGCAAACAGAGTAGAACAACAGTACCCGAAGTAGAACAACAGTACCCTACAACAAGTACAACACCTACCAAACTGGGAGAATGGACAACTCTAACTACAACTGCAGTGCCCCCCCAGAACAAAACACTGAAATAAAGAACTGTAAAACTGAACACTGACAGAAAGAACTGTAAAAATCAACTTTTAAAAGAAACACAAGTCAGAGCAAGCTCAGCTTGCAGTACACATTTGGAAAAGGCAATGCAACAACTGGCTGGCTGGAGAAGGCTTTTATTTCAATTACTGTATATACCCGCGTATAAGCCAACGAGGGCTTTTTCAGTGTGAAAAAGGTGCTGAAAAACTAGGCTTATATCCGAGTATATAGGGTAAATAAAATTCCGCCCAGATATGCAATGGAGGTGAAAAATCAATTTCAACTACTGGATGCAATAGAGAAGATTTCTAATGAACTGTGGCAGGAAATTCAATCAACTGTTAAACACATACCACACAAGAAGTCAGATAAAAGATCAAAATAGCTTTCACATGAAACTATAAAAATACTGAATGTAGAAAAGCAGCAAAAGCTGCAGGCAAAGCAAGAAAGGAAGCAAGAAAATTAAATGCAGATTTTCAAAGGGCAGCAAGAATAGATACCAAAGCTTATTGGAATCAGAAATTGATACAGATGGGGAACTCGAGGCCTGTTGGCCGTCTTTGGGGATGAGGTTTGATGGCTTCAGACAACTCTTGTTATCCAAAGTGGACAAGTTGCTGTGGTCGGTGAGGGCAACCACTTGTCTCCTTGATCTCTGTCTGTCTTGGTTGCTCAAAGAGAGTGGCCAGTGGATCGGGGGCCAGCTCACGGATATTATTAACCTCTCCCTGCCTACTGGGGAGTTTTGTGAGCAGCTGAAAGGGGCAGTGGTTCACCCTCTCCTTAGGAAACCAATGCGGGATCCGCAGAATCTGGCCAGCCAGTCTCGCATCTCGTATTCCTTGGTAAAGTGGTTGAAAGAGCTGCTGCAGATCAGCTCCTGGCATTCTTGGAGGAAACTTCACCACTCAACCCATACCAGTTGGGCTTCCGTCCTGGCCACAAGGTAGAGACAATGTTGGTTGCCCTGAAGGATAATCTCCGTTGCCAGCTGGATCAGGGTTGTTCAGTCATCCTCATGATGTTAGGCCTGGCGGACGCATTTGATGTGGTCAACCATGAGTTGTTGGCCCATCGTCTCGCCGGCTCAGGGATATGTGGGACAGCCATTCAGTGGCTGCACTCCTTCCTGCAGAACCGGACACAGAGGGTGGCAGTGGTGGATGAATTGTCATGCCCCATTGACTCCCTTGTGGGGTCCCACAGGGGGTGGTGCTTTCCCCCACACTTTTTAACATCTTTATGCACCTTCTGGCCCATTGGTTCAGAGTTTGGGGCTGGGTTGTCATCAATTTGCTGATGACACCCAGTTCTATCTCCTCACGGACTCCCCCCGCCCCCCCAGAACCATTTGCCAGATATTTGGAAGCCATAGCTGGATGGCTTGAGCAAAGTCACCTGAAACTCAATCCCTCCAAGATGGAGGTCCTATTGTTGAGAGGGCAGAAGGCAGGACAGGAAGCACATTTACCCATTCTAGCTGGGACGCAACTGAACACAACTGTCCTGCCAGAAACTTAGTGGTGACTCTGGATGCCTTGCTATCTATGGTGGTACAGGTCATGAAGGTAGCCTGCCAGGCGTTTTACCATTTACGTCCAGCGAGGCTACTAACAATTTACCTGTCTTCAGAGCACCTAGCCATAGTGATCTATATAACAGTCATCTCCAGAATTGACTTCTGTAACTCGCTCTACGGGGGCCTGCCCTTGTCTCTGACCCGGAAATTGCAGCTGGTACAAAATGCGGCTGCTAGGGTACCCATAGGAACATCTTGGAGGGCCCAAATCCAGGCAGTGCTGATGCAGCTGTATTGGTTACCAGTTTCGTCACGGATCAGATTCAAGGTTTTGGTTTTGACTTTTAAGGCACCACATATCTGAATGACCATTTGTTCTCCTATGCCCCCCACAAGGCTTTACATTCTGCAGGTACAAACTTATTGGTGGCCCCTGCCCCCCAGAAAGTTTGCCTGGCCTCAACCAGGGCCAAAGCTCTTTCACTCCTGGCCTGCCTGGTGAAATGAGCTCCTAGAAGAGCTGAGAGCCCTGCGGGACCTTTTGACATTTCACTGGGCTTGCAAGACAGAGCTCTTCTGCCAGGTCTACGGGTGAGGCCACAACATGGAAGATCAGATGGATTCCCAGAAAAAATTGCCACCAGGCCAGACCATCACTGCTGGTGGACTTCTGGCTTCCATAGTACCCTATGGTGCACCATGAGGCAGCCTGTAGTGGCTGTGGGGGTGGGAGGTCGATTTTTGCCACCGGGATATATAATTTTAATGGGGATATATAGTTTTGTTTTATGTGGGGGTTTTACTAATGGTTTACTGATGGTTTGCTGGGAGCGGTGGGAAATAAATCCAACAACAATAATACAAGCTTGTAGAAGAAGATTATAAAAAGGGACACATAAGAAATGCTTGCACACAAGTAAAGAAGTTCCAAGTGCCATTTGCTGCTCCCAAAAGCATTATCAAAGATAAATTAGGGAAGGAACTAACTGACCAACAGAGCATAACAGGTGGCAGGAATACACAGAAGAACTGTACACATGCAGAACAGAAGTTCACTCTCTTCAAAATGAAAACAAAACAGAAATAGAACTTGAACTGGCCATTCTTGAGGAGGAAGTTGAATGAGCCTTGAGTCAACTAAAGGTAAAGGTATCCCCTGTGCAAGCACCAAGTCATGTCTGACCCTTGGGGTGACGCCCTCCAGCATTTTCATGGCAGACTCAATACAGGGTGGCCTTGCCAGTGCCTTCCCCTGTCATTACCGTTTACCCCCCAGCAAGCTGGGTACTCATTTTACCAACCTCGGAAGGATGGAAGGCTGAGTCAACCTTGAGCCGGCTGCTGGGATCGAACTCCCAGCCTCATGGGAGTTTGATATACCATTAGTAGTCAAAATCATGAAACTCTGGCTCACTTACTTAGGCCATATCAGGCAATCCAGGCCAATGGAAAAAGCAATTATGCTAGGATTGGTCAGTGGAAAGAGGAAACCAGACCAACAAAGGCACAGTGGTTGGACGTGGTGGGAGTGGACACTGGCCAGAACATTGCACGGCTGAGGGAGGCGATGTGGGATCGGGGATTATGGCTACAGCTGTGCCATGGGATCGCCAAGAGTCAGACACAAGTGAATGGCTAACAACAGAATATAGGCAAAAACATACTTTTCCCCACCTCAGGTGGACCGTTATAGAGGTGAAGATATATACTTATACATGTGGGAGACTCTGACATGCACTCAGCCATGTAGTTCTGAAGTCTTAAGGGCACATCAATGTTTGGAAGAGAGAGCAGCAATTTCTGCTAATTCCCGCCTCCCATTGCCAATCCTCACCCTGCCATAATGTGCCTATGGGTCCACTGACCGCCCCCCGCCCCTGACCGGAATTTCACTGTGAAATAAATGTTAAATTCCCCCACTATTACCAGGGTTTTTTTTGGGGGGGGGCTATTGTCATAATAGGTAAAGGTAAAGGTATCCCCTGTGCAAGCACCGAGTCATGTCTGACCCTTGGGGTGACGCCCTCCAGCGTTTTCATGGCAGACTCAATATGGGGTGGTTTGCCAGTGCCTTCCCCAGTCATGACCGTTTACCCCCCAGCAAGCTGGGTACTCATTTTACCGACCTCGGAAGGATGGAAGGCTGAGTCAACCTTGAGCCAGCTGCTGGGATCGAACTCCCAGCCTCATGGGCAAAGCTTTCAGACGGCTGCCTTACCACTCTGCGCCACAAGAAGCTCATAATTGTCATAATATCATATAGCTAAACACATTAAAAATATATTGATGGACTATTCCAAAAACCAAGGATTTTTCTTAATCCCATGGGATACATCCGAGCATTTCAACATGCCTTTTTGTTTCATAGCATATCCCAAATAACAGCTATCAACCCTTCCTCTGATGTTGCTTGTTTATGTGGTTTTTATCGATTTTTTTATCATTTGAAATGTACTTCTATTTGCTCAAAAGTTTTAATTTTTTATATTCATCACCTTATGGACCCTAGTCAGGTAGAAACATGGCATTAAAACAAATAACAGTTCCTTGGATTGTGGTCACAGTCAGCAATCCTATGCATATGTATCAGGTATAGAAGCTTAAACAAACTCTGTTACAAAATGAGAGAACACTGTTCACAGATAAATACTAACCAAGTTTAATAATCTGGTTCCCCACACACACACACACACAATACACCCTAAATCTACTGCTGTCTCTCTCAAGGTTATTTTCTTTCCAATTTTATCAACAATGTCTTGTTAGTTCTCAAACTAACTCTGAAAAACAGGCTAATATTCCAAAGTTGCTAGTCACTAGCTAAAGCTGTATAAGGAAAAGCATTTGGCAAACTGTACAAGTGAACCGGGATTACACAGCAGCCTAAAAGAAAGCCAGTGAAAACATTCCAGGACAAGAGAACTAAGACTTGCAGCCTTAACTTGAACATGACCCTTCTGGGCAGTAAGTTCCACTGTACCCAAATAAATCATTTATTTAAATCAAATTTGGAGTTAAAACCCGTGTAAGATACACACAATCATACTTAAGTAAAAGGCTACTTTTCCAGAAGGAAAAAAGTCAAATTTTCATAATACAAAAGCAGATACTGGATTAGACTTTAATGTTTCCTATTCTGACATATTTTTAAAAAAACAGTTTAAAATGTATTCAATTAACTAGGCCCTTATGGTTAAACCCGTGCTATAACAAAATACCAGAAGACCCATGTAGTTAAATCAGAAGGTGATAAGGCCCAAAAATAAGGAAGGAAATGATTTACTATATGCAGAGATTACACGACTCTTCCTATATAATTACCAACTATTGTGAGACCAAAACAGCACCATAATTGCATACGAAATGGAGGTGAACATTAATTAGAATGCATTTTGTTCTCTCAGTGGTGAACACCTGCGATTTATAGATAATTGTTCTACCTGCTTAAACTGCATAAGAGTTTGGGAATTGTATTTGCCGCGTCTTGCTCTGAAAAAATAAAGATGTTTTCTCTACTCAATTAGAGGCCAAAACTGTACCCCTCTGTAAACAGCATTAAGTACCTGGAGGTTGTGTTCAAAGCATGTCAATGATGCATTGAATAAGGCCAGGAACATCACTGTACTATTGGATAAGCCTTCACTGTTGTTCTTTAAACAATCTGTAAAAGAGAAAGATAACGGTCATGTCACTACATCCCCAGAGTCTTCTTCCACAAGGTACCTTTAAGGCCAAGCATTGTTGCCCCACTTTCAGAATCTTGCTCATGCTGCTTTTCTTCGAGTAAGGTCATGATACTTTTGTAATTCAGTGGGAGTTCTCATGTCATCTGAGGTTATACAATTTGTGCCTGAATTAACTGACCTTCATGCTGTGCAAGAAGAAATTGAGTTCATTGTGAAGCGGCTTGGAGCTACTCTTGGGCTTTCAGGCAACACAAGTGGTGCTTCACCTGACCCCGCAAAGAAGCTTGGTGCAAAAGGGTAGATCAAAAAAGGGAGGGAGACAAGTTTTAAAAGTACACCGCATTTTTAAGAACTGAGGTTAAAAATACACACACCTCAAAAAGGGAAGGGAAAAAAACCACAGTAACCAGTTTTGCCTGCTTTTTTACAAGCATTTAAGATTATGCTTGAGGACACCACCTTGCAAGAATCAACGAAGGAATTTCCACAGAAATAGCTTCCTTTAAAAAGTTACTATTCTTCTATTTCAGCCTTGAGGAAACAACTACTACATTTGTAGAGTCCTTAGTCACTAACACATAATTCTGAGCCTTAAACAGCCTTGGATTTTTAAAGAACAATAAATAAATGTTCCATTATTATTATTTATTATTATCGGATTAAAAAATTGAAAGCCCATTACATACTTTAAACATGCATATCCCATGCTTAAATACACTTGATAATGTTCAAGTTAACCAAGGCCATGTGACTAGTAGCAGCTGCAGCATCACATGTGCTGTGCCCCACAACAACTTGGTCCAAACATAGCAAATTAAACAGGTTAAGACTGGGCAGAAACCTGTTGCCAGAGCCATTCTGAAACTGACCTTCAGAATATGTAAAATTTGATGATGTCTGAATAAACATACTTCAGAAATCATTTTGCACTTTCAAAATATCTTTGCAGCTGTATGGATTGGAATGGGGGGAGGTGTTAAAAACATGCAAAAAGAACAGATTTCTGCAGGCCACATATAACTGTTCATACTTTGGATGCTGCCCCCTTCTACCGAACACAAATAAGAAAAAAACAATATGTTGTCTATTACTCCACTATTATTTTTGGAAGTTTATAGTTATTTTAAATTAATATGATCTATGAAAGGGGAGAAATCAGCCCAGAGGAACTGTTCCTAATTCTGTTTTGTTTATTTTTTTTTTAAGAAAATCAGTCTGGCCTAGCAGCTTTTACTCCTGCTGGGAGAAAAGTATACCCTGACTTTACACTCCACCCTGGTGAAAACAAAAACAACTTGGTGGCAGTGGGGCAGTTAGCAAATGTTAGCCTTTGGACTTAATAGTCTTCTGGGGTAGGGGTGGGTTGAATCACCCAGTCAGTGATTCAAGTATAACTTGCTCATTTACTTGGGAGTAAGTCCAGGTGAACAAGTGAAGCAATTTGAGAAGAACAAATCAAGCAGCTCAATTTTAGCTTTTCAGATCATGAAAAAAAAATGGAGGGCATGAGACAGAACACAAACATAACTTGATCTCAAGAACACTAAAGCATAAGCTGCTGACCACTGTTATTTTCAGACTTTTTAAGCTTTAAAATAGCCCACCAGTTCCAACATCCAATATAATATAAATGCAGCAAAACATTATTAAGAATCCCTTGGTTTACATTCTGTGCAGACGATTTGGAAATAAGCTATTATACAAATGTGTACAATGCCGATATTAAACAAGAAAGTCACCACATACTTGCACAGTTTGCTTTCTCCCAAGTGTCATTAAAAAACTTGGACAGGAGCACAACAATCTGTAGCCTATCAGACATCAAGAGACTTTTGGCACACTTGCTGCTCTGAGAGGTGTTCTGAAAAGGATGGTGAGAAAGAGACAAAAAACGTTGTTATACGTACATTGTTATGCAAGTTTTACCATTTCTTTAGCAGAACCTGCACACAGATGAAAAACACAGGCTGACATGCTTCTTTTATTTTACCCAGCAGCAGAAAAATAGCCTCTTCGCAACAGGTACTCCTGCTTCCAAAAACTCCACAGGGCAGAAAGTCATTCCAGAAATACAGCATCATAAAAGCTGGGAGGAATCAGAAAACCTGAAATCAATCTGCAAAAACCCAGGATGTAGGATGCTGCCAGCAAATAGGAGTCAATAACAATATAAAGGTTTCTGTAGTGGGAATAACAAGCGACTTGCTGCTAATGAGAAGAAACCCTTAACTGGTAAGATATACGTCACAGCAAAACAAAGAGGTCAAAATACTTTACACATTGAAAACTGCCCTGCTCACCTCTTAGTGCTACCTTACAGCATGTCTGCCACAACACGCTCCCTGCTGACTGATCGAGCAGCTCCGCTGCACAGGTTGGCCACAGGAGGTGGTGTTTCCTGGTGGTCCGCTGGTCTTTGCAAAACTTGCCCATTTGAGAACCTCTTAACTTGAAGATGCCAGGATCTTCTTCATTCAGTGCATATGTTCTGCCATGATGCTACATGTCCAATACATGTTTCAAAGGCAGAACACGAGGATGTGAAAATGTCAACATGGAATTTGGCTTCTTTTTTAAAAGCATACTGATGTACTTGGTTTAGATGGCCATAATTCTGTTAATTTTGATCCTTTGCATCCACTTGAAGACAGTTAAATGGTTTATGGGCCACTGCCTAAGGAACTGTCTACACCAGTTACTTTTGCAGTCTGTCACTTCAAGTAATTCCACACTCCTTCTCTCTCACTGTTTCTGTCTGAATAGTAGGGGGCATGTAAGAGGCCAATAAAGAGCACTCAGACACAGCTATGGATCAAACAAGGCCACGGCTTTACTATACCCCAAGCAGGAGCAGGAAACAGCATGGGGGAAGCTGCCTTCCAGCGGTCAGCGGACTGACAGGAAACATCGCTACTAGTGGCCAAGCTGCACAGTCGAGGCACTCGTTGGGTCTGCATGGAGCACATTGCACCCCTGGCCAGCTGGGATCAACCTAGGGAGTGGCAGACAATGGGTTACCAGGAGGCGCAAGGCTCTAAATGCCACCCGGAAATGTGGGCACACCAACAGGGCAGGCCATACTGAACATCCACGCAGCCCCTTAAAGAGGCCCCCATGATGGGCAAGCAGATCTAGATTGCCCCCCAAACAGCTCCACCCATGCCCAAACTGCCAGCTGCAGTGAAACGTGGCTTTCTGGCAACTTTATCAACAACAGTAACCAACCCCCAGATACAGGCACACCGTGAAACCATAACAAAAAAGAGGGCGAAGGGTGAGTGGGAAGCCCAGCTGCCGGCTGCTGCTTGAAAAGGTCAGCCACGAGGACACAGCCCTTTAAATAGGGACAGCCCAGCTTAGCCCTCCCCGCCTCTCCCAGCATGCCATGGGGCCAACCAGACCAGACGCAGCCCCTGGCCAGATTCTGCACATGTTGGGACCTTACACAGTTAGCCATTCCTTGGGTTCTTCCACCCCTGCAATGGAGCAGCCAGCAGTTATGGCAAAGCCGCATTTAACAATCTACTTACTCAACTTTCCTCCTCACAATGCACAATTGATCTGAACAAATGTCTTAGGGGGTCCTTCTTCTTAGTCATTATTATGTCTGCCCCATTTTAAAGCTGATGTCATACATATACATATGTATACATATATACTTTTGTAATATTTGCTAATAAGGTAAAGGTATCCCCTGTGCAAGCACCAGGTCATGTCTGACCCTCAGGGTGACGCCCTCTAGCGTTTTCTTGGCAGACTCAATACGGGGTGGTTTGCCAGTGCCTTCCCCAGTCATTACCGTTTACCCCCCAGCAAGCTGGGTCCTCATTTTACCGACCTCGGAAGGATGGAAGGCTGAGTCAACCTTGAGCCGGCTGCTGGGATTGAACTCCCAGCCTCATGGGCAAAGCTTTCAGACGGCTGCCTTACCACTCTGCGCCACAAGAGGCTCTTTAATATTTGCTAATAGTGTCATGCTTTTAGGGGGGGGTGCATGTGTTTTCACCTTACACAACTCTGGTGACATCATAATCCTGTTTTGAATCCACACTCAGCCCTGCCTTTCTGGCACAATGTCTGACAAGGCTATCCACCAATTATGCTAATGCAGCATTTCTGTAGGAGAAGATTTAAAAAAACAGTCCCCGGTCCCCAAAAGAAGAATGACATATGTGCAAACATTTCATGAAGATTAGCACTGGGACTAGAGGCAATCTTTAAATAGGACAGGGTCCTATTAAATAAAAGAGTAAGGCCACCTGGGGAGGAGTTAGGGCGGGCCCTGTCCAGGATAAAAACTCAGAGGGCCCAATCAGGAGCCGCGAAGCGGCACCTGATTGGGCCCTCTGAGTGTCCATCCAGGGCCAAGCAGCCAATGGGGAGGCGCACAAAGTGCCTTCCTATTGGCCCCTCACCAGGACAGACCAAAATTCCATTTACCCAGCCCAGTCTCGCTGCCAGTCTGCTCCTGACCACCAAAGGGAGAGGAGGCCAGTAGGGCTGCCAAGGGGAATGAGAACAGAGGCCTGGACAGGCTGTGCCAGCCCTTTTCGCCCCAAGGCTGTCCTAACTGTCATGTCCAACTGCATATTGCCTCAGAACCCTGACAGAGCTGGCAGGAGGCTGCAGAGTGCTCCCCCTCCCCCCCCCTTCAGGCCTGCTGCGAAGGAGCCTCTGACAGCCCCTGACTGAGGGAAGGAGGCCTTTCCAAGAGCAACGCAGGGGAGCCTGAGGGCCTTCCTTTTGAGGGGGGGGGGACTTTCCCCTTCTGCCAAACAGTTGCCTGACAGGGAGGCCACAGTAAAGCCCCTTCTCACTTAAAATACTGCTCTGGCCGGGGGTTAGACACAGCCAAGCCATGTGTCTTTCTTCTTTGCAACTCTCTGCAGATTTGAGGCCACTGCACAGCATTATTCTGCAGAGGAAGCTGGCTCTTTTGTCTCCTGTTTCATCTGCACAACAACCCTGTGCAGTAGGCCTCAAGTCTTTCAATTCAACAACAACCTGTGTGGGAAGCCTTAAATGTTTTTCTCTACCACAACCCTGTCCAAAGTAGCTGCCTGGGGAGCTGATCTTTATACTCTGCAGGTGAGCTGTAATTTCAGGAGCTCTCCAGGCCACACCTGTAGGTTGGCTACCCCTGGGTTGGAAATATTCCTGGAGGTTTGGAGGTGGGACTTCAAAATCGTACAATGCCTCAGAGTCCAGCCTTCAAATGAGCCATGTTTACCTGCAGTTGTTAGGGAGTGGTGCAGGAGTGTCCCTCCTGGCCTATGGATTATGGCCAGCCCTTATCAGCAACTGTTTGTATTCTGGGGCGCAGACAGGCAGACCAGCATCAGTCCTGTGAGTCTGGAAAGTGCAGGATGATCTAAATAAGTATTTACAGCCTGAAACTAAATAGAGAACAAGTGTCTGGAGACACATTGTAACTGAAATAGTAACTGGCAAATAAACTTGGCCTGGCAAATAAAAAAAACAGTATTAAAAACCTTACTAAGGTCAAGACTGCTGTGCACAGACAGTCTTCCTCTTAGGGTTGCCAGCTTCCCTGTGAGGCTCGCTACCCCACCACCCTCATGGGGAGTCTGCTATGGGGAGAGAAGGGGAAGACGATTGGAAAATTCTTTGAGACACCTGAGGCCTGTTGGGTCACTGCTGCCCATTCCCAGTTCTCTCAGATCTCTCACAACCCCACATACCTCACAGGTTGACTATTGTGGAGAGACAAATGGAAAAGGTGTTTGTAAACCTCTTTGAGACTCCTTTGGGTAGTAAGCAACAGGGTACAAAAATCCGTTCTTCTAAGAAGCAACCATGAAAGAAGCATGTGGGCACATAACATTTTACCAACATGAAAATATGTGAAAATATGTGAAATATGTGAAAATATGGGAGACAGAAGGAACAGGGTGGACACCTGGGTACTGTGACTACGCCCTATGTGTATTAGGGCAGAGGGGCATTTCGGTGAATGAGGCCTAATTCACACAAGAAGGTAAATGATGCAGAACTGAGGGGAATTGGTTGCCATGTAATCTTCCCCTAAGAAGAGTCTCCAGTCTGATTTTCCCTTCACATATCTGAGGACATGGCTCTGGAAAGCTCATCTGTAACCACTATGCCACAATTCCCACATGTCAGTCCTCTCCCACAATCCACGAACATTCCACACCACAGGTTCTTGACACCCATATCTCCACACCCATGGCCTCATTTGCCACTATGCCACCACAACCTCCCACACAACACACATGACAACCCCATGCCCTTACAGACTGGACAACTCCTCCCCTTCCTCTTCCCACTGCCAAGCTCTAGCGCCCGTTGTATTCTTGGAGACAACGGGCTTTGCCCCTAGTCTGAAATAAAGCAATAAAGCACCCAGACATACCTTACTTGTATACTAGAAATAGTGACTCTTCCATTCAAAATCTAGAATTGTGTAAACAGTTCCAAAATGAGGAGCTTGCATATCTCCTGAATTAAGGTAAAGGTAAAGGTATCCCCTGTGCAAGCACCGAGTCATGTCTGACCCTTGGGGTGACGCCCTCCAGCGTTTTTATGGCAGACTCAATACAGGGTGGTTTGCCAGTGCCTTCCCCAGTCACGACCGTTTACCCCCCAGCAAGCTGGGTCCTCATTTTACCGACCTCGGAAGGATGGAAGGCTGAGTCGACCTTGAGCCGGCTGCTGGGATTGAACTCCCAGCCTCATAGGCAAAGCTTTCAGACGGCTGCCTTACCACTCTGCACCACAAGAGGCTCATATCTCCTGAATTAGGAAATTAGGATTTCCTAAAATTAGGAATTAGGATTTCCTAAAAAATCTCCTGAATTAGGAAGCTATAAAATCTCATTTCCAAATGGAAGCTTGACCTTCAGACAGAAGTTTCTACCTGAAAAATTGTTTTTAGTGTTGTTTTTATTATTGTCACATTGTTGTTTCCCATCTTGGGAAGCTTTTCTGAAAAGTGCTGAATGAAACATGATGCAAAAGTCTGTTCCTTAGAAACTTATGGTAGCTTCCTTTTTAAAAAGAAGCATGTTTCTAGTCCTTATAGATAGATGTAACAATATGATCGAATAATTTATTATTGGTGACATTTTAAAAGCCAGAAGTGATTGATGGTCAAGTCATCATAGGTGAAACTTCAGTGCTCTGTATGATCCATAATCTTGCTATCGCTAACATAAGTACACTCAAGTACACAATATAGCAGACAATCCAAGATCAACTATATGCAAAAGAGGAGATACTGGATAATTTGGCACAATTTACACAGGTTGCAGTATTCTACTTTCCTTGGGATAGGGAGGAAAAATAATGGCTAGGAACATCCTTTCATGGATCTGAAGAAGTAAGCTTTGACTCACAAACCTTATGCTAGAACGAATTTTGATAGTCTTTAAGATGTCCAAGGACTTCTGCTTTATTTTTCAATGCACACAATTTAGATTGCTTATGCATATTACAAATTATTGTTGCCCAGTGGCTAGAACATCTGACGTTTGACCAAAAAGAATGGCACACAGCAATGACCTTGAGCCCATAGTATGTATTTGAATGAAACATCTATAACACATTTAATTCTAAATATATATATTGTTTTATTTATTTTTGTATTCCACCCTTTCCCTGGTCAGCTCACAATGAATCACATCAAGTTTTAAATCAGTCAATACAAATAAATTAAATCTGTTCCACTTAATATTTCTTGTAAGAGCTTGGAGGAGGAGCGTGTCTCATGGCTTAAGTGCCACTCAGCGCTTAACACACACTCATGGTGGCTGTCCCACCCCTGAGTGCCTCCTCCTCCAACCAGCTTACTTGTCTGTCCAGCAGCCGGCCAATCGACTTCCATCCCCCTACCCCTGACCACTCTCTCCTCCTTCAACTTCCCTCTGAGGCTCGGAGGCTGCAGATCCCTGCCGCATGAGAACTGCTCCTGCTGGTGCGTTCCCTGCCCGGGGGCCTCTAGCCCCTGGGCGTTGGGGCTCCCCAGGAGGGCACCTCTTCCCTAAACAACCAGCCACACAGCACTGCCCTAACAGCTGCCTACAGCCTTTCCAGGTCCTGGGGGGAGGGGCAGGCTGTTTGCAGAGTCCCTGCTGGTGAGGCCATGCCATCCCCACCTCAACATCCCCTTGTGTCCTTTGGGGGGCCCACCAGAGACGGCCGTGAGCCCGTCAGTCCCTGCAGGATGCACAGCCACCATCTTCCATCTCTCCACTAACAAACCCTCATTTGTCCCCATACCACAACAATCCCCACTACCCACCCCTTCACCTACATGCCCTTCCACACAGAACTCACCACCACCTTCTTTATCATTTTTAGCATTTTCCATATGTTTGTCCCACATTAACTACTTTTAACCACACTGACTGTACTTCACACCAACACTATGACAGAATTAGTCAGATCCAGATTCATACCCCCCCACACACACACACACTAAAAAAAAGTGTTTCCTTTCAAGTTACTAAGGCACAGCAACGTCTAGTCATATGCAGCACACAGAACAGTCAATAGGATTGCAAATACTTTCCAAAGACAACTGAGTTTTCAGTTTCAGGGTCAAGCAGTGAGCTTCACTACTGAGCAGGGATTAGATTCTTCTTGCCCCTGGCTGAATTGAGATTGCAGGCCTATCTCATCATTTATGTGGAAACAGACATCTGAAAATCCACAGCATGCCTACCTTTATCACAATCCACTACTGGTATATAATCTCTGTCTGTTATTCAGAGAAACCCAATGTGGCTAGCCAACACTGCTGTTTTGGGTATATTATTGGCTGAATCATGGTACACTAAGTCAGCACTGGCAGTAATGAATGTAGGTAAAGTGCAAGTCAGAAATTCTATCCAGCATTGCCAAGTGTTGCTACTGAGCCTCAAGTATTCCCTCACGTCACCTCAAACCCCAACCCCATCATTCTATGAAAACAGTGTGCACATGACTTGACCAACTCCACTGCCCCTCCCCCAAGATGAGGAAGGTCTGCTCTAGTTTTCCCTTCCAGCAGCCTTCTGCCCCCTTCAACCTCTAATAGAACACATTAGTTTTGCCATCTTTGAACAGGTAAATTCCTAGAAAGTTTCCTGAGCCCATTGGGGGGGGGGTGTCAGATTATAAATCATCAATCAAATAAATGAAATAAAGTGGGGTGGAGCCTGGGAAGGATGGAGTCTACAGGGGAGAAACAGCTCACCAGAAATAGGATAGCACAGATTCCACCCTCCAAATATGCCATTTTCTTCAGGGAAACGGCTCTCTGTAGTCTGGAAATCAGTCGTTATTTAGGGGGAATTTCAGGATCAACCTGGAGACTGGCAACCCTAGAGAATGTGAATCTTATTCCTCCACCAATCCCTTTTTCCACCTCCATGTAGCAATTCTGGTTTTACCCCACATCAGTCCGGGAACATACTGAGGCACCCAAAGTATTTCCCCATTTACCATGCAATTACTACCGTTTCTGAGATTTCTCACTCTGGGAGCCGACTTTACGACAGACAACGCTTCTGTCGTTAGGCCCAACAGATCCCTCTTGCTGTGACACTTAATAAAAGGCCCCATAATCCGGCGCCACATTGTGCATCAGGAAACGAGGGAAAGAAACAAGGCGTGCCTGCCCCAGCCGACAGCCCCCTCCCCTCTCCCGAGAAAAGGCTGCTTGTTGATCCGCAAACGCACCCCTACAGCCCGGCTGATGTTCTCCAGCTGGTCGTTGATCTCCCGGAACTGGCGATAGCAATTCTGGCAGAGTCGCACGGGCCGGGCGCTGCGCACCAAGCAGCCTGTCAAGGCCACACTGCTGCTGGCGAAGGCAGCCAGGAGCTCCCTGCACTCCGGCTCCAGCTCGAGCAGGTCCCCCAGGGACTCCCGTCCGAGCCGAGAAAGGTCCTCAGCCTCGTCCAGCAGCTCCAGGGACAGAGGCAGGCGCCAGCCCCCCAGCGCCCGGACGCTCTGCTGGACCCACTGCCGGCCAGGGAACAGGCCGTCCGCGGAGCACAGGCCCAGGAGCACTCCGGGCAGCAGCACAAATACCGTCGCCGGGCCCATCGCTGCCCGCCCGCAGGAACCGGCGCCTCCTCCCTCTCGCCCCCGCCGCCGCCGCCGCCGCCGCCAGAAGCGAAACACGGTCACGTGCAGCCGGGAGCACTATTGTCAACATTCAGGAACTAAGTCTAACGCGTCCGCTCATTGGCTGCTGGGAATTAGACGCGCATGAAGAGGCGGAGCCAACTCTGTCAGGCGTAGAATGAGCCAGTGGCGTCATTCTACGGTGGGGAGCTTTCAAACTATTATGTCTGTATTACTATTTTTATTATTATTTTAAATTTGTCAGGACTCTCTCTTATCCTTGAGCAGGAACGATGATATAAGATCAAGGATATACATACGTAAACGTTTCTAAAGATTTATAACTGTACCAATAATAGAGTCACTCCTCCGTTAATTCTGGAAAAGGCTCAGCTTTGGGGGTTGGTGAATCTCAATGGACAGGGTAAAAGCCGGAACGGGACGGAACAAGCACTGAACAAACAAGGGTAGCACAAAAAATCCAGCGGGATGCATTACAGGCCCTTGAGAACAATATTTTAGAAATGAAATAGAGGAACACTCGCCCCTTATTAACCCATTCCAGGCCAAAACGCCTTTGGAACCCCTGGGAATGGGCATTAAACGAACAAGACTCCTGCAAAAAATCGGGGGAATGCATTACAGATGCTCAAGGACAATATATTAGAAATGAAAAAGTGGAGCTCCCATACTTTTATTATACCTTTTCATTGCAAAATGTCTCTGGAACAGGCTAAGACGGGCATTAAGCAATTAATACTACAAAAAAAACAGTGTGATATGTTAAAGGCACTCCAGAATAATATTGTGGAACTCTAAACTCTAAATACAGACATAGCATATGCTTTCTTGCAGCGTCTCTTCGCAATATGCCCTCCTACATGCCAGCAAGTTTAGTCAAGTTTTGCATTCCTGGGAGACGCACTGTGACGATGAAGCCTCTAGTTGGCCCAGGGTTTGTTCTGTCCACTCCTGAACCCACGAACAACAATTATCCAGCACCTCCCCAGAAACCTCTGCCCAGTTTGGAATACAGCCACTTAACTGGGAAATGCTTCTGATAGCAATTCCATAGAGACCTTCTTCAGGGACTCAATCAATAGAAGGTTTTAATAACTTCTTTGAATGTCACTACATCACTTCTTCCCCTTCCGCCCATTCTGGAGGCATCTTAGCCTGAAAAGGCTAAATCTGTGCAAAATATTTATGTGATTTTATTTCCAAAATATTGTTCTGGAATGCCTTTAATGTATTCCACTGTTTTGGGGAGATAGTATGGTTTAATGCTCATTCCGGACTGTTCTGGGATGTTCTGGGGGTGTTTTAGCCCTGAACAGGTAAATGTGCACAATATTTCTGTGTTTGGAGTTCCAAAATATTATTCTGTCATGCCTTAAATATGTACTATTATTTGTTTAGTGACTGTTCCAGGATGTTCCAGAGGCATTTTGTTCTGGAAAGCTTATAAAAGTTAATAAAAGAGTGGGTGTGCCACTTTTTTATTTCTAAATTATTATTCTCAAGTGTCTGTAATGCATCCCATTGTCTGTTGCAATACTGTTGCTTGTTTGATGCCCATTCCTGCCTGTTCCAGAAGGTTCCAAAGGCTTTTTGGCCTCGTAAAGGTTAATAAAGGTGTGGGATTTCTGCCTTTTCATTTATAAAATAGTGTCCCCAACTGTCCGTAATGCATCCCACTGCTTTTTTTTATTTATTTGTTTTTATTTATTATATATTTATATATTGCCTTCCCATGAGGCTCAGGGCGGTTAACATAGAACTGGAGAAAAACAGTACAATTAACACGATAAATTGAACAATAGCAATACAGTCATAACAGTAGAACAATATAATAATGGAACAAGACATGGTAAGAACATCCATTTAACTGTAACATACTTACAGCCCCATGGGATGGACATATCAGTGGTGATTTTCATGGGAGGGGGCTCAGCAGCCAATGAAAGGTGATTGAATTCAGGTCAATCTCAACCAAATGCCTGGTGGGAGAGCTCCCTTTTGTAGGCCCAATGGAACTGTTTAAGCTCCGCTAGGGTTCCGATCTCCTCCAGGAACTCGTTCCACCAGGTGGGGGCCAGGATGGAAAATGCTCTGGTCCTGGTTGAGGTCAAGTGAGCTTCCTTGGGGCCAAGGATTACTAGGCAGTTGGTAGTAGCAGAGCATAAGTCTCTTTGAGGGGTATAGGCAGAAAGGTAATCCCTTAGGTACACTGGGCCCAGGCTGCAGATGGCCTCTGAGGTGATTATTAGAACCTTAAGCCTGATCCGGAATTCAACTGGAAGTCACTGCAGTTGTTGAAGGATGAGCCAAATCCTGTGAGGACCCTGACCGCAGCGTTCTGGACCAGTTGCAGTTTTGGATCAAGGTTAAGGGCAGGCCTATATAGAGCAAGTTACAAAAGTCAAGCCTAAAGGTGATGGTTGTGTGGATCACTGTGGCTAGGTATTCTGGGACCAAGTAGGGTGCTAGTAGTTTGGCTTGGTGAAGGTGGTAGAATGCCAGCTGCACTACTTGAGTGACCTGAGCCTCCATAGAGAGGGAGGCACTTAAAACCACACCCAGGTTCCTGGTGGAGTAAGCCACTGATAGCTGCATTCCTTCCAGGTTGGGTAGGCACGCTTCCTCTCTTGGGCCCTTCCTGCCCAGCCACAGGACCTCCGTAATGGAAGGGTTGAGTTTCAGACGACTCTGCCTGAGCCATTTTGTCACTGCTTCCAGGCTAATGCTTCTGGGGAAGGATCAGGGCAGCCATCCATCAGGAGGAAGAGCTGGGTGTCATCAGCATATTGGTGGCCACCCAGCCCAAACCTCTGCTCCAGTTGAGCAAGAGGGCACATAACGATATTGAATAGGATTCAAGAAAAGAAAGAAAGAGGCTTGGCTCCCCCCCCCCTTCTGAACTACCCTAACCATGTGCAGAACACTTTCCTGTTTCAATGGGGGGGGGGAGAGGAGACCTGAGTTCAAATCGATCTGAATTCAACAGGATTGACAAAGAAATAAACAAAGTAAGTGCAGACTCTGCCCTGGTCTACCTGGCAACAGAGGTCATCTGTCAGAGCAATTAGCACTGTCTCTACCCCATGGCCATTCCAGAGACCTTACGGGGATGGGTCTGGTGCAATATGTGCTCTCCATGAGGCTCTTGTTAGAAGTCGAGCTGCTGCACACTGGATCAGCTGGAGTTTCCAGAGCAGCCTCAAAGATAGCCTTGCATAGAGCAAATTACAGAAGTCTAATCTGGAGGTGACCATTGCATGGATGACTGTGGCTAGGTCACCCGTCATTAGATATAGTGCAAGCTGTTGCGCCTGGCATAGATGGAAAAATGTCTGGCGCATATAATCTGTGACTTGTGCCTCCATAAATAGGGAGACATCCAGAATCACCCCTAGAATTTTAGCAGTGGTCACAAATGAAGAAGAGTTGATTCTTATATGCCGTTTTTCTCTACCAGAAGGATTCTCAACGCAGCTTACATTTGTCTTCCCTTTCCTCTCCCCACAACAGAAACCCTGTGAGGTAGGTGAGGCTGAGAGAGCCCTGATATCACTGCTCAGTCAGAACAGCTTTATCAGCACTGTGTGGTGAGCTCAAGGTCACCCAGCTGGCTGCATGTGGGGGAGCAGGGAATCAAACTCAGCTTACCAGATTAGAAATCAGGGCTCCTAACCACTACACCAAGCTGGCTCTGTTTCAAATTGACCCCATGAAGAGCCGAAAGTTGTATCATATTAACCTCTGTATGTCAGCTCAGCCACACCTCTGCTTAGCTAGATTTAACTTCACCTGGATTCATTTGAACCAGCCCACCATGGCCTCAAGGCACCTGGCCAAGATGGCTGTGGATGTTGTCAGATGGTTGTCTGTCAGCAAAAATAGCTGGGTGTCATCAGCATACTGATAAAAACTCAGCCAGAAACTCCAGACCAGTTGGGCAAGAGGGTACATATAGATGTTAAATAGCATCAGAGAGAGAATGGCTCCCTGTAGAACCCCACATACAAGGTCCTGATGCTGGGAAGTTCTCTCCCCAAGTGTCACCCTCTGTCCCCTATTTTGGAGGAAGGACTGCAGCCTGTGTCTTGAACCTCCACTTTGGCTAGGTGATGGGCCTATCATCAATTGCATCAATTACTGTCATCAGATCTAAAAAAACAGCAGCACTGATCCACCTACATCCAACTTTCTCCGGAGATCATTCATAAGAGTGACAAGAGTCATCTCCATCCCATGGAGCTGACTCCACCCCATGGAGCTGGCACCCCATACAGCTGACATGCACCTCTATGCCCAATTATCCATCTGCTCCCTGCTGCCCATCCAGTGGACCTGTATGGGGATAGTTTTATTTAATTGCTATCATTGTGACTGAGTCATTGTTTATGGGGTTTTAATGGGGAATTCTAATGGTTTGAATGTACTGATTTGTATTGAAACATTGTGAACCACCACGAGCCGGCTTCCGAGAACGGCGGTCATACAAATCGAATTGATGATGATGATGGTGATGATGATGATGATGATGATGATGATGATGATGATGGCCAGGTTGGAAGCTGGATTAGAAAAGATCAAGTGCCCTATCTAGGGTGTGGCAATCAGGGCTCTGCATCTTGGCCTGGGGGGGTGCTATTGAGCTGGCCCCTCTTTCTCCCGTTCTAGGGAGCGTGAGGGGCATCAGCTTCATCTCGCCCTCGGCCAGTCACTCGTGCCCAGCCCAAGAGCAGAAGTCCTATGGGAGGGAGTGAGGGAGGTGGGTGCACTGCTGGATTCCCCTTTGCTGTGGCAGGTATTGAAGCAGAGTGTGACCTTGCTTCACGTATTCTGGCCCTGTGCTGGAGTGAAGCCTTTGGACAAGGCAAAGTTTTTCATTCATTCCCACATTTTTCTTGAAGGGCCTGCCCACCCCTGGCAGGTAGGCTGGAGAGGGGCATGGTAGCGCACAGACACCCACTTAAGGCTGAACCTGCCTGCCTGTGCCACACCTTCTGAGGGATGGGACAATTCCAGGGGACATTTGCAGCATGGGGGTGCGGGCGGCTGTGCGGGTGGGCTGCCACCCTGTGGCGGTGGCTAACTTAGAGTAGTCCTCCCTTAGGAGTACCTACCTTAGAGGAGTACTTTAGAGGGGCAAGCGCCCGGCTCGAGCCGCTGACAGCCAGCGCAGGGGTGGGTGGTGACGGCGCGATGGGGACAGGACCAAGCATGCAGTCGGCGCATGCGTTGTGTGTGCGCGGGGCGGAGCAGGGGGGTGGCCATAGGGGATAGGAACCACGTATGCGCAGATCTCCGCACATGCGTGATTCAGTGTCAGGTAGTGTCGGCGGCCAGGCGGGTCACGTGGCCTGTCCGTGGCCGTGTTTCAGCGCGAGCAGGACACGCAGCAAAGGGGTAGGCGAGTGGCCGGGTAAGTCAGAGCGGGGGGGGCGGTCAGCCGAGGGAGCGGTCGGGCGCCGCGAACGGAGGGTGGGGGTGCGGGTCGGCAATGCGTCCAGATGGCTGTGGGGGGGGGGTGTTTGGAGGGTGGTAAGTGGCAGTGAGCAGAGTGGTTGGGGGAGCCTTAGGGGGGGCAGCCTCTCCCTAGGCAAGGGCGATGTTTCGGTGGCGGGAAAGGAGCATCTGGGTGACCAGTCCAGGGCAGGCCAAGTGGCACTCAGAGGGGACCAATCAGGAGCCGCTTTGCGGCTCCTGATTGGTCCCCTCCGAGTTTTTATCCCGGACAGGTCCCGCCTTAACTCCTCCCCAGGAGCCCTTAGCCTTTTATTTAATCCGCTCCACAGGAGCGGTTAAAGATTGTTTATGTTGTTAGTCACCTTTAGCACTGTTGGGCATACACAAGGAAGGCACATAAATATTCTAAATAAAAAATAAATGTTATTGTTATTAACCTGCCTTGTGCCCTTGCCATACTCTCAAGGCAGGCAGTACACAACACACACAAAAATGTTAAAATATTAAATTGTATACAATGAAAATAATTAATAATGCAAATATTTTCTATTTGTTAAGGTTGTCCCCAATTAAAGACGTGTGAATGAATTGTGTTTTTTTTCATTCATACATTTATCAACGTAATTAGCAAAAATGTCCATTTATAATGGACAGATGGAAAAACATACTCTATTTTAAATTATGTGTACATATGTAAACGCCTTGAAGAGGCATTCCTTCTTTGTTTTAGAAAAGGGAGAACTTATCTTCTACAGCAATGTCAATCATCCATACTCCCTGAATTACAATAACTCATACTGTTTTTTTTAAATCATCTTAGTCCTGGGAGCACTTTTTAAATTGATGAAAACATTTAATTGAGGATTTTTTAAAAGGCATTCCCTCCTGTTTGAGAAAGAAGAATTGGTTTTTATACTCCACTTTTCCGTACCGAAAGGATTCTCAAAGTGGCTTATAATCGCCTTCCCTTCCTCTCCCCACAACAGACAACCTGTGAGGTAGGTGAGGCTGAGAGAGCTCTAAGAGAAACTGCTCCGCAAGAGCAGCTCTAACAGGACCGTGACTAGCTCAAGGTCACCCAGTATGCTGCCCTACTGAGGCTTGCACTGAGAACTGATTAATTTCACCCTCAGCTGGGATGCCAAGATCAAATTGTTAAAGAAGGTCAGAGTCCAAAGTCCAGCCTGCATAGTCAAAGCCAGGGAAGTTCGGCCACCACAGGAGATGGGCAAGGGGCCGGAGTTGGGAGCTGAGCTGGGGTTGAGATGTTCCAAAGCCATACTGTGGTTGAGTTTCTGGAGAAGAGATCAAAGCTGAGTCAGGAGCTGAAGGGACATCAAAGGACAAGATGGGTGTGGGAATCAGAGCAGAGTTGGGTAGCTGGGGTCAGAAGCCAGGAACGGAGATGGATAGCCCAAAGTCTGGAACCAGGAATGAAGTCAAGCCAACGTCAAGAACCAGGATCAGACCAGCAAAGCTTTGCCACAGCGATCACGGGTACTGGATGTCTAGACAGAGAGGCAGAGAAACATACGCATTGCATGGAGAGGTGTGGTACAAGCCTCTCCTTAAATACACCTTGGCTGGGTGGAGAGCCATTAGCTGAGGGACATTCAACTGAGCCTAGCCTCATCTGAGGAAGGGCCTTCAGCTGCATCCCAACATGCCTTGCAGCACCCTGACAGCTGAACTGGTCACCTGTCAGCTGTCAGATTTGTGTGGTGGTGCCTTCCGTGCCACTCTAGTGAGTCTTCTGGTCTAGACAGGGTCTTGCCCCTTGGCCTCAAGGTTGCTAGCAAATATGGCTGGATTGGTGTCTGGCTGGATCATCTGGTGGATCAGGCTGGTCCCAATTCCCAACCAGATCCTCAAGGGCAGACAGCAGCAGCAGCACCGAGGGAGGCACGCTTGGCCCAGGTTCCAGGTTTGCCTCAGTCATGCCCTCCAGAGCCCCCTCTGGCAGCTGGTCCAGAGGCACAAGAAACACTGGCATGACAAGCAGCTGGCTGCATGTGGAGGAGGAGTGGGAAATCAAACTGGCTTTCCAGATTCGAACTCGCCGTTCTTAACCACTACACCCAGCTGGCTCTCTCTGGTGCCCCTTCTATAGTGACACGTGCCACCTATAATTCTTATACGTTTTTAAACACTAACAACTTAAAAAAATATGCTGCTTGATTCATCAGTTTATAAAACCATTAAATCTAACCAATTAACACTGAAGCCATAATTTTAATTAAATCAAAAGGAAGTACTCAAAAAGATTTGTGATCTTACTCAAATGGATATTTGCCCCAATTCTGGTAATGAATAACTATTTAACAGTATAACCGTTAGCATAATAGTCACCATATCAAATTGTACCGCTTCCTTTTCTGTCATGACTGGCCTTGTATAGGATTGTATGCACTGGTGTCTAGCTCTCATGATGCAAAACATGAAAAATGACAATTCTTTAGACATCTTTGCATGCTTTATTTCATTCCCTGCTTCCGTTTATTGACAGAGATGTGACACTTCTTATGTTTCAACTAAAGAGCTTCTTTAAGCTAGACAATTCAGCTGACTGGTACTTTGACATTGTGAAGGCATCAACAAGAATAAATATATGTGACTGGGGGGGGGGGGTAGAGAACTGGCTGACATATTACATTATTGTATGCAGTAGACAAGTTCCTGTGCATACAAATAATGTCAGTCATCAACGAACCAGCAGGGCTCCCCCCAAATAAGACTGCAATCCTGTGCTAATGTAATTGAGAGTAAGGCCCATTAAATTGATTGAGACATACCAAGTGCTCATAAAGTAAGAATGCAACTTGCAAAGTCACATTCAAGGTCAGCATATCAAATAGGACGACACATCAGTAACTTAACACATTGGTATAATTACCGCAATTCATGAATTTTGTTAAGAATCCTTTTTCCCTGTTTTACTTTACTGTACATTGGTGGTCAATTTCTCCATAAAGGTTGTGGCTTTTAAAAAACAGTCATTAATGCAGAGTATCACAGACTACTTCATGCTTTTTGTCATATTGTAAGATTATTCCTGACTCTGGAAGTCTCATGATGGGGAATTACCTGCACCTGAACTCTAGTAATAAAATAGTTTGGCTTAATTAAAAATGTTAACAGGTTAAAATTAAATTAACATGTAAAAGAACTGTACTGGAGGAAGAATTCCATTTCCACTCTCTCCCTAACCCAATCAGCAGAATGGGGAAGGGGGACCCATATGCAGCATGGTTTGCTCTGGAATGTAATGTCTTCAATAGTTGTAGATACATATGTTTTTTTGTGAATTTTCTTTTGCAAACATTAGATTCCATAGAAGTTGTAGGATTAAAGCTATATATGCTGTGTGTGTATGTGTGTGTACATGTGTGCTCCTGCATAAGTGCGGGTGCATAGGCTTTGGATATCACACATGGGCATTTCACTCAAATTGGAATGTGCCACTACTTTTGGTTTTAATGTCAGGGTAACAGAAATTGAGCACTGTTTAAGCTAAAGATAGCTACAAAGTTCCAACAAAAGCAATGTGAGAATTTAACATTAATTAGCACGATGATCTGTTCCATTAGTTTCAACACAATTTAGATGTGACTAAATTTAACTGCATTGGGACATTATTGTTTAATACAATACTTTATTCTTTAATGAGGCATTTTACTGGAACCTTAAAGATGTTTAGCCATTTCCATATATTTCCATTTTTCATCTTGTGGCTGGTATCACAATTATGTATCTGCTTTAGCATGAAAGTAATAAAATGTCTGCCAAGAATGCAGCTATTACAAGAATATAAAATACTTTTTCATAAAGGTATGATAACAACGAAAATGCTTTCCCCCCAGGATTAGCCTTGAAGATTTCTAAAAAGAAATGATACATTTTGGTATGCCCAACTGAAAATTTTGGAGCAGGATTCACGTTACACCACTACTATCTTCACTCTTAATTGTAATGAAGAGAGAAGAATTACAAGTCTAATTGCAAGTCTAATAGAAAAGGCATCTTTGGAAGCTTCTTCTTACCTTAAAATGTTTACATTTAAAGTAAAACAATAAAAATGGTATTTTAACGCACCTGTTGGCTTTTTTTTTACAGAAAAAAAGAGTTTCTGTTGGTGACAGCATAACAAGAAAAGAGTTCATTTTTAATAAGCAATCACTTTATTTTGAAAAGATTCCTCATTTCAAGTTTACATGATTTTAAAGGGAAAAGATTCTACATATGAGCAATTTAATGGTATGTCATTCCTAACAATTTTGACAAGCATCCTTTGCTTTGCTCATATGCATCTAATTAAGCCATAATTGGGCCATTCGCTATAAAATGAAAGAAAACCTGTTATACTAGAAATATCTTTTGTGACAGGAGAACAGGCTGATCCTTCTCAAAAGAATAAAACAGTGTATGGGTGGAGCATTTAAGCATGTCTCTCATATGTAAAATTTATAGTAAGAAATATTACTTTTAGATGGCATAATGTGTACAATGTTACAGGGTAATATGTGCTCAAACCATGCACTTTTTAAAATAAGTGCCTTGGACTTCATCATTCACCTCCTTATGTGCTCATTTGAATACTCATAGCACAACAGATACAGCTATTTCTCAGAACTGGCAACTCATTACTCAACAGTACTACTCGGTAATAATAATAATAATAATCCCATAAGATGATATCTTGCCATGCTGGTGGGGCTTATGTGCTCTAAGTGGAAGGCACGTTATTAGTAACAGAGCTGCTAGCAGCATCTCCCATGGTAGACAGATCTTTGCTAAGGAGTCACATTAAATACATCCCAAACCCCCATTCTATATGGTGAGAAAATTGAATTCGAAGCCGTTGCCAGCTCAGTTATCGACTGGGTTAACAAGGACTGTGTCAGAGATTGGTGTTCTTAGATTTTTGGCAAAAAAAAAAAAAGGGCTGCAGGAGACAGACCTGTTGGGCAGCTAGGGCAGAAGTCGGATGTGCTACTGAAAGCAGGATCTTCTCTAAAGGAACTAGAGCAGGGAAAACCAGCAACTTCAGAAAAAAATATCTTGAGAACAAAACAGAATCATCATGCAATGTCATTTTGAATCAAGGCCTGAACAGTGTGCATATTTGAATGAATGTTGAAAATACGGAAAGAAAAGTATCCTTATTCTACCATCACTGAATGGCAGCTTGTGGATCAGAGCTGTTTATCATGTGAAACAACTTTTGCATAGCAATAGAGCTCGATGAAATAAGGAAGAATAGCTGCTCAAAAGAAGACCATAAAGAACGTAGCAAATGAAACGAACCAAGAAATAGGCCATGGAAATGAAATTGCTCTTGAAAGCCCACTAATTAAAAGCAAGATGGTGACAATACATCATCTGCTCACCTCTGTACAGGAAAAACTGAAGGCAAAAACCGTAGATCATATTAACAGCAAAGAAAACAAAGATTGCCTGTTATCAGAACAACATCAAAGTAAGAACTTGCAAGGCTAATTGAAAATATCAATTGAAACAATTCCTATGATAAACATAACTGAAACCAGCCAACTGATGTATAGTGCAGCAGTTGAAGTAACAAGAGAACTGGAAATGGATATCAAGAAAATGACAGTAAGTAAATTGGGAGGGGGAATCAACAAATGCCATTCAGGCTCAAGCGCTTTAAGGACATTGTTTTTAATTGCAATATCCAGGGACATCAAGAAGTAATAACAGTAGAGTCCAACAATACAGATAAAACTTGCAGTTGCAGATTAACAAAAGACAGTTCTACAAACCAGGCAAAAAAAAAATACAACAGTCCAAAAATACAACAATACAAACACCTGAATCACAGATGTGAAAAACAAACTGAAAGGAAAGAAAATCTTACAATAACTCTGGAAAGTCTGCAAGAACAATTAATGTAACTGAAAAACTGGACAGCACCTAGAAGAAATTAAGACAACAGCTGTTGGTTTAAAAAGTTGACAAGTCTTCATCCTAATGGCTAATTGATATTTTCCATTCCAAAGCAGTAGGAGATTGGATAATAACTGAAAGTGCACTTCTCATTCTGATGAACAAAGAGAAAGGAGCACTGCCAAGCAACCTCAGCCCCATTACCTGCTTCCCAACAACTTGAAGAAGAAGAGAAATAATCATAAGAAAACTTGGCTCTTATAGGCCGCTCAATAGGAGTCTCAAAGTGGCTTACAGTCGCCTTCCCTTCCTCTCCCCACAACAGACACCCTGTGAGGTAGGTGAGGCTGAGAGAGCCCTGATATCACTGCTCGGTCAGAACAGTTTTATCAGCACTGTGGCCAAGGTCACCCAGCTGGCTTCATATGGGGGAGCACGGAATCAAACCCGGCTCGCCAGATTAGAAGCCGCTGCCCTTAACCACTTCACCAAGATTACTGTCAGGAACTGTAGCATTCAAGAATATTTACAGTTCAATTCAATTTTAGCAGATTAACAAAAAGGATTCAGTTTTAAAACCTCAAGGTAACAAAGATCAGTCAGGTGGAGAAAGTAGAGGATCACCTTTTATAGAAAAAGGCAAATGAAAGTTTGACAGGTGGGCAGAGTCTGGACCCTGGCACTCAGGCAACCTTGTTGTTATTGGGATCTTCCAGGTCCCATTGGCTCATGCTTAAACCCCCAGTGCTCAGAAGCTGCTGGGGGGAGATTCTAGGGTGGGAGGAATCGTGCACCACCCACCTCACTACAAGACCCAAATCTGAGTCTCTTTTGCCTGGTGCTGGAGACGAGAAAATCCCATCTGTTCACTCCAACATGATAGTCCTGCCTCCCATTTTCCCTGACTCTTGACTCCCAGGTGGCACCAATCTGCCTTAGGGTCAGGAGGGCCCCATTTAAATTCAAGCCCCACATCCATGTGAAGCTAGACAAACTTTTGGCACAGGGCATTCTCGAGCCAGTGTCCAACATGCATGGACAGACCCCCACCATTTGCATCTGCATGGACTACAAGTGCACACTTAATAAGGCTTCACAACAGCGCTCATATCCAGTGACTGTTATTAGCCACCTTTTGGCGTCTCGGGCAGGTGGCCAGGTCTTTGCCAAACTTGACCTTGCTCAAGCATACCAGTGGCTGCTGGTTAATGAAGCCTCAGCCAAGGCCCAAACGATCATCCACCAGAGGGCATTCAGGGTTAAATGCCTTCAGTTCAGCATAACTGTTGCACCAGGGATCTTCCAAATTCCTATGTAAGGTCATCTCAAGGGAATTCCAGAGGTGATTCCATATTTTGATGATGTCTTACTCACTGACAGCCTGTCTGAGGTCCTGTGCCAAGTCAGCACTGCCAGTCTCAAGGTAAAGCGCGAACCATTGATTCTGGTCTGTCCCTCTGGGACAAGAATCATCAACTCTGCTCCATCCTCTGTATGGCACCCTTTTAAATACTTGAAGATGGTTATCAGATCCCCTTTCAGTCATCTCCTCTCCAGGCTAAACAGATCAAGCTCCCCCAACCTTTCCTCATACATCTTGGTCTCCAAACCCCTCACCATCTTTGTTGCCCTCCTCTGGACACGGTCCAGTTTGTCTACATCCCTCTTCAACTGGGGTGCCCAAAACTGAACACAGTATTCCAAGTGAGGACGAACCAGAGCAGAGTAAAGTGGTACCATCACCTCCCGTGATCTGAACACAATAGTCCATTTGATACAGCCCAAAATCCCATTTGCCTTTTTAGCCACCAAGTCACACTGCTGACTCATGTTCAATGTATGATCTACTAAGACTCCTAGATCCTTTTCACACATACTACTGCCAAGTCTCCCCCATCCTATATTGGTGTAAATGGTTTTTCCTATCTAAATGCAGAACTTTACATTTGTCCCTATTGAATTTCATTTTATTCAGTTTAGACCAGTTCTCAAGCCTATCAAGATAATTCTGTATTTTGATTCGGTCTTCTGTTGTGTTTGCTACCCCTCCCAGGTTAGTATCATCTGCAAATTTAATAAGTGCCCCCTTTAATCCCTCATTCAAATCATTTATAAATATATTGAACAACACAGGCCCCAGGACCTTGGGGTACCCCAGATCCTTGGGGTACTCCACTTGTCACTCTTCTCCAAGAGGATGCTGAACCATTTATGAGTACCCTTTGGGTCCGATCTGTCAACCAGTTATTGATCCACCTGACAGAATTAGGATCCATACAGCATTTTCAACAAGAATATTATGTGGAGCCTTATCAAAATCATTACTGAAATCCAGATAAACTATGTCCATGGTATTCACCTGATCCAACAAGGTAGTCACTTTGTTGAAAAAAGAGATAAGGTTGGTCTGACATGTCTTGTTCTTGTGAAATCTGTGCTGAATCTTAGAAATCACAGCTCTCTGTTCCAGCTGCTCAAGGACTGAGTGTTTGATGATTTGTTCCAAAATTTTGCCAGCTACAGATGTCAAGCTAATGGGTCAGTAGTTACCGGGATCCTCCTTTTTCCCTTTCTTGAACATGAGGACAACATTTGCCCACCTCCAATCATCTGGCACCTCACCTGTTCTCCAAGACATGTAAGAAATAATGGACAGAGGTTCAGAGATTACACCTGCAAGTTCTTTTAGTATCCTTGGATGCAATTCATCTGGCCCAGAAGACTAGGTGTTTATGAACTGGCCCTACAGTGATCCTAGGCCACCATTCTCATCCCCCCTGTTGTGATACGTTTTTGCCACATTGAGCACTATTTCCCTCACTAGAGAAGACTGAAGAGAAATAAGAGTTAAGCAGTTCAGCCCTCTCTTCATCATTTGTTATAATTGCACTTTCTTGCCCTCGCAGCGGTTCTACAGAGTCCCTACTCTTTTTCTTACTTGAAATATAACTGAAGAACCCTTTTTTGTTATGTTTAGCACTTCTTGCTAGCCTAAGCTCATATTGAGCTTTAGCTTTTCTAACACTCCCCTACAATTATTGGTTATTTGTTTATACTCTTCCTTGGTAATAAGGCCTTCCTTCCATTTCCTAAATGACTCTTTTTTATTCCTCAAACCATTTGACAGCAGCTTATGGAGCCACCTTGGCTTCCTTAGGCTCCTTCCATCTTTTCTTCTCAAGGGAATTGTTTGTGATTGAGCCTTCAGTATTTCACTTTTAAGAAATTCCCAGCCCTCTTGGACTCCCATCTCTTTAAATCTTTCTGACCATGGGACTCTACCCAACATACCTTTAAGTCTGTTAAAATCTGCTTTCCTGAAGTCCAGTCTATATGTCTAACTATGTAAAGGTTTGCTTTTTCACAAAATTGTAAATTCCAGAATCATAGGATCACTACTACCAAGTGTGCCTACTACTTCTACCTCATTTACCAGTTCTTCCCTATTGGTGAGAATTGTTGGAAACAGCTCTCTGTGCGATGTCTCCTGACTTGTGAAGCTGTAAACAGGAACTCTCTTTACCAAAGAGTTAGTGAGATAGACAGGGACACTGACCGCTCACCTTTGATCTCACTGACCTGTTCCTAGAGGGTAATTTCCTGTTCCCCCAGTCTCCTTCTTCTTTCTCCTCCATCTCTCAAGCCTGCAACATGATGGAAGGCAGATGCCTCAAGCATCTCTCTTCATCCAGCTATTTAGATTAGAATAGGAAACTTATCTTTATCTCTAAGTATGTAGTATTATATTCTTTATTAAATAGTTATTATATTAGTTAAGTACCCCATTTGTGTCTTCCTCTGTTTGTTGTTTTCTCTGACCACATGCACTCTGCTCGCCCACTGTGCTAATTGCCGTACCGAGGCGCTCTGCTAACTTTCTGGATATTAACACTTTACCAGTGCTTAATATCCTTCAAGAATCAAGTTTAAAATAGCAGACTCTGTGGCTGTCCCAAAGTCACCAGCAAGTTTCCATGGCAGAGCGTGGATTGAAACCCAGCTCTCCCAGATGGTAGTCCGGCCTGAGTTCTAACAATCCTCATTTGGAGACAATAAATCCCATTGAAATCAAGGGAAATCACTTCACAGAAAATGCCAGTAGGGCAGCACTCTGTTGTCCCTTTTGCCTGCTACTGGTGGAACAAAGCCAAACCGAAGAGTATGTGTAGTTGGACTGGAATACACCAGTTGTCCAGGTCTATTCACCAACTATAGAGCCTTGAAGAGTTCTTCTGCCCCTCCATATGACATCTCCCTCCTCCACACACACACACCCCATCTGACTCTCACTTCTCAAGGGGAACAGGCCTCTGAGATACTAAGGCCTCCTGTTTCCAGTTTCTCCCACCAGTGGTCGACTTTGTTTCTCGTTTATGGCATGCGGGGTGTGGGGGGGGGAACCTTCTTCATGAGGGGGGGGGATTAATAGGAATTAGTTCTGCCCTCGACATCGACATCTCCCCAAAAGGTTCTGAGCGATTCATCCTCAGTTTAGACCCGTGCAGCCAACTAGGAGGAACAGCGGCGCCCTTCGTATATTTCTCGGCATCTGGCTGCCCTGGAATCAAAATGGAGTGAGGATCGCGTACCCAGCAGAAGCCAATGAGACACAATCTGGTTATCTAGTGTGTGTTTTTTTTTAATGAAGAGTTTAACATCATTGGGGCATAATGATTTGTGGGAGAGGCTGCGCGGGAACAGAAGGGTGATTAAAACCGAACCACTTTGTTGTGGCTGAGTCGAGGAGCGCTTGGAAGAGGAGACCGAACAAGATTTTCGGGAGATCAACTTTGGAGGGTCCGAACTCCACCAGAGTCTGGCGGGACTCTCGGGCGCTGCTGGCCTCAGCCCTCCTCCTGCTACGGCAGGCCAGCGCGGCGGCCACGCTCGGACAGCTGGTCCCTAAGGGGTCCCGCGCACGACCCGTCCGCCTCTTGGGCGGGTCCCTGAAGCCCGGAGCCCGAGGCCCTCGCCTCTGCCAGCTCCACCCAGAGAGCAACGAAGAGCTGCTTCTGCAGGGAGACGAGCCGCCAGCGCCACCAGGCCCACGCCCGCTCACCGGAGAGCGGCCGACTGGGGCGTGGTTAAGAGCGGCAGCCTCTAGTCTGGAGAACCGCGCTTAATTCCCCCTTCCCCCTCCACAGGCAACCCGCTGGGTGACCTCGGGCCAGTCACAGTTCTCTCGGGGCTCTCTCCGCCCCACCCCCTGGGGGGGCTCTGTTGTGGGAGAGGAAGGAAAGGTGGTGGCGAAGACCCCTTTGGGCAGTGAAAAGCGGGTTCACAAAACCCCAGCTCTTCTTCTCCATGCCTCCCCCCCTTCCGTGTAGCTTCTCCTCCCAGATAAAAGCCCCAGGAGTGGGCTCCGCCACCGCCGTGCAGCACGCCCGCCTTCCTCGGCAGACTTAGCCGCTGCTGCCACGGCCGGTCTTGCTCCGACGGCCATCCAGTCCTCCGACCCGGCGACCCGGAGGCACAGCTCGGAGCGGGCGGGCGGGCGAGCGCGGCGAAGTTTCGCCGGTGACTTTTGGGGCCGCCGCCCCGCCCCGGTTGCTCCGGCTGCTGGTTCGCGAAGAGGCGGCAACGGGCAGGCGGCCATTTCACTTTCGCCGCCAGGACCAGCACTGGTGGAGACTCCCCCCCCTTCCCCTTTCCTTCTTTCTTTTTTTGTTATTTTCACCGAGACGATATTAATTAAAAGAAATACATGATTAAAAAGTAATGAGTTGAATAAAAATTATCTCCGCTCATTTTCTGATTATGTTAATTGTTAAAAACCCTTCAATCACGCTGTTGCAGTCAATGGGCTTTAATGTGAAATTAGTGGGCTCTTGATAACTTGCAGTCCGGAATAATCCTGGCAGTTTAGTCGTCATTCCTAATAACGAGGCTGTTGCTAGGCGGAGAGGCTGCCTGCCCCGCCATCCGGCGACACCGAGCCCGCCCGGCCCCTCCTCCCCCCCCCCCCCCCGCGCCCGAAGGACGCCCCACTCTCTGCGCGGCGGAGGCACCAGCCGCGCCCGGGCCGAGGACCCCCGGCCTCTTGGCGCCGGCCAGCGCCTGCCTTCTCCTCTCCGCGGGGCTTCCGAGGGCCTCTCGAGTGTGGCCCTGCAGCCCCAGGGGCTCCGCGAAATGCCTTCGCTGCCCGCCCCGAGCCCTCAGGGCCCGCGGTTGACTAGCGCCGAGAGGTCCAGCGGCCACTGACAGGGAACGCCTTGCGCCGGTTTCTGCGGTTCGTTTCCCCTGCGAGCATTTCCTGTTAAGCGATTTACATGCCTGCTGAGGTACTTGAGCGAGAAGACGTCTGGTCCACCGGGACATTTGTCTAGAGATGCCATAGACAATATCTGTATTTTTAACAGAAATACGCCGGTGGCGATTTCGTTGCTGTTGTCTTTAAGGGCTGGCGGTAGGGGTGCTTCGAAGCTTTTCCTCCTCTCCTAACCCATGTCACATGACTAACAAAGGGATTGTGGCAGATGCCACCGGGCACTCTCGAGTTTGGAAATTCTCGGCCACAACAATCACTCGCCAGGGGGGCAGGGAACGGGTCCAGGCGACCTTTCCGAGGCGCTCCTCCAGCACTCGTCCTCACTGAAAGAACTCAAAGATAGGAGACTTCCAGGGATCCCAGGAACTTGAGTTAGGCGTTTTACATTTAAAAAACTGAAACTCGATGTGCGGTGTTTAACGGGGTTGAGCAAGCCACTGGGAGACTCCTTATTCGGAGGATACCCGACTTCTCCTTACAAACAAGACGATCTCTCTCTGTCTTCATCGCCTCCCTGAAGGAGTGGAAAAAAGAATTAAGCAGAGCTCATGGACCAATAGAAGAAAGACCGTGTGTGTGGGGGGGGGGGGAAGGCCCCACTTGCAAGAAAGAAAGAAAGAAAGAAAGAAAGAAAGAAAGAAAGAAAGAAAGAAAGAAAGAAAGAAAGAAAGAAAGAAAGAAAGAAGGGCTGTCCACTCCCACCCAAGCATAGGCGCCAACAGACCGTCTGGGGTCTCTAACGTGTGTATGGGAGAGGAAGGGGAGAAGAGGCACTCGCGTGTCATAAATCCCCCACCCACCCCGCTTGTTCATTTTCCTATTTGCATCCCCTGTTAGCTGAAGATCATGTTAATAAATAACAATGCAAGGGAAGCGCGTCTCTATCTAGAGGGCTTGTCGGCGGCATTTAAAAAGCCAATAGAGTTTATAATTCTACTCTATCATTTCTTATTGATTAGAGTAATCAAGATAAAAAGCTAGCCGGGCCCGGCGAAGTTCAGCGGCATATCATTAGAGATAAGAGTCAGTTAATTCCGGCGCCGGGAGGAGGGGGGGAGGGTGATGGGGCCTGCGCTGAAGAGCTCATTTGCATGAGATGCTGCTGAGCCCACTAACAAGAGGACAAAAATCACTAATTAGGGCTTGCGGAGGGCCTCCCGCGCTTGTCAAGCACCCTTTGCGGCAGCGCGGCCGCCGGGCACCCAGCGCCCCCCTCAGGCCTATCCGGGCCGGGACGCGCCGCCGCCGCCGCCGCCAGGGGGCCCCTCCGCCGGAGCAGCCGCAGCCAGCCAGTGGCCTGCCGAAGGGCCAGGGCGAGCGGTCGCCACCGAGGACGCTCTCCGGGCAACTCCCCCCCCGGGAGGGGCTCCCGCGGGCCAAAGAGGGCTCCTGAGCGGCCAACCTCCTCTCCTAAGATCTCGCACAACACCCGAAGGGAAGGGCCTGGCAGGATTCGAAGGCTGTTGGAAGGGAAGGTTGAAAAAGACTCTTTTCCAGCCAGGCTGTGATCCTCGAGCTGCTTCCTCTTTTTTAAAAAACAAACCCCAACCAAGAACAAACAAAAAAACTGACATCCTCCTTTGACTGCACTTGGATCACTCCGGAATAAGGGGCTTGAGATAGCCTGGGTGACCTCAGGTAGACTGTCACTGGCAAAGGTTTATCTGCACAGAGAGCCAGGCTCTCTGTGGGCATCCTGAGCCGTAATGGCAGCCGCCCCCTCGCGCCAACGTCTCCTTGGCCGAGCAGGACAGCGGACTCTAGAGGAGACAGCCGTGGCCCTTTGGGAACCGGCAGGCCCGGGATAAAACCCTGCAATCCCCCTTTCTGCGCAGAGAAAGGACTTCGGGCAAAGTTCGTGAGGGCAGGCCCCCTCCCAATGCCTGCAGGGAGCAGAGCGAGTTCAACTGAAATGTCCCGCTCGCCTGTAGAAAGTACATTTCTCCCCGAGTCCTCTGCAGGAAAGGAAAAGAAGAAGAAAATCAGTTCGCTAGCTGTGTTTCTAGTGTTCACATGTGTAGGTGGACGGATTCGATTTTATAACCGAAAATATAAACGGATCAAGAGGAACTGAAAGAATTTAATATCGACTAAATTAGTATGC